>NC_083877.1:49847480-50150510 GCF_032452875.1 Bos javanicus | reverse complement strand
CTGCCCCAACCACTGATGTTGAAGAAGCTGAAGCTGATTAGTTCTATGAAGACCTCCTAGAATTAACACCAAAAAAAGATGTCCTGTTCATCATAGGGGACTGGAATGCAAAAGTAGGAAGTCAAGAGATACTTGGGAATAACAGACGAGTTTGGCCTTGAATACAAAATGAAGCAAGACAAAGGATAACCGAATTCAGCCAAGAGAATTCAATTGTCATAGCAAACACCCTTTTTCAGCAACACAAGAGATGACTCTCCACATGGATATCACCAAATGGTCAATACCGAAATCAGACTGATAACATTCCTCATAGCTGAAGATGGAAAAGTTGTATATAGTCAGAAAAAACAAGACTTGGAGCTGACTGTGGATCAGACCATCAGCTAGCTCCTCACAGCAAAATTCAGGCTTAAGCTAAAGAAAGCGGGGAAAACCACTAGTCCAGTAAGGTATGACTTAAATCTCCTATGAATATACAGTGGAGGTAACGAATGGATTCAAGGGATTAGATCTAGTAAACAGAGTGCCTGAAGAACTTTGGACAGAGGTCCGTAACACTCTACAGGATAATAAACCATAATACTGAAGAAAACATAATAAATAGGATAAACCATAATACTGAACATAGCTGTAATACTGATCAAAACCATCCCAAAGAAAAAGAAATGCAAGAAGGCAAAGTGGTTGTCTGAGGAGGCTTTACAAACAGCTGAAGAAAGAAGAGAAGTGAAAATCAAGGGAGAAAGGGAAAGGTACCCCCAACTAAACGCCGAGTTCCAGAGAATAGCATGGAGAGACAACAAGGCCTTCAATGAACTGTGCGTAAAAAACTGTTCATAAAAACTACCTTCATAAAAACAGAAGGTAACAACAGAAAGGGTTAGACGAGATCTCTTCAAGAAAATTGGAAATACTGAAGGCACATTTCATCCAAAGATGGGCACAATAAAGGACGGAAATAGTAAAGCTCTAATAGAAGCAGAAGTAATCAAGGGGAGATGAAAATACACAGAAGAACTGTACAAAAAAGATGTTAATGATCTGGATAACCCTGATGGTGTAGTCTTTCACTCAGAGCCAGACATCCTGGATGTGAAGTCAAGTGGGCCTTAGGAAGCACTGCTGCCAATAAAGCTAGTGGAGCTGATGGAATTGCAGCTGAGCTATTTAAAATCTTAAAAGATGATGCTATTATAGTGCTGCACTCATTGTGTCAGCAAATTTGGAAAACCCCACAGTGGCCACAGGACTGGAAAAGGTCAATCCTCATCCCATTCCCAAGAAGGGCAGCACTAACGAATGTTCAATCCACAAGGCAATTGCACTCATCTCCCATGCTAGTAAGGTTATGCTCAAAATCCTCCAAGCCAGGGTTCAGCAGTCTGTGAACTGAGAATGTGCAGATCTTGCAAGCTGGGTTCAGAAAAGGCAGAGGAACCAAAGACCAAATTGCCAACATTTGCTGGATCTTAGAGAAAAGCAAGGGAATTTCAGAAAAACATCTACCTCTGTTTCAATGACTATACTAAAGCCTTTGTGTGGATCATAACAAACTGCAAAATTCTTAAAGAGATGGGAACACCAGACCATTTTACCTATTTCCTGAGAAACCTGTATGTGGGTCAAGAAACAAGTTAGAACCTTGTATGGAACAACGGACTGGTTCAGAATTAAGAAAGGAGTACGACAAGGCTGTTTACTGTCACCCTGTTTATTTAACTTATATGCAAAGCACATCACGCAAAATGCCGGGCTGGATGAGTTACAAGCTGGAATCAAGACAGCCAGGAGAAATATCAACAACTTTAGATATGCAGATGACACCACTCTACACACACGCTTGGCAGAAAGTGAAAAGGAACTTAAGACCCTCTTGATGAGGGTGGAGGAGAGAGAAAATGCCGGCTTAAAACTCAATGTTAAAAAAATTAAGATCATGGAAAAATTAAGATCATAGCATCAGGTCCCATCACTTCATGGCAATTAGAAGGGGAAAAAAAGGTGGAAGCACTGACAGATTTCCTCTTCTTGAGCTCTAAAATCACTGTGGATGGTGACTGCCTCCATGAAATCAGAAGATGACTGCTTCTTGGCAGGAAAGCTATGACAAACCTAGAGAGTGTGTTAAAAAGCGAAGACACTACTTTGCCGACTGAGGTCCATATTGTCAAGGCTATGCTATGGTCTTTCCAGTAGTCATGTATGGATATGAGAGCTGGACAATAATGAAGGCAGAGTGCTAAAGAATTGATGCTTTTGAACTGTGGTGCTGGAGAAGACCCCTGAAGGTCCCTTGACTGCAAGGAGATCAAACCAATCAATCCTAAAGGAAATCAACCCTGAATATTTATTGGAAGGATTGATGCTGAAGCTGAAACTCCAATACTTTGTCCACCTGATATGAACAGCTGACTCACTGGAAAAGACTTCGTCACTGGGAAAGATTGAAAATAGAAGAACAAAGTGATAGAAGATGAGATGGCTGGATGGTACCACAGATTCAATGGACATGAACTTGGGCAAACTCCAGGAGATGGTGAGGGACAGGGAAGCCTGGTGTGCTGCGGTCCATGGGGTCACGAAAAAGTGAGACACGACTTGGTGACTGAACACCACCACCTATTATCTCAATGACCTCATCCACCATCTCCCCCTTGTTCTTGCCCTTCTCCAGACACAATGGCTTCCTTATTTTTCTTAGAACATGACATACACGTTCCTGCCTATGTAAGCCTTTGTGACAGCTGTCTTTTCTACCTGGAATTAGCTTCCCCTGGATATCCACTTGGTTTTCTTAATCCCCTTAAGAACTTAATGGGGCCTAAACAGACCACATATTTAAAATCCCACCCCCACTCCACTCTGCAGCTCTCAATGTCCCTCACTCTGCTCTATTTCTTTGATGGCACCATGACCTTCTAAAACATTATACAGTTTTCTTATTTTATGTTTACTTTTCTGCATCCTCCAGCAGAACGTAAAACCTACCAGAGCAAGGGCTTTTATCTGCTTTTGTTTACTGAAGTAAACTAGGCATTGAGAACAAACACTACCTGGTACATGATGGAAGGAAATTAAACATCTGTTCAAAAAATAAATGAAGGCAAAAAACCAGTAAGCATAATGTGTGGGGTAAGTTAGGGGGACAGAGAGGGCAAGGAGTACCACTAGGAAGATATGAACTTGACAAAAGTAGAGTATAGAATCTTGTGTCCTCCCCATTTCCCATTTAAGATTTAAGATAAGTCCAAGAGTTACCTAGAAATGAAGAAAGCTGAGCACCGAAGAATTGATACTTTTGAACTGTGGTGTTGGAGAAGACTCTTGAGAGTCCCTTGGACTGCAAGGAGATCCAACCAGTCCATTCTAAAGGAAATCAGTCCTGGGTGTTCACTGGAAGGACTGATGCTAAAGCTGAAACTCCAATACTCTGGCCACCTCATGTGTAGAGCTGACTCATTGGAAAAGACTCTGATACTGGGAGGGACTAGGGGCAGGAGGAGAAGGGGACGACAAAGGATGGGATGGCTGGATGGCATCACTGACTCGATGGACGTGAGTTTGAGTGAACTCCGGGAGTTGGTGATGGACAGGGAGGCCTGGCGTGCTGTGATTCATGGGGTCGCAAAGAGTCAGACATGACTGAGTGAGTGAACTGAACTGAACTAATGAATTATCAGAAGGAGAAATAAACAATCCTGTTTGCAACTGCCTCAAAAAGAACAAACTATATAGAAATAAATTTAGCCAAAGAGGTAAAAGATATGGATATTGAAAACTGCAAGACAATGATGAAAGAAACTGAATATGATACAAATAAACAGAAATTCCATGCATGTGCACTGGAAGAATCAATATTATTAAAATGTCCATACTACCTAAAGCAATTTACAGATTCAACACAATTCCTATCAAAATTCCAATGGCATTTTTCAAAGACAGAGAACAAACAATCCTAAAATTTATATGAAACCACAAAGACCCCAAAATGCCAAAGCCATCTTGAGAAAGAAGGACAAAGTTGGAGGCATCATGTCTGCTGACATCTAACTCTATAATGAAGCTACCGTAATGGAAACAGGATGCCACTGCCAATAAAAACAGATGTACAGATGAATGCAAGCGAGTAAAGGGCCCAGAAGTAAACCTGTGTGTGTATGGTTGATTAACTTATGATAAAGGAGATAAGAATGTTGTTGTACATGGGGAAATGACAGTCTGTTCAATAAAGGGTGCTGGAAAACTGCGCATCCTCATGACAAAAGAATGACACCGGACCACTATATTACACCATACACAAAACTAAACTCAAAATGGATTAAAAGCTTGAAATATAAGACCTAATACCATAAAACCCTAAAACTCCTAGAAAAAAACAGAGATGGTAAGCTCCTTGATACAGAGCTTGGTGATGGTTTTTTGAATCTGACATCAGAAGCAAAAGCAATAAAAGCAAAAATAAATAAGTGGGATTGGATCATACTAAAAAGTTTATCCACGACAAAGGAAACCATAAAAAAATGAATAGGCTATGTACTGAATGAGGGAGAACATTTTCAAATCATACATCTCATATGAGGCTGATATCCAAACTACATAAAAACACAAAACTCAATAGCAAAACCCCAAACAATCCCAGTAAAAAAAATTATAAATTACATATGTAATACGTAGTAGTCTATTTAATATATTCCAATGTATACTATTAGTTATTATAAAAAAGACAATAGCAAGTATTGGCGAGGATGTGGTTAGAGGGAACCCTTGTGACTTGCTGACAGGAATGTAAACTGGTACAACCACTATGGAAAACAGTACGGATGTTTCTCAAAAAAGTAAAACAGAACTCCCATATGACCCACCAATTCCACTTTAGGGTACTCATCAAAAGAAAAAGAAAACCCTAACTGGGAAAGACACACGCACCCCCATCTTCACATATTCCCAACAGCCAAGATATGAAAGCAACCTAAGTGTCCAGCAAAAACGCAACGGACAAAGAAACTGTGGGGTGGGAGACCAGATGGCAGAGCAGAAGGACATGAGCTCACTTCCTCGCTCAAAAACACCAAAATCACAGCTAAACGACTGCAACATACCAAAACAAGTTTTCTATATCCACACACAAAGAAGCCAGGATACTGGGATACTCATAGGATACTAGGTCAGACCTGCATGCTGGTACTCAGCTCAGAGAGGTGAGTAGTGTCGGTAGCTCATTTTGAGGACAAAGACAAGGGTGGCAGGAGTTCTGGAGAGTACTCACTGGTGTGAGCCCTTCTGGAGGCTGACACTCTTATTAAACAGCCTGTAGGCCCCAGTATGGGGACACCTCAGGTCAAATTATCAACAGGACAGGAACACAGCCCCACCCACTGACAGACAGGTTGTCTAAGTCTTTCTGAGCCTACAGTTGCCTACTAAACACACCCCTTGATATGGCCCTGTCCAGCAGAGGGACAAGATGCAGCTCTACCCACCAATGGTCAGGAACCAGTCCTTCCCATCAGAAGGCTTGTAAAAGTCTCTTAGATCAGCCTCATCCAAAAGGGAGCAGACAGCAGAAATAAGAACTACAGCTCTGCAGCCTGTGGAAGAGAAACTGCAATCACAAAAAGTCAGATAAAATGAGACAGGAGAGAAATATGTCCCAGATGCAGGAACAAGGTAAAGCCCCAGAGGGGGAGATAGGCAATCTACTCAAAAAATAATTCAGAGTAATGATAGTAAAGATGATTCAAGATCCTGAAAAAAGAATGGAGGCACAGGCCAAGAAGATGTAAGAAATGTTTAACAAAGACCTAGAAGATCTAAAGAAGAAATGAACTAAAATGAACAATACAATAAAATGAAATGAAAAATACTCCAGAAGGAATCGACAGCAGAATAAATGATGCAGAAGAACAGAGAAGTGAGCTGGAAGACAGAATGGTGGAAATTTATGCCATGGAGCAGAATAAACAGAAGAATGAAAACAAAAAATGAGGACAGTTTAAGAGACCTCTGGGACAAAAACAGATGCACTAGCATTCACATTATAGGGGTTCTAGGAGAAAAGAGAGACAGGACCTGAGTAAGCATTTGAAGAGGTAGTAGCTGAAAATATCCCTAATATGGGAAAGAAAAAAAAAGACATCCCTAAGTCCAGGAAGCAGAGTCCCATTTAGTATAAACCCAAAGAGGAATACACCAAGACCCACAGTAATCAAACTGACAAAATTTAAGATGAAGAATAAATATTAAAAACAAGGGGAAAACAACAAATGAAATGCAAGAGAAATCCTGTAGGGCTATCAGCTAATTTTTCAGCAGAAACTCTGCAGCAGGGAGTGGCACAGTACATTTAAAGCGATGAAAGGGAAGAGCCGACAACCAGGAATACTTTACCCAGCAAAGCTCTCGTTCAGATTTGACAGCAAAATCAAAAGCCTCACAGATAAGCAACAGCTAAGAGAATTCAGGGCCACCAGACCAGTTGATAAAGGAACTTCTCTTCGTGGAAAAGAAAAGACTGCAACTAGAAACAAGAAAATTATGACTGGCAAGTTCACAGGTAAAGGTAAACATACAGTAAAAGTAGGAAATCATTGACACACAAATATGATACCAAATCCAGCAACCATGAGTAGAGTACAAATGCAGGAAAATGGAAACACATTTGAAATTAAAAGACCAGCAACCATGAGTAGAGTACAAATGCAGGAAAATGGAAACACATTTGAAATTAAAAGACCAGCAACTCATGGTAACTGCAAACTGAAAATCTACAATAGATACATACACACAAAAGAAAAAGGAATCCAAATACAACTATAATTATCAAATCAAGAGAACAGAAGAAGAAAAAATAAGAGTGTCAAAAACAAATCCAAAACAGTTAAGATGGCAATAAGAACAGGCATATTGATACACTTTAAATTAAATGGATAAATGCTCCAACCAAAAGACACAGACTGGCTAAATGGATACAAAAACAAGACCTGTATGTGTGCCGTCTACAAGAGACCCACTTCATATGTAAGCACACATATAGACTAAAAGTGAAGAAAACATAGGCAGCGTACTCTTTGACATAAATCACAGCAATATCTTTTGGGATAAATCTCTTAGAGTAATGAAAATAAAAACAAAAATAGTGAAAGTTAGTGGCTCAGTCGTGTCTGACTCTTTGTGATCCCATGGACTGTAGCCCACCAGGCTCCTCTATCCATGGAATTCTCCAGGCAAGAGTACCCGCGTGGGTTGCCATTTCCTTCTCCAGAGGATCTTCCCAACTGAGGGACTGAACCTGGGTCTCCTGCGCTGCAGGTGGATTCTCTACTGTTTGAGCCACAGGAAGCCCTCAAATGGGAACTAATTAAACTCAAAAGTTTTTGCACAGTAAAAGAAACCATAAACAAAGCAAAAAGACAATCCACAGAATGGGAGAAAATATTTGCTAAGGATGCAACCAACAGGGGATTAGTCTGCAAAATTTATAAACAGCTCAAGGAGGCAATATCAAACAACTAAATAACCCAATCAAAAAATGGCTAGAACACCTAAATAGACATTTCTCCAAAGAAGACACACAAATGGCCAAGAGACACATACAAAGATGCTCACCACCACTGACTGTTAGAGAAATGCAAATCAAAACTATAATGAGATATCACCTCAGGCTGGTCAGAATGACTATCATCAAGTTGTCTACAAACAACAAACGCTGGAGAGTACGTGGAGAAAAGGGAATGCGCCTACACTCTTGGTGGGAATGTAAACTGGTAGGCACTATGGAGAATAGCATGGAGGCTCCTTAAAAAACTAAAAATAGGGACTTCCCTGGCAGTTCAATGGTTGGGACTCCACACTTTCAATACAGGGGGCACAGGTCCGATCTCTGGTGGCGAACTAAGATCTCACATGCTGCATAGCCAATAAGTTTAAAAAAATAAATAAAAGTGGGTGTTAACACAAAAACTGAAAACAGAACTATCATATGATCCACCAAGCCCACTCCTGGGCATATATTCAGAGAAAGCCATCGTTCAAAAGGATGCATGCAACCCAATGTTCATCACAGTGCTGTCTGTAAGAGTCAAGACATGGCACCAACCTAAATGTCCATGGACAGATGAATGAAGATATGAGATATACATATATATATAAATGGATGAAATAAGATATGGGAGATAGATATATATAGATATAGATATATAGATATATATATAAATGGAATATCACTTAGCCATTAAAAAAGTGAAATAATCCATTTGCAGCAACATAAATGAACCCTGAGATTATCATACTAAGCTAACTCAGAGAAAGACAAATATCATATGATATCACTTACATGTGACATAATACAAATGAACTTGTTTACAAAACAGAAAAAAGCTCACAGACTTAAAAGACACACTTATGATTATCAAAAGAATGGTGGAAGGAAGGGATAAATTAAGAGTTTATAACTGAATCACTTTCCTATATACCTGAAACTAACACATTGTAGCTCAACTATAATATAAAATATACATTTAAAGAAATAAAGAAATTATGGTATCTATACACAATGATCATTCCGTCAGAAAAAAGAGAATGAAATCTTGTCACTTATTATGGCAGGGATGGAACTTGGCATGATATTAAGTGAATGAAAAGTCAGAGAGGAAAAAAAAACACCAAATGCTCTGTCTTGTATGTACAATCTATAAAACAAACAAAAAACTCCAAGTGCACAGATACAGACAGATTGCCAGTTGCCAGAGGTGAAGGGAGTCAAAAAAATGCAATTGCAAAAAAAATATAGAAATTCTGAATCATATTCAAAAGGCAAACCTTATAATACACACATGTATATGTTAAGCATGTGTGCACACCAAGTTGCCTCAGTTGCGTCTGACTCTTTGGACTATGGACTGTAACCCACCAGGCTCCTCTGTCCATGGGATGTGCCAGGCCAGAATACTGGAGTGGGCTGCCATGCCTTCCTCCAGGGGATCTTGCTGACTCAGAGATCAAACCAGCATCTTCTACGTCTCTAGCTCTGGCAGGCAGCTTCTTTATCATTAGTGCCACCTGGGAAGCCCATACATGTTTATATATACGCTAAAAATACATATGAAGACCTACGAGACCTTCTAAAACTAACACCCCAAACAGACGCTCTTTTCCTTATAGGGGACTGGAATGCAAAAGTTGGAAGTCACGTAACAGTTGCCTGGAGTAACAGGCAAATTTGGCTTTGGAGTATAGAATGAAGCAGGGCAAAGGCTAACAGAGTTTTGCCAAGAGAACACACTGGTCATAGCAAACACCCTCTTCCAACAACACAAGAGATGACTCTACACATGGACATCACCAGATGGTCAACACTGAAATCAGATTGATTATTTTCTTTGCAGCCAAAGATGGAGAAGCTCTATACAGTCAGCAAAAACAAGACTGGGAGCAGACTGTGGCTCAGATCATGAATTTCTTACTGCCAAATTCAGACTTATAAATTGAAGAAAGTAGGGAAAACCACTACACCATTCAGGTATGACCTAAATCAAATCCCTTACGATTATACAGTGGAAGTGAAAAATAGATTCAAGCGATTAGATGTGATAGAGTGCCTGAAGAACTATGGATGGAGGTTCGTGACATTGTACAGGGGACAGGGATCAAGACCATCCCCAAGAAAGAGAAATGCAAAAAAAGCAAAATGGCTGTCAGAGGAGGCCTTACAAATAGCTGAGAAAAGAAGAGAAGTGAAAAGCAAAGGAGAAATGGAAGGATATATCCATTTGAATGCAGTCAAAAGAATAGCAAGGAGAGATAAGAAAGCCTTCCTCAGTCACCAATGCAAAGACATAGAGGTAAACAATAGAATGGGAAACACTAGAGTTCCCTTCAAGAAAATTAGAGATACCAAGGGAACATTTCATGCAAAGATGGGCTCCATAAAGGACAGAAATGGTATGGACCTAACAGAAGCAGAAGATATTAAGAAGAGGTGGCAAGAATACACAGAAGAACTATACAAAAAAGATCTTCATGACCCAGATAATCAAGATGGTGTGATCACTCACCTAGAGCCAGACATCCTGGAATGTGAAGTCAAGTGGGCCTTAGAAAGCATCACTATGAACAAAGCTAGTGGAGATGATGGAATTCCAGTTGAGCTATTTCAAATCCTAAAAGATGATGCCGTGAAAGTGTTGCACTCAGTATGCCAGCAACTTTGGAAAACTCAGCAATGGCCACAGGACTGGAAGAGGTCAGTTTTCATTCTAATCCCAAAGAAAGGCAATGCCAAAGAACCCTGAAAGTACTGTGCAATTGCACTCATCTCACATGCTAGTAAAGTAATGCTCAAAATTCTTCAAGCCAGGCTTCAAAAGTACATAAACCATGAACTTCCAGACGTTCAAGCTGGATTTATAAAAGCCAGAGGAACCGGAGATCAAACTGCCAACATCCACTGGATCATGGAAAAAGCAAGAGAGTTTCAGAAAAACATCTACTTCTGCTTTATTGACTATGCCAACACCTTTGACTGTGTGGATCACCACGAACTGTGGAAAATTCTTAAAGAGATGGGAATACCAGACCACCTGACCTGCCTCTTGAGACATCTGTATGCAGGTCAGGAAACAACAGTTAGAACCTGACATGGAATAACAGACTGGTTCCAAATAGGGAAAGGAGTATGTCAAGGCTGTATATTGTCACCGTGCTTATTTAACTTATATGCAGAGTACATCATGAGGAACGCTGGGCTGGATGAAGCATAAGCTGGAATCAAGATTGCTGGGTTATCAATCACCTCAGATATGCAAATGACAACACCCTTATGGCAGAAAGCAAAGAAGAACTAAAGAGCCTCTTGATGAAAGTGAAAGAGTAGAGTGAAAAAGCTGGCTTAAAATTCAACATTCAGAAAACTGAGATCATGGCATCTGGTCCCATCAGTTCATGGCAAATAGATGGGGAAACAGTGGAAACCACGTGACAGATTTTATTTTGGGGAGCTCTAAAATACTGCAGATGGTAACTGCAGCCATGAAATTACTCCTTGGAAGAAAAGTTATGACCAACCTAGACAGCATATTAAAAAGCAGAGACATTACTCTGCCAACAAATGTCCGTCTGGCCAAAGCTATGGCTTTTCCAGTAGTCATGTACGGATGCTGAGAGTTGGACTATAAAAAGAAAGTTGTGCACCAAAGAATTGATGCTTTTGAACTGTGGTGTTGGAGAAGACTCTTGAGAGTCCCTTGGACTGCAAGGAGATCCAACCCGTCCATCCTAAAGGAAATCAGTCCTGAATATTCATTAGAAGGACTGATGCTGAAGCTGAAACTCCAATACTTTGGCCACCTGATGGGAAGAAATGACTCACTGGAAAAGACCCTGATGCTGGGAAAGTTTGAAAGTAGGAGGAGAAGGGGAAGACAGAGGATGAGATGTTGGAGGGCATCACCGACTCAATAGACATGAGTTTGAGGAGGCTCCAGGAGTTGGTGATGGACAGGGAGGCCTGGTATGCTGCAGTCCATGGGGTTGCAAAGAGTCAGACACGACTGAGTGACTGAACGGAACTGAAAAATACCTAATGAGTTAAACGTTAAATCAAATTGAGCTGATCAGAGGACATGTGAATTAGTATTCTGAAAACAATGAATTTATCAAAATACAGTTAAGAGTTTTCAAAGTGATGTAACATATATAGTCACGCCAAAAAACTAAATAGAAAGGCAATGTATAGATGTTTTCTTTTTTTTGGCTACACTGAGCGATACATGAGGGATCTTGTTTTCCTGACCAGGGATCAAACCCAGGCAGTGAAGTGTGGAGTCTTAATCACTGGACCACCAGGGAACGCCCAACACACAGACTGGGAAAAAATATCTGCACATCATGTATCTGATAAGGAGTTACTATCCCCAATATATTAGGCGTTCACACACCTCAACAGCAAAAAAGCAGAGTAACCTGATTAAAAAATGGACAGAGGATCAGAACAGACATTTTCCCAAAGATCACATATAGATGACCAAAAACTGCTCATGATTAATTACCAGGGAACTGCAAATCAAACCCACAATAACATATTGCCTCACACTTATCAGCATGGCCATAATCAGAAAGACAAGAAATAACAAGTATTTGGTGAGGATGCAGAGAAATAGGAATAATCACTGTGTAATGCTGGTGGGAATGTAAACTGGTACAACAAATATGGAAAACAGTATACAGGTTCCTCAAAATATTAAAGACAATTATCATATAACTCAACAATTCCACTTTTGGGTAGTTATCTGAAGGAAAAGGAAACACTAATTCAAAATGATATATGCAAACCACAACAGATGCACACACACACACAAATAACACAAACACAACACTAAAGACAGTCATCAAACCAAAAAGGAAGGAAAAAAAGAAGATGGTCAGAAACAAATCCAAAACAATTAAGAAAATGGCAAGAAGAACATACACATCGAAATACCTTAAATGTAAATGGATTAATGCTCCCACCGAAAGACACAGACTGGCTGAATGGATACAAAAATAAGACCAGTATATATTCTGTCTACAAGCGATCTACTTCAGACTAGGGACACATATAGAAAGTGAGGGGATGGTAAAAGATACTCCATGCAAATGGAAATCAAAAGAAAGCTGGAGCAGCAACACTCCTATCAGACACAACAGAGGAAGGACACTACATAATGATCAAAGGATCAATCCAAGAAGGTATGAGAACTGTAAATATATATGCACCCAACACAGGAGTGCCTAAATACATAAGGCAAATGCTAACAGCCATAAAAGGGGAAATTGACAGCTACACAATAATAGTGTGGAACTTTAACACCACACTTTCACCAATGGACAGATCATCCAGACAGAAAATCAGTAAAGAAACACAGGCCTTAAGTGATACATTAAACCAAATGGACTTAACCTATACAGGACATTCCATCCGAAAGGAGAATACACTTTCTTCAAGTGCACATGGAACACTCTCCAGGACAGATCACATTTTGAGCCACAAATTGAGCCTTGGTAAATTTAAGAAAAATGAAATCATGTCAAGCATCTTTTCTGCTCATAATGGTAAGCAATTAGAAATAATTACAGGGGGGAAAAAAACCTGTAAAAAACCCACAAATATGTGGAAGCTAGTGGATGTTACTAAACAACCAATGGATCACTAAAGAAATCAAAGAGCAAATTTTTAAAAACCAAGAAACAAATGACAAAGAAAACATGATGATCCAACCTCCATGGGATGCAGCAAGAATAGTTCTAAGAAAGAACTTTATACCAATATAATTTTACCAGAGAAAACAAGAAAAATCTCAAACAACAACCTAATCTTACACCTAAAGCTACTAAAGAAAGAAGAACAAACAAAACCCAAAGTTACTAGCAGGAAAGAAATCCTAAAGATCAAACCAGAAATAAATGAAATCAAGACACAACAACAGAGAAGAACAATGAAACAAAAAACTGGTTCTTTGAAAAAACAAAATTGACAAATCATTAGCTAGAGTCATCAGGAAAGAAAAGGAGAAGGTTCAAATAAATTAGAAATGAGAAAGCAAAAGTTACAACCAATATCATGGAAATACAACAGATCATAAGAGACTACTATAAGCAACTATACACAAATAAAATAGACAACCTAGGAGAAACAGATAAATTCTTAGGAAGGTACAACCTTCCAAGACTGAATCAGAAAGAAACAGAAAACATGAGCAGACCAATTACAAGTACTGAAATTGAAACTGATAAAAAAAGACTCCCAAGAAACAAAAGTGCAGGACCAGATGGCTTCACAGGCGAATTTATCTCTATCAAACATTTAGAGAAGAGTAAACACGTATCCTTCTACTGAGAGAAAGAAGAAAGTCAGTCACTCAGTCATGCCAGACTCTTTGCGACCCATGGACTGTCGCCTGCCAGGCTCCTCTGTCCATGAATTTTCCCGGCAAGAATGCTGGAGTTGGGTGCCATTTCGTCCTCCAATCCTTCTACCACCCTTTTAAAACTCTTTCAAAAAACTGCAGAGGGGGCTTCCTTGGTGGTTCAGAATCCACCTGCCAGTGCACCCGGAAGATCCTACACACCACAGGGCAACTAAGCCAGTGTGCCACAACTGTGCCTTCAGCCCGCGCTCCGTGACAAGAGAAGCCACGCGAGGAGGCCATGCACCGCGACTAGAGAGTAGCCCATTCGCTACAACTAGAGACAGCCTGCACATAGCAACGAAGACCCAGAGCAGCCAAAAACAAACACACGAATCTTAAAAGAAAAAAAAATCGCAAAGGAACACTCCCAAGCTCATTTTACAAGGCCACCATCACCCTGATACCAAACCAAAGATACCACAACAAAAGGAAATTACAGGCCAATATCACCGATGAACATAGACACAAGAGTCCTCAAGACAACACTAGCAAACTGAATCCAACAACACGTTAAAAGGGTCATACACCATGATCAAATGGGATTTTTCCCAGGGATGCAAGGGTTTTTTTAGTATTTGCAAATCAAGGTGATACACCACATTAGCAAACTGAAGAATAAAAACCATATGATCATCTCACTGGATGCAGAAAACTTTTGACAAAACTCAACACACATTTATGATAAAAATGCCCCAGAAAGTGGGCAGAGGAGAAACCTACCTCAACATAATAAAGGCAATACATGACGAAACCACAGCTAACATCATTCTCAACAGTGAAACACTGAAAGTATTTCCTCTAAGATCAGGAACAAAACAAGAATGTCCACTCTTGCTACTTTTATGCGATAGTTTTGGAAGCTCTAGGGATGGCAATCAGAGAAGAAAGAAGACGAATTCAAACTGGAAAAGAAGTGTAGCCACCGCTTCAGATGACACGATACTACACACAGAAAATCCTAAAATGCTATCAGAAAACTACTAGGGCTCATCGGTGAATTTGGTAAAGTTAGACGATACAGAAAGACATCTCTTACATTCCTATACACTAACAACAAAAGACAATAAAGAGAAATTAAGGGGAAAAAACCCCAGGACTTCGCTGGCGGTCCGGTGGTTAAGAATCCTCCTGCCAATGCAGGGGACATGGGTTCAATCCCTGGTATGGGAACTAAGACCCCAGATGCCACAGGGCAACTAAGCCTATGTGCCACAACTACGGAAGGAGGTGTGCCCTAGAGCCTGTGCTGCGCAACAAGAAAAGCCATCGCAATGAGAAGCCCCCGCCCCACAACAAAGAGTAGTCCCTGCTCTCCACAGCCAGAGAAAGCCCATGAGCAGCAATGAAGATCCAGCGCAGCCAAAAATAAATAATAATAATAATAATAAAAATCCCATTTACCATCACATCAAAAGGAATAAAATTCCCAGGAGTAAAGCTACCTAAGAAGGCAAAAGACTTGTACTCTGAAAACTTTATAAGATGCTGATGAAAGTAAGCAAAGATGATACAGATGGAGAGATATACCATGTTCTTGGAATGGAAGATTCAATATTATCAAAATTGTTATACTACCCCGGGCAATCAACAGAATGCCAATCAACAGGGCAATCAACAGATTCAATGCACTCCCTACCAAATCGCCAATGGCATCTTTCACAGAATCACAACAAAAAAGTTTACAAGTTCTATAGAAACACAAAAGACCCTGAATAACCAAAGCAATCTTGAGAAAGACAGAAAGAGCTGGGGCAATCAGGCTCCTTGAATTTGGACTGTACTGGCACAAAAACAGAAATATAGATCAATGGAACAGGATAAAGTCCAGAGATAAAACCATGCACCCATATTCAAGTAGTCTATGACAAAGGAGGCAAAAACAGACCATGGAGGAAAGATGGTCTCTTCAGCAAGTGGTGCTGGGGGTACCTCCCTGGTGGTCCAGTGGTTAAGAATCTACCTTCCAATGCAGCGGACTGAGGTTTGACTCCTAATGGGGGAACTAAGATCCCACGTGCTGTGGAGTAACTAAGCCCACGCAGCCGCAGCTAGAGAGCCCCTGCACCAATACTGAGCATGCATGCTCTGTAGCCTGTGTGCCACAACAAAGGCCCAGTGCGGCCACAAAGAAAAAAGATTTCAAACACTCAAATATCCTTAAAAAAAAAAACGGGGCGGGGGAGGGGGACTTCCTTGGCAGTGCAATGGATAGGAATCCACCTTCCAATGCAGGAGACATGCATTTGATCCCTGGTCAGGGGAGATTCCACATAATTGGGAGCAACTAAGCTCGGGCACAAGTACTGAGCCCAAGTGCTGCAACTGCTGAAGCCTGTGCACCACAGCCTGTGCTCCCAACCAGAGAAGCCACTGCAACGAGGAGGCCGTGCACCGCAGCTAGAGCGCAGCCCCCAATCTCCACAACTAGATAGAGTCTGTGCAGCGACGAAGGCCCAGCGCAATCGAGACGATGCAACCAAAAATCAGTAAGTATGTAAATGACAGTAATCTAAAAAAGGGGGGTGGGGGGAAGTGGTGCAGGGAAAACTGGACAGCTACATGTAAAAGAATGGCATCAGAATATTCTCAAACACCATACACACACACAAAAAAACCCTCAGCCTAAAGACCTAAACTTAAGACTGCATACTATAAAACTCTTAAAGGAAAACATAGGCACAACACTCTTTGACATAAATCGAAGCAATATCTTTTGGGGTTCACCCCCTACAGCAATGAAAACAAAAACAAACAAATGAGACCTAATTAAACTCAAAAGCTTTTATACAAGAAAACCATAAACAAAACTAAAAGACAACCCATAGAATGGAAGAAAATATTTGCAAACGAAACAACCAACGAGAGATTAATCTCCAAAATACACAAACAGCTCATGTAGCTCAACATCAAAAAACCCAACCAACCCAATAAAAAAATGGGCAGATCTAAATGGATGTTTCTCCAAATAGGACTTCCCTGGTGGCTCAGCTGGTAGAGTCCACGTGCAATGCAGGAGACTGCCTGCAATAAGTAAGAGACGTGGGTTCAATCCCTGGGTTGGGAAGATCCCCTGGAGAAGAAAACGGCAACCCACTCTAGTATTCTTGCCCGGGAAATTCCATAGACAAAGGAGCCAAGCAGGCTGCAATCCACGGGGTTGCAAGAGCCTGACATGATTTAGTAACTAAACCATCAGCGCCAAATCAGACAGACAGATGGCCAAGAAGCACATGAAAAGATGCTTAAAACTGGAAAAATGCAGATCAAAGCTGAAATGGGGTATCACTTCACACCAGTCAGAATGGCTATCAGCAAAAGAATCTGGAAACAATAAATGCTAGACAAGGTGTGGAGAAAAGGAGATGCTCCTGCACTGATGATGGGAAGGTAATTAGTGTACCCATTATGGACAGTAGTGTGGAGCTTCTTAAAAAAAAAACAACTAAATACAGAACGACCATATGATCCAGCACTCCCACTCCTATGCACCCTAGTGTTCACTGGAGCTTCCCAGGTGGTGCAATGGTAAGAATCTGCCTGCCTTACGCAGGAGACGCAAGAGAAGTGCATTTGATCCCTGGGTTGGGAAGATCCCCTGGAGTAGGAAATGGCAATGCACTCCAATATTCTTGCCTGGACAACCTCATGGCCAAAGGAGTGTGGCTGGCTACAGTCCATGGGGTCACACAACTGAGCAGGCACGCACACAATGTTCATTGCAGCATTATTTACTTACAATAGCCAAGACTCTTAGTCATGTCTGACTCTTTGTCACCCCATAGACTGTAGCCTGCCAGGCTTCTCTGTCCACGGAATTCTCCAGGCAAGAATACCAGACTGGGTAGCCACTCCTTTCTTTGGTTCCTTTTGGACCAAGGGACCAGAGCCAAGATATGGAAGCAACATAAATATAGATGTGGTACGTATATACAATGGAATATTACACAGCCATAAAAGAGCAGAATAATGCCATCTGCAGCAACATGGATGGACCTAGAGACTGTCATACTATGTGAAGTAAATGAGACACGGACACATAACATGTGATATCACTTCTATGTGGAATCTACAAAAATGGTACAAATGAACTTATCTTCGAAACAGAAATAGAGTCACAGATGCAGAAAACAAACTGCGGTTACCAGGGGGATGAGGGAGTGATATACTGGGAGACGAGGACTGACATGTACACACCATTTATGTAAAACTGACAACAGCGCACATTTCACTGTCTTTTTTTTATATTAAGAGAAAAGATATTTCTGATGAGCTAAATAAACCTCTGGAGATGAATGAGCAGCATAACTAATTTACCCATTACTGTCTGTCATCTTCAGACAACAGTCAATAGCCTCATCTTACATTTTGTATTTCTTTGCATTGTGATGGTTTTGCATGTTAATAAAAATGAAAAAGCATTGCAGGTGTTTTAGTATTTGTTGTATAGAAAATATAACTTTTTAATCTAAAAAATAAAAAAGTAAAAAAAACTGACAATAACGACCTGCTGTAAAGTACAGGGAACTCTATTCAGTAATGACCTACATGAGAAAAGAAATCTTAAAAAAAAGTAGATATATGTATAACCTATTTACTGTACACCTGAAACTAACACAACTATATCAACTATATTCCAATTAAAAAAAACCAAACACAAAAAAATATATACAGTCTTCCACTGCAGCATTATTTACAACAGTCAAGACACAGAAACAACCAAAATGTCCATTCATGGATAAATCAATAAAAAAAGGTTTGGTATATATAATGGGATGATTATTCAGACACTTAGAAAAGTGAAATCTTGCCATCTGAGACAATGTGAATGGGCTTTGACAGCATTACACCAAGTCAAATAAATTACATCGAGTCAAATAAATTAGAGCAAGACAAATACCACATGGTCTCACTTACATGTGGAAACCAAGAAACAAAAGAAAATTAAGCTCACAGAAGATTAGGGGTAAGGGAAAAGCATGATGAAACTACAAACTCCCAATTATAAAATATAAATCATAAAATTATAAATTAATAAAATTTAATTATAAATTATAAAATACATCACAGGGATATAAGGTACAGCATGATGACTAGAGTTGTTAATATTGTATTGCATATTTAAAAGTTCCCAAGACAGATCTTAATTCTTCATAAAAAAACTTTTTTGCAACCCTGGTGACGGATGCTAACTAGACTTACTGGGGTGATCCTTTTGCAGTATGTACAAGCATCGAATCATGTTGCACACCTGAAACTCATGTAGTTATATGCCTACTATACCTCAAAAAATACTTTTACAAATAGTTATTTAAATATTTGTTAAAATTACTTGCTTTAATAGTCTTAGATTCCGAAAAATTGCTTGTGATATGTTCAATTCCTCTAGATGTAGTTTGAGCCACATAATTTTAGTACTACTCCATTTTGCAGTTTAGAAAAGTAGAAGGCTCCACGTTCGGAAGTAAACCGACAGTCCTAGTCTTTCTTGAGCAATCCAGTTTAAATTCATTCTAGTACGAATTCACAAGGGGTTTGAAAGCAGGCTTCAAGTGACCGAAGACACAAGAATGAGACATTTCAAGAAGGCGACCCCTCGATATTGGGGTGGGGAAATCACCCCTGTAGGCTTTAAGACATTCACCTGGCTAAAAATACGGTGCTAGGCTGAGGACCTTCCTCCCAAACCCCTGTGTTCCCTGGACTGTTTACTTGGCACCCGGTGGACAAGAAGCCTCCTGGCCGCCTCCCTTTCCTTCCCATCCCGGGAGCGCCGCGGGACCATTCAGGCATCGAAACTGGTAACGGGCGAGGCCGAAAATGCCCTCCCACAAGACCCAGTCGACGTAACGCCTGCTCTGGAGAGTGGCAGGGAGTGCGGGCCGGTTCACCCAGTACCTGGGGAATAGGCGCTTCCCGCCTCGGAGCGGACAGAAGTGGCGCAGTCAGAAGGTCAGCCCAAGGTACCTACTTCCCCGACCACCTCTCCCGCCGCAGCAGAGATCGCAGAGGTGGGCCGACGACCCGGAAGCGCTCGCAGAACCTGGAAGTGACAACACAGGGGTGGGCCGAGAAGCCCCGCCCCTTCCCGCTCCCGCCATCCACTCACGCCTGAGAAGGCGGGGGTGCGGAGAGAGGAGCGTGGAGCCGCAGTTTTCAAGCCTACATCGCTCACCCCACTTAGATCCCGAGTAACTCACCAGGTCCACTACATAATGAATAAGAATTATAACTTTACAGGTTGTCCTTCACTATTAGACACACTATTAGAAAATCTAAGGCAGTCCCATTTTATGCCTGCAGCGTGTTTAGCGTAATACTGTTAAAGACCCTGTAAACTGAAGACAAACTCTTAAGTTTACAGCAATAATTCAAAACAGTGCGCAATTAACACAGCAAGCGCTTGGTTTGTGAACCATATAGTATTTTGATTTGGGAGAATCTGTATTTAAAACTTGTGCCTGCTGCTGCTGCTAAGTCGCTTCAGACGTGTCCGACTCTGTGCGACCCCATAGATGGCAGCCCATCAGGCTCCCCCGTCTCTGGGATTTTCCAGGCAAGAACACTGGAGTGGGTTGCCATTTCTTTCTCCAATGCGTGAAAGTGAAGTCGCTCAGTCGTGCTCGACTCTTAGCGACCCCATGGACTGCAGCCTAACAGGCTCCTCCATCCATGGGATTTTCCAGGCAAGAGTACTGGGGTGGGGTGCCAGTGCCTAATACAAGACAAATACTTAAATATAGATTCGCATTGTGTAATCTCAAGTGGTATCCTAACTGTGGAACAAAGGAAGCTGGAACATGCACAGCTGTTTGCCGTTAAGCAGCTGAACAGTGATTAGAGGAGTAAATGCAAAACAAGTGCTACCATTTGGAACCTCTGAGCAGGTCCACAGAGTCAACAGGTTATTATTTGTGCTGTTTTCAGCCACTTAGTGAACTGATGTCACTGTGGATTCCCCATGACTGAACTAATTCCAAACTATGAAATACAAAGTGTGATTATCCTTAAGATAATGTTTAAAATTAAAGCAGGATGAATTCTTTACCCCTCTGAATAGGAAGCAGCACCCAAAGTACAGAAACGAGAGTAAAGGTCTAAAACTATTTGAAAAGCTTGCAAGATAAACTTTGTAAAAATTCTGTAGTGAAATGGGACACAGAAAAATGTGATGAGTCAAAAACAAACTTTACAATTAATTTATTTAAATTCATTAATGTTGCAAAAATATGGTGTGCAACAAATCAGGACACAAGTTATTGTATTCCTAACAAGTCAAAGAAAATATTACATCTTAGTATCAATAAATCAAGACCAACCCTAGTATTTTTAACAGGGACCAACCACATCAACAGCTTGCACACACAGTTTTTGGAAGTGAATCTCTCTCACTGTAAAAGGAGAGCACTGGGCTACACAATGTTACGTGAATAGTGGTAACATGATCACAGTACGTTAACTGTGTCTAAATGACAGCATGTGAACTTAGAGTAAGAAAAATGTTTGAATTCTTGGAATACACTTATCAAAGTGCGTTAGTGTCTAACAAATTCTGAATTGTGTTCCATGTGCCCCAAAGTCTGTGCAAGTCAGTGCCCTGAACATCACAAATATTTACTAGCTAGTTTACGTAAATAAAACTGTTTAAGGGGCATAACTTTAGAAAATTCAAATACAAAAAGTGCAGTGGAGTAGCTAATTAACATTACTTTCCAAGTTCCTCCCTAGCTAAATTGAATGTGAAAATGTATCAAAATTTCAAAATGCAAATGTTTTAACCTCTTGCAGAATGTCTTATAAAACAGAACTAGCTATCTGAAAGAGATAATAATTCTTTAGTAACATGAAAGCACTAAACCTTTGATTTTCTTCTGTTGTATGATGTATTAAGTGCTTTATGTAGACTTTCCATAGCATTTTTAAAGTAGTTCTCAAAACATAAGAAATTAGGTAGATTTACCATATATAGCTGCAGCAAAGTAACAGTTCTCTTCAAATTTTAGTGTCACTCCTTGCCGGTCAACACATTAGTTTCAATTACCATTTACAACTTCAAAGGAAAGTTACATTACTAGGACTCATCACTGATCTGGGTCTAATTTATTCAGAATCTTGGGGTAGGAAGAGAAGGGTGAAAGGCTTCCCCATGTAATTCTTCTTTACTATTACAACACTAATAATCTCCCACTTCTCTTACCCAGCTGACCTTCTCATGCAAGCATGCAAGTCTAAGTCCTTAACTTTCTGCCAGCAACTCAAATTCCACAATCCCTATTCCCAACAGAGTACTTGGTCTAACTTTTAAGTGCGTTAGTTCTTCTAGATATCCCACCCTTCTGCGATCTGTGATCCATTTCTCAAATGTCTATACAGGATAAGAAAAAACATAAGGCATGTAAAAACAGAATGGGGTAGCCATATCTATCTATTTTCAGTCCATCTCCTCCTCCTCCTGATTAAGCAATGTTAGCAATTCTCCACATATAACATGGGGCAAAGGATGAAACTACTGTCACCTTATATACAACCTTTCCAATCTCATTAGGAAACTGGACTGTTCTACTTGATAATCCTAATGCTAATTTACCTGTCAACTGAAGAAATCTAAAAAGCCACTTCTGTATTAATTCAAACACTTTCAAATTCCCTGAGCACTCCCATGACAACAGCCAGAGTAACAGAGTCATTTACAAGAAGGCTCTATCAAAAAAGCAGATTCCTTACCTTTTTAAGTTCTGGAATTGCAGCTGAAAGACAGTCTAGCTACCTATATAAACCTGTCAATCAGCAAATTTCAATATTCAGTATAGTTACTAAATAACGATGTCCATTTTGGAACAATACATTAAATGTTTACCAGCCATGAAATGTCAAAAGTAACCTATCCCATAACCCTACATTTTAACCTGAGCATTGTAATTGCCAACATTCCCTATTTAAACTTGCTTCTGTATGAAGAGACAAAGAAAGAAAGCAGAAGGAAATATACATTCTCATTGGAGGTATTACCAGCCTTTGCACACTTCACTCCAGTCTCCTTATTCATGTATTCTGTATGTAGCCTGCAATATTCTGTAAATTCCTGCTTGATACAAAAAATGCTACCAACAGCTGCCATATATAGTACTTCCCTTAACAAGGACACATTCAGTGGCATCTTAGATAACAACTAACTTTATCCCTAGGCCCTACTTAGAATTATATTTCTTTACATATCCCCCCACCCCCAGTTAAAAAGACTATTAAGCTTAAATTGTGGGATCAATATATTGATTACCCTTGGTGCTAATAAGGAATATGTCCAAGAAGAAACACAAATTACTTTATGAGAAACTTCTGACTAAAAAAAGAGACACTCCAAACTCAAACACAACAAAAAATAGTGACAGAAGCATCAAATTAAGTTAAATCCATGATCCCAGCAGAAAGATAAAACACAATTCTATTTATCTTAATCAGTAATGGAAAATTAAAATTAAATGATACAGGGAAAATGTCACATAGTCACATTACTATTTATAAATAACAATTTAATAAATACTTTTCCTCTAGCCTACGTTTTATGATCTTCAGTCTCATAGTTATGAAACATTATGGGGCATGTCCCTGGACCAGATTCCATTAAGGTATAGGTTAGAACAGGTATTCTTTTAAATGTAGTGATTGATAGCACACCCCTTTGCTTATATCACATTCCCTCAGAATTTTAATGTTCTAATAGAATATAGGCTACCTCTCCTTCAAAAAAAAAGAGTAGGAATATGCACCACTTTTGCAACAAGTTGTATCTATAGTCAGGAACAATGCTTGTGAAAGCAAAAGTCAATAAACAGTAACAGGTTGAAACTGAAGAACTGGGTACCAAGTGGGGAGAAAAGTCACTTATTAAAAAGCTCAGCCCAGTTTGAAACTACTTTTCAGATGAAAAAAAATCACTTAAAGCACTCTACAAATATACACTTTAATCACAAATAAATTCAGTATGATCCTTTATTCATAATTCTCACGTAATAAATTCAGAAGGAATTTATTGTGCCTAAATTGTTAGTTTGCATTTGCAACACAAAGTTATTTCTAAGATCTGAGCAAGCAATATGGTTTTGGTTTTAGTCACTGTAATGACGATAGTTCAGGATCTGCCTACAACTGCTGGATCCAAGTCAAGTCAGAGGGCTGCTGAGGGAAGAGTCTCATCCTGGGAATCCTCCAGCCTCTCTCAAAATAGGACTTGGGTTAGCGTGTCAAGTTTATGAGTGGAGAGGACAAAGAGTAAAGGAAATTCTCTTCTGTAATAGAAAAGTTTATACTGAGAACAGTAATGATAAAAGCCAATCTAGGATAGAATAAAGTTTGAAAGTTTACCTCTCATTCTTCTCAATTTCACTACTCTTTTCATATAAATTACCTTATGTGAAGGTCTGGAGTATGGTATGACCCTTAAATTAGACAAGTACTGAGTTCACCAAATATATGAGTCCCACAAATATATTAGACCAATCTGTTGCTTCTGGATGATTTTGTGTGTAATTAAGTTCTACCTGGGGGCATAAGTACAATTTCAATGTAGAGTCAAGGTACTTACCAAATTAAACAAGGACTTTATATGCTTATACCAAATGAGTCATCCGCAACACCACAGTATGATGATGCTCTAAGACTTACAAAATAACTTAGTTTACAGTACTGTCAACACAATTTAACAGAAAATGTGAAAACACACCACACCTAACTAGGTCGAACACCTGATAGGAAAGTGTTTTGGTAAAGTGCCCACATTGAACGCAGTTAAAAAAGCAGCCCTGTTTTCTAAAGAGAAGACGTGACAGCGAGTAACTCATCACATTCTCTAACTATTACACTGCACTCACACAAATTCATAAGAGTGATATCCTGGACACACAGCTTATTTCACATTAGTGAACAAACCTAACATTTTTATGAAGTTTTGACTTTTGGCCACAAGATAAAATGTCCAAAATATACATATATACACACAAACTCCAATTCTTAACCTCTTTAAATTCTCTAATTCTAGAAATGGCTTTTTGATTTGTCTTTAAAAAAAAAAGTGTGCAATATACTTGTATTTGTGTCTGAATTAAGAAACAATAAATGTTAAGTGAGAAAAATGTTCAGAATGGTACTACTTAGATTATGTACACGACCTTTGAATATTCATGAAAACCAGTTTAACTGTCCCTCACCTTATAAGCATATTTTCGAAGTGACCCAGGAAGTATATTTAACCATTTACAAAAACAAAACTTCTAACATGCACTTTAAAAAAAATCATGGTCTTATTTACCTGCATATTTGTCCACAAGAAAGGTATACATTAAAAAATATTGCTCAAAAACATAAAAATATATATTATCTCTTTCCTTTTTCCATTTAGGCATATAAATATTTTACTGAAGAAAATGCATCATTTAACAAACAAATGCAAAAATTGCTTTATATAAAGTGTGGTTCTCTGCTATTTAGCAATATAAAGTATAAAATGATTACAATATAATTAGCTAGTAAAGAACTAAATTCAAGAGATCTGCAAACCAATACAGCAGTGAACAGTCCCTTATACAAAAGTCCATTAAGAAAAAGTCAAGTCAATTCTGTAACAGGTTACATAAAAATCAGGACCAATAAATGCATTATAAATGCAAAAAAGCACTGCTTCATCAGCACATTCTTCAGTTGTGTTTGGACTAGATGCCAAACTTACTGTTCATTTTTCGGTTCATCTTGTTTTCCATTAAGCTCTTGATCAACTCTGTTTAATGAAAAATAATACAGATAATAAGTTATCAGCAAATGATCAATTTTCTTTTTAAAAATAATGACAAATTTTACCATAGATTATTATTCTGTTAAAAACAAAGCTTTGCAAAGAAGCAGACATAGTAAAAAGGTTACCAAACATTCTCCCAACCAGGAAAAGATAACTTTTAAAGCCAAGAGGACACTGGCAAGAATGTGACTGCTGCTGCTGTTTTTTTCCTAAGAAGTATAAGATACTTCATATACAAATGCACATAAATTTTATTAGAAGTTCAAATTACAACAGGCATATTAAGATGTTGAACTGTAACATGGCTGGGGCAGGGAGCTAAGTGATCTGAGTGGCAGGAAAAATAACTTGTCAAAAACTATTTTGTTAACTGATATATTTAAATGCCACAACTGCCACCAACTGATCAATTTGTATTTTTAAGTTCAGTGATGAAAGTACATATTTATGGATGCCATAATTATTCTCCAGAATTTTACTGGTACACTAAGAATTTGAATGCTTTTCATTTATCTTGATAGTAAGAAGTCACAGAATTTAATAATCAGAAATATCTAGATGTAGATTAAAAATTAGGAGAATTATGTAATTAACCACAAGAAACTTACAGACAACCCTTCACAGATAATGTACAACAATTTATAACTATTATATTTGTATATTTTTATTTGTAGTACTTTGAATCACTGATGGAGTTTAAAACATCTTGGTATGATATATGAAGATACTTTTCACACTTGTTTCTATTACTATGACCAAAGCCTTGTCCTGTGGTAAAGCCAGATTAACAACATTTAAAAATATTAGTTATACTGGTATCAAAAATTTGAAAGGTACATATTCTTGATAAGGCATGCAATATATACATCAATCTTTTCAACATCTGAAATATCACTATGAACTAATTTCATAATTGCTTTATTTTAAAACTCTGTTCAAACATTTTAACAGTCAACATCTATCTGGCTACACTTACACTGAGTTGTTTGAAACCAACATCTAAAACTGCTATATTTAAGCACACTTAGCTCTGAATCTTCCTATCACCAGTACTCATTATAGAGATTTTACCTTGAGTAAGTTCCCCACAGGTAGCTTCTGTTAATTTGATATTAAAAACATGCCCTTCTATTTTTAAACTTGAATGTTGCCATTTTCAAGCTGACAAGGATTATTTTTCAAGGCTAAAGAAACTTTGTACAAAAACTAAGAAGTGCCTGAAAGATATATGTAATGATTCTATTTAAGGTTAAATAAAACAAAAGTTAAAAAAAAAGTCAAGATAAAAAGAGTATTTGTAAGTTTCAAACAATACATTTAAATAAAAAGTACAATTCCATTTTTTTTCTGGTGCCTAAGTTACTTAACTAAGAATTTTGTAAAAAGATACAACACAGCAGATTTCATCCACAAAGGCAATCATCTTGAAATCTATGAAGCAGCTGCCTTCAAAATATTCTATAATTACAGACTATATTTCAGCCAGTTGTCTGGCAAGTACACACCAATGCCCTGAGAGGAGTGAGAAATGAGCAAGATCTAAAATCATTGTTCTTATCTCTATCTAAAAATGTTTAGCTGTAAACTGTCATATAGAAATGTAAAGCTATGATTTGATCATGTGGTCAACTGAATTCTTGCTCATCAACAGAACCAAAATGTGTTTGAAGTTAAATGTGAAGTTAAGAATATTTCAGCTTTAATTCCTCACAGTGGTCCAAATAATAAATAAATCTCACGCCTTAACTCTTTTGAAAGATTGTATGAATCTGTTTTGCTGATTTAATTGTCAATATTTTAAAAATCCATTAACAAGTCAGATCTAAATCCTGTACTTTTCTAAATTACTATATAAAATAGTACTAATTTATACCCTTGCCTTTCATCTTCTATGCTAACATATTAACAGATGACAGTCTGTTATGCTCAAAGCGGAAGTATTCAAAATTAAATTAAAGATGGAAAGCAGAGTGTTTAACTATCAAATGGTACATTGAACTTTTAGGTATTTTATCACATGGAGAATTTGACTAGTTAGCAGGCCATTGTTTAAGCATACAAGGAAATCAATGTTGGTTAGCCAAAGAATATCTGCATTGTAAATATAATTATCAACCCCAGGGGGGAAATCTGATATATTAAAAAAGAACATAAATATTTCAAAAGCACAAATTGGTAAGGTATTATAAGTAATTGATATTTCAAAAAGCATTCTTAGGAATTTACCATCTGTTATTTATACCAAAAGGAGGAAGGAGACGTGGTCTTTATTTACTAACTGGCATTATTAAGTGGCCTTTATTTTCTAACTGGCCTTTATTTTCTATGTAGAGAGAATCCAAGCCACACTCAGCAGCACGAACTTTGGATTCACTGCATATATGGGTCCTGGGGTATATTTATATTTACACATGCTGTTATCTTTGTCTACAAGCTAACCAACCGATAAGGAAGAGTTAGTCTGTGCAATGCAAATGGACTAGTCTAGATGCAACCCAGTCAAGGTGTGCATATACCTTTTCTTTTTCTTTTTTAACTTTTCTTCTTCATACCTTGGTGGGGAAGAGTTATTTTAGTAAATATACATGTTATGAAGATGAACAAAAATTAAGAAAAAAAGACTCTAACAACAAACTCAAGTTTGTAGGCAAATGCAAAAATACTTAATACACTATATAGAAAGTCAGAACTGACGTAAGAAACGTGGTGTTGATATATTCAACAAACTAAAACCTCAGATTATTAGAACAAAGAAACATTTTTCTACATTATAGCACTGTGATACTCAAGTATTTATGTTAACAGCCTTCTGCTAAGTCCTTCTATAAGTTACATAAGTAAATTTGGTAAACAGAACAAATTACAGCCACTGAAAAGTATCAAGGTTAGGCTGATATAAATATATTTTATTTCCCTAGTAATATGATTATTTGATGCCATAATGAGCTTACTTAAATTTAAAGAGCAGCATGTTCAGGTGTGGAGAATGTGCTTTAGTACTGACCAATCAAGAATCATCTCTTAGACTGTCACTAGTCTTTAAAATTATAAATGAACCAAACCAGAAACAATTTCTCCTACTTCAACTGATACCCCAAAGAAAATGGTGACTTAAAAGGAAGGTGTTAAAAAATGTCTTCTTCCCCCTTT
This sequence comes from Bos javanicus, assembly GCF_032452875.1. Classification (NCBI taxonomy): domain Eukaryota; kingdom Metazoa; phylum Chordata; class Mammalia; order Artiodactyla; family Bovidae; genus Bos; species Bos javanicus. The sequence goes on along the minus strand of NC_083877.1, from coordinate 50,121,629 downwards.
TCTTCATTATAAAAAAAAGAGCAGTTACAAAATATTTATAATATATGAAGGGAGAAAGAATAGGTGCCGAAATATTTACCTCTTGTATATCAAAATATAAAGATCCAAATACAATGAAATAAATAAAACACAACATACTGTTTTATGCATTCTGGTATTCCAACATATTCCATGGGGACAAGCTCTGCTAGTTCTGCCAAATTAAAGACGTATCTAATTTTTTGGCTGAATTTTGAGCTATAGAAAAAAAATAAAGATAAATACCTTAATATTTTTGACCAACAGAACTGACAAAACATTCATACAAAGAGTTTGTAGATTTTTTTTTTTTTTTTGAGTTAATGGCTCTCAGAAAATTACCTAATAAATGGTCTTGTAACAGCCAGAAGTGTTCTTATAAACCAAGAGGGATGTACAATGATTAGAGATTTTAGGTTTTTCCGTAACCTGGAGTTAAAAAAAAAAAAAAAGTTTGGAAAAAACTCTACAAATTCTAATGCTAGAAGAAAAGCTAAGTCATCAATAAGTTTGTGCAAGTCTATACAAAAAACTGAAAAAAAAAAAAACACCAAAAAAACCCTCATTCAAGAGCTGTCATTTAGATATATTACTAAAGACAACAAAAGATAAAACAAAAAGCACTCCTAAATTGAAATGGCCCTTCCCACTGCCATGAAATTAATTCTACTTCATTCATATTTATTTTCACAGTGTAGCCTGTTATTAAATGTCTCCTAGTATACAACTTGTCTTCAGGACTCTGTCAGTCAGGGGTAGAGGTCAATGATGAATATAAAAGTAAGCTCTTTTCATTTCTCAGGAATGGAGGGGAAACTGTTACTGATTTCTTCAACAACATGAAAGGCACTGGGCAGGCAGAAAGATGAGAGGGGAAATCACCTAGGGAACAGGCAACATGAATCAGATCTAATGTATTCTTATGGAGTCTAAATGGAGAAGGAAATGGCAACCCACTCCAGTATTCTTGCCTGGAGAATCTCATGGACAGAGGAGCCTGGTGGGCTACAGCCCATGGGGTCGCAAGAGTCTGACACGACTTAGTGACTAAACCACCACTGCCAACACCAAGTCTAAAATTCTGATTGAAAGTTAAATGCATTATCCCAGAAAACTTAAAATGATGAAATAAAAACTGCTGTTTTATTGTTATAGTTTACACTTATCATAATCATTAAACACTAAAAAATTACATGAACCAGCCAATGTCATGTTCATGTATGAAGAGAAACCTATTCATAGACCTGAGTTGATTAAACTACTCTGAATTAGCTGTGGTCAAATCAAACCAAAGAGAGAATCAAAATTCCTTCTATCAGCATGCACGACTCTCAGAAGAATACAATTCTAGAGCTCACTCCAAAGAAAGATTACAGATAAATAAGCATCATAAATAACGAAATACAGTAAGCACTATGTGCTCAGTCGTGGTCGATTCTTTGCGACCCCATGGACTGTAGCCCACCAGGCTCCTCTGTCCATGGACTTTTCCAGGCAAGAAACTGGAGTGGTTTGCCATTTCCTTCTTCAACTAAGCACTATAAATGAAGCAAAACCCAGAATGTAATAAAATAGGAAATGTACTGAATTCCCCATCCTTTCTCAAAATATAAACTATAGGAAAATGTCTGATGTGGTACAAAAGAGAAATAAAGAGCAATTTTATAAGTCTGAAAACAGAAACTTGCTATGAAATTAGTAAATGTAATTTATGAAGTAGATACATGGTACCTGTAAGTGGTAACAGAAAATAAATTTTAAACTAATAAGGACATTATAAAATTTATTCAGACTAGCTTTTAACTTGTATTTACAATACCTTCTATCAATTTGTTGATAGCATTTCCTGAGCCATCCCAGACTGGGCATTTTTCTTCGAGTTGTTGCACCATTTAAATAAACTATCATGTAGTTTTCTGCTACTAACAGCTCCAAAGTGCCAATAACATACCTATAAAAATAAAGTCTTAAACACTGCTATGCAGAACCAAACCAGGTTTATCCAAATAACACAATTCCCTTCCCTCTCCTTCACTGAAAGCAAAAATTCAAAACTATTAGTATTATTGCCTTTTAAAGAAAAAAAAAAAAAACTTCTTTCTTTTAGAAATACACATTGAAATGTTTATAGATGATAAATACTCTGCAGGGATTTGCTTCAAAATTATATCATGAGGGAAGTATTTATGGGAATAATGTATAAACTGATAATTGTGGAAGTGGGTGAGAGTTAGACAAAGATTTAATATATACTTCTCTCTACCTTTGTATATGTTTGAAATTTCCCACAATAAAGCACTTAATGTGTCCTCAAATGTAAAATAAAGAAGTTGGAACAAATAATCTGTAATATCCCTTCCAGTTTTAGAATGACAGTTCTTCTGTTGAGTTGGAATAGTTTCAGAATGCCAAATAACAGACTTAAGGAACCAGAACCAGGATATTTACAATTTTTACCTAGCTAAATAAAGTGCACTTTCTTAGAGATCTGACTTACTCAGTTCTTTCCAAATATTGTGATGATCTACTTACTTAAAGAGATTGTCCATCAGGTATCTATAGTTAGGTTGACCACTTTCAGGCATAAAACAGACAGCAAACACAACAATGGCATTTAATCCATCTCCATAATACCCTGAAAAAGAAACCAGTATGATTACACTATGAAGACTTTTCAGGGGATATCATTTATAGTTGATAAATTATAGTGGTTTATGTTTCACACACTTCTGAATCAAAAAGTATATTTTTTGCTGTCATTGGTCTGACCTTGTATAGTCTTACAAAGATCTTTAAATCCTCTCTTGGGAGAGGGTGGGAAGATTTGGGAGAATGGCATTGAAACATATATAATATCATGTATGAAACGAGTCACCAGTCCAGGTTTGATGCACAATACTGGATGCTTGGGGCTAGTGCACTGGGACGACCCAGAGGGAGGGTATGGGGAGGGAGGAGGGAGGAGGGTTCAGGATGGGGAACACATGTATACCTGTGGCGGATTCATTTCGATATTTGGCAAAACCAATACAATATTGTAAAGTTTAAAAATAAAATAAAATTAAAAAAATAAATAAATAAATCCTCTCTTCTCAAAAACAATAAAATTTGATGAGGAAATGGTGGCCATATAAACCAGAAACCCACTTAAATTAGCATACTCAAAAAGCTAGCCCTATTTTATCAAGTAGACAGAATGATATAATCCAAGAATATACAACATCTGCAATAAAACATTCTTATGCAACTTTTTTTTACATGTAAATAGTACATGTAAAAATAGTTTCACATTCAGTGATGGCTAGCATTTTGTAGCTTTTAGGGTCTTACAAAGTAAGAAAAGATTATATCTCTGATATAAGACTAAATGAAGAAAAACAGCACTAAAACATGTTTTAATTATAATCTCTAAAATGTAAATGTTTTAATTATAATAGATATTAAGCTGTAACCAGCAACAAGTATTTCTGCTTTAACTTTCATTCCTGTTGTTTACAAACATGCACTGAACAGGTTGAACACTTCATTAGAATCTTCACAACCTTTCTTAACCCCTTAGTCACGAAACACATTGCAGTAACTCAGTAGGACAAAATGGCCCTAATTACTATTTTCTCTTAAATAAAGTGCTATGTCTCAAAAATATTAGGTTTAAACCATGAGGCAGGTCTCACAACTTGCTTCCAATGAATGGAGCTGAATTAATACATTATCTGTGGACTTCCTGATCCATATTATCCTGTTTTCTTCACTGCGTAAGACTAAATTAGGCAGAATAATGCAACTGCAAACATTCAAGTGATTTGTTTTCAAATGAATGAAGACCATAGAAATAAGCAGGAGAAAGCATTTGGCAGAGAGTAAATTAAGCAGAAATGACTATGTGAAAAAACCAATCTGCTTGACCTGTGTGGCACCTTGTCCTGCATTAGGAGGAATTCAGGTTATATGACAGGATCTACAGAGTAACATTCTGGTGCTATTTAAAGAGTGACTATGCAAACTTCTACATACAGGACAGTCAGAATGATAGAAATTATAGCTGTACTTCACAGCTTTTCCTATTTGACTTGTAAATTTCTTAAGGAACCAAGCCTTATATTTGTATATTCCAGAAATACACAAAGTAGGTGTTCCATAAAAATGCAGAATGAATTCTCTACTTTGTGGTAAGGCTAAGTGATTTGTTCACAGTTTTAAGGTAAATTAAGAATCATATTTTAAAGGGCCAGGTTGTATTTATAAACACAAAGACTTGTACAACAACGCTCACGGCAGTTTTAATCATAATAGCTCAGACTGGAAAAATCTCACATGGCCCATCAAAATAGAGATGGATAAACAAATCAGCAGTAACAAGGAATGAACTGCAGATACATGCAACAGCAAGGATAAATGTCAAAATCATTACGCTGAGTGAAAGCAGACGAGTGTAAACTGTGATTCCAGATACAGGAAATTTCGTAACAGGCAAAACTAACCATGGGGTAGGCATTACAATAGTGGTTACTGCAGAGAGGGTATTCATTGAGAGGGAGTACTACAGAATTTTCTGGGGCAATGAAAATGTTCTGTCTGTCTAGAGGGTGTAGATTATATGAGTATATATGGTTATATAGGCATTTGTCAAAACTCAGTGAATTATGCACTTAAGATTAGAGCATTTCTAATGAAACAAGAAAGATAAATACTCTGTATCATTTGTATCTAAAATATCTAAACTCTCAAGAACAGAGATTAGAACGGTGATTACCAGAGATGGGATAAAAGGGGAAATAACAGTCAAAGTACAAACTTCCAGTCAGAAGATGAGTAATTTCTGGGGAGTAATGTACCACATGGTGACAACAGTTAACACAGTTAACAATATCTATTATGTACTTAAAAGTTGCTAAAAGGGTAGTCTAGACCTAAATGTTCCAACCACAAATAAGAATTGGTAATTATGTGATGTGATGCAAGTGTTAACAAGTGCTATGGTGGCAATCATTCCCAATACAGAATGCATCAAATCAACATATTTTATACCTAAAACTTATATACAATGTTACATGTCAGTTTTCTCTCAGTGAATATGGAAAATTAAAAAAGGAATTTGCAAAGACTGCAAAAAGAAAACAAAGGATTAGAGTATTTTACTCCATATAAATTCAATTCAGTTCAGTCGCTCAGTCGTGTCTGACTCTTTGCGACCCCATGAATCGCAGCATGCCAGGCCTCCCTGTCCATCAACAACTCCCGGAGTCCACCCAAACCCATGTCCATCAAGTCAGTGATGCCATCCAACCATCTCATCCTCTGTCGTCCCCTTCTCCTCCTGCCCTCAATCTTTCCCAGCATCAGGGTCTTTTCAAATGAGTCAGCTCTTCGCATCAGGTGGCCAAAGTATTGGGGTATAAATGGATAAAAAGAGGAGAGTGTTAAGTCCCAGTTTAAGGGTGTTTAGGGATAAGGGTGGACGGAGATAGTTTTCATTGTATATTCTTATACTTTTGGAACTTATTGTAATTGTATATTAACAATTTTTAAATGTTTTATTCTTTTACTTCAAGCCTGTTACATTTCTAAAAGGACACAATGTTTATTATACTTTCAAAATTATGTTAATATCTCAAAGGAAAGATTCTCTAAGCATTCAGATTCTGATAGCGTATTAAAAAATCTGAAAAATCTTTGGTAACTCTTACCTCCATGGCTGATAACTTTCTTATAGGGTTCAATTGCTTTCATATCAACCCTGTGGTCCTGTTCTCCAATTCTGAACATGCGCCAGCGTCGTCCATCTTCCTTTTCCTCTGCTGCTGTATATTCAGTAATTGAGCCTTTCCTAATAACTTCAGTAGTCTTGGGTTTTGGAAGATCATCTGTCAAAATAAAAGATTTTTGATTCACAGATTGTTACTTACACAATAAAAATCAAATTACATGTTAACCACTTTACTATCTAATTAGACTGTTCAGAGAATATTTTTTATTATAACTTCTGTGGAATATTTTTTAACTTTTTATTTTATATTGGGATATAACTGAGTAACAATGTTGTGAAAATTTCATATGTACAGCAAAGTGATTCAGTTATACATACACATGTATCTATTTTTTTTCCAAATTCTCTTCCCATTTAGGTTGTTACATAATATTGAGTAGAGTTCCCTGTTTGTGGAATTTTAAATATTTCTTCCATAATAGAGGAAAAGGCTTACTCTTGATATAAGGCCATTTTATTTTTGGAAATCATAGTTCTTTAACTTTTTTTGTATTGCTTAATTCACAGAGGACCTAACTGCAGTACAATGTATATCTACAATTTGCAGATTCTGTTGACAACACTGTTCTTGACAGATAGTTACCACTATATTAACTAAAGCAACTCACTGGGGGCGAGTGTTTTTTGTTGTTGAACACATAAATTATTCCCCAAACATTATAATACCAGATAGAAAGTGGTTAACAAGTCAATAGTTACTTCTCATTTGATCAGTTTCATAAAGCAGAAAATTATTTGATAATATTCCAAAGTGTACATGCAAAAGTCTATTTTAAATTGACATTAGCCAAAGCACAAGCACCAGTGATCAGGTATGATTTACACCTTAAGGTTGCATTTTAGCTGATTTTTCATGATGTAATGAATTTCAAAATTTTAGTATCACAGTCCTTACCAAGAAATGGGGGAAGGGGAAACCTACTGTATGTTAGTTGTCTGTTTCCAAGACAAAGTTGTTAACGGAAAATATCCTTCCAGGAAATGACTACAGCAGCATTAAAGAAAGAAGAGACAAAACACATAGGCAGAAAACTATTTCAGTATCTTTATAAAATATTGTTTACTACTGGATTGCTTATTGAACCAGTAAAATGGGGAAGAAAAAAGAACAAAAGATAAAGTACATTAAGAATCTTACTCTTTATTGCGGATAACATACCTAGTGCTAAACTTTTGCTTGGAAGCAAAGGTCACTTAAAAGATGAAATATATATATATATAAATTATTCCCAACTACAAAGATACTAGACAGCAATTATCTAACTAAAGGAAGCATGCAAAGCAAAACACATGCCAATTCCTTTCAATTCCAAATAGCTAATGATAACAAATCTAAGAGTGGAGTCAAGGAGACCACATTAGTTCAAGCTGGTCATTTACAAAGTGCAGCACTATCAGATGAACCCACTTAAAAAAAAAACTCAAAAAACACACCTCTAAACCTTCCCTATAGAACTCCCTCTCTGCAAATTCTTAATTACTTTTAAGAATTCCCTAAAATATGTTTTTCAGTGCTTTCCCTCTCAGTTGATTGACTGAATAAAAGAACACGCTGTAATTATCAAGCAATATATGGAAGCAAAATGGAAAGACATAACTTTATAGCACTAGGCAATTAAAATAAAGCCACATGTAATCTACTATAAACAGTTTGGAAAGCCATAATATTCAACGTTAGCCAAATTTTGTATCTTTACAACCTATACATGAACTTTAGAACTGATAGTATCTTATTTCAATAAAATCCCTTAATCATTGATTTTAGTTGGTTTCATGGTCAAGTGAAAATGCCACTATGTATATACATGAACACAATCATTAATAAAGGTCAGGTAAAATCAATGAAACACCTACCTTCCCACTCAAATTCATTACTGTCCTCCGATGGTGTATCTAAGTCATCTAAGTCAATCTCCCCACTTTCATCCAAATCATCTGACAACACAGAGCCATCACTAGGGTCCAGAGTTAGGCTAATGTCGGGAGCCATTAGTTTCTTTCTCACTTTATTGCCATTAACTTCTAGTGAGCCTGGAATGGTTAAAAAGAAAAATCAAAGATATATTTAGAAAAAATGCTTACATCCATAAATCGAATAAGGGAACTTTAATCACTTTATTCTTGAGAAAATAACATTCATTAAACAATTCCAAAGCCCTTACTTACAAACTTTGGACTTTGATCACTACTGCTTCTGTATCACAGCAAGCTGACACATCCCAGTAAGGATATGCCTTTTTAAAAAACAGAAGCAGAACTTACAGTCACTATTTACTACTAAAAATCATCTTCCCTCTCTCCTTCATGATCAAAATTTCTAAACCCAAGGGTATGTTTTTGCAAAGTATTCCAAAGCATTCCAAAAATGCTTTCCTAAACAGTCAACTTACCCTTTGGCACCCTATGATGGAACAAGAACTGAGTATAATTTATATCTTGACAAAGTGTGTTAGAAAGAAATACCACAGATAAAAGTCTATTTTCTAAGTGTCAAGTTCTTACCAGGCTGACTCTCTGGTCCAGTTACAGCTAATATATCTGCTTCAATACTATCATCTTCTGGTAAAGGTCTAAAACACACAGACATAATTTTTAACCCAGAAATTAAAAAAATAAAAAATCTTTTGACATTCAAAGATCTATTAAAATAGCTTATAGAAACAATTATGTGGAAAACTGAATAAAGCAATGTTTCTTTAAGCTTGAGTAATTTACAAACTACTGTTAAAGAAAAATTTCAAACTGTCTCAATTGATTTACATATCTATATAAGTAACACATAAAAGTAGGTATATAATCCCTATGTAACAGCTCTTAAATACACCTACAAAACAAATTTAAAAAATCATTACTTTACAATATACTTCAAATGCATGAATTTAATGGGATGTACAATACAATGTACGATGAAGCTAAACTGTCACTTACAGAGGGAATATGAAAATGACGATTGTATGTTTTTGAGCTCAGCATTTCTATATTATGATTATCATGCTGTGCTATGCAATGACTCAGTACTCTCCACCAGCTGTTCCTATTCCAACTGCTAAGTAATCTTCTTATGCACTGAGATGGTCTTCTAACCAAAATGGCATGGATCCCTTAAACATATGGTCTGCCTTTGCTCTCCTTCTCTTACCCTAACCAGTGCCGACAGAACTGTAAACACACAAATGTGTCACGGTCGCTCACCAGATAATATAGAAAGCTTTCCTTGTCTAACTTAACAAGTTTTTGTCTTAAAATAAAAGCATAAAATTTAATGCTTCCTGCAGGCTTCTAAAGACCATCTTCCTCTAGAAATCCTGAAGACTCTATTACTAGTCCTTAATGAACATTTTGCAACACTGGGTTTCTTTAAGGAGTCCGATCAATATTCATTTAGTAAGTGACACCTCAGTAAAGAAGTAGTGAAGTTCTGTTTTGAATTTGTTTTCATTTAAAAACATTGCTCACATTGGAAAATCTTCATCTTGCCATTCTTCCTTAAGTTCTACCCCCTCCATCCTCAGTCTGGATTCAATGTCAACTACAAACTCCTGATAATCGACAGTGCCAAAATCCTGTTAAAAAAGAAAAGAGAGAGAAAGAAAAAAATTCATAGGCTTATTTTCCACATTATCTGTTGAAAAGATGCAATAATCTTATATTTGAGTTCATACTTTCACCCTGGTTATGAAATAACTTTAGTGGGTTGCAACTACTACTTTCCATTCCCCTCCCCCACCCCAAGAATTAGAAAAGAGTCAGAGTATATATATTTTAGAAATTACCGTTTGTGATAAGGGTGCTGTGGAGTGAAGTACTTATTCCACATGTATACATACATACATGTGTGTGTCCAGGAAATGATTTACCATTTATTAGGTACTGTGAATTATGGAAAAGCAATTTTGGGGCTGAGGGACACAAATAATAAAACTAAATATATTCTCTATTCTAGACCCATCATCAAATTCTCTGTTCTTTGGAGAGAGGTTAATTCTGGAAATTGAACACTAGTAACTAGCATTTATACTCTTAATTCAGCAGAGCCCAAGTGGTGAGCTGTCTCTTATATTTACTTCTCCATAGTTCCAATGCCACGATTTCTGAGCCACTTAAAGAGGGCTATTCAGTACCTGTTCAGTAAATGAATTATGCCATATTTTTGTTTCATATCTATACCAAGCTTTTCTCATGTAGTTTAGCGTGAGTTTTCAGACACTGATCTTAGTGAATATTTCTATTCACGCAACTACATGCTTTAACTTAGTTTCAGTTTTTCTAAGGAAGGATATGGGTGTTACTATCCTCAGTTTATGAAATGACGGATCTAGAGTTTGCCAAGGTTGATGGAATATGAAAGAGAGGTTTAAATATATTTAAGAAATCATTAAGGTCAACTGGTTAGCAGTACAACAAAAACTGTGGCAACCTGAAGGGGCAGGAGGTATAAACGGAATATCTGATTTACTTACAGTAGAGTAAGTCAATAGATGAGTAAACTTAACTTTAAAAAATGAAGTAACTCCTGAGAAATCTGTATGCAGGTCAAGAAGCAACAGTTAGAACCGGATATGGAACAACAGACTGGTTCCAAATTGGGAGAGGAGTAAGTCAAGATTGTATATTGTCACCTTGCTTATTTAACGTATATGCAGAGGACATCATATGAAATCCCTGGCTGGCTGAAGCACAAGCCAGAATCAAGATTGCAGGGAGAAATATCAATAACCTCAGATACGCAGATGACACCACCCTTATGGCAGAAAGTGAAGAGGAACTAAGAGCCTTTTGATGAAAGTGAAAGAAGAGAGTGAAAATGATAGCTTAAAACTCAACATTCAAGAAACTAAGATCATGGCATCCAGTCCCATCACTTCATGGCAAATAGACGGGGAAACAGTGGAAACAGTGACAGACTTGATTTTCTTGGGCTCCAAAATCACTGCAGATGGTGACTGCAGCCATGAAATTAAAAGACTCTTGCTCCCTAGAAGAAAAGCTATGACCAACCTAGATAGCATATTAAAAAGCAGAGACATTACTTTGCCAACAAAGGTCCATACAGTCAAAGCAATGGTTTTTCTGGTAGTCGTGCATGGATGTGAGAGATGGACCATACACAAAGCTGAGTGCCGAAGAACTGATGCTTTTGAACTGTGGTGTTGGAGAAGACCTGCGAAGTCCCTTGGACTGCAAGGAGATCAAACCAGTCAATTGTAAAGGAAATCAGTCCTGATTATTCATTGGAAGGATTGATTCTTGAGCTGAAACTCCAATACTTTGGCCACCTGATGTGAATAACTGACTCATCGGAAAAGACCCTGATGCTGGGAAAGACTGAAGGCAGGAGAAGAAGGGGATGACAGAGGATAAGACGGTTGGATGGCATCACCGACTTGATGGACATGAGTTTGAGCAAGCTCCAGGAGTTGGTGAGGGACAGGGAAGCCTGGTGTGCTGCAGTCCATGGGGTCGCAAAGAGTTGGACACAACTGAGTGACTGAACTGAACTGAACACATACATCTCAAGAGACAGAAAGTATTACTAGTTATCACTAGAAGTTTTAAAACAGAGGTAAAAGTGATTGACACCAGTGGAAGAAGAAGGTGAGATGGGGAGAATGAGGCTTTTCACAGTAAATCCTTCTAAATTATTTAAGTTTTAAAACCATGTATGAGTAACCAGTGGTCATGTTTAATGGTTGCCTATCTGCTGTGTCATTATAACATTCAAAAGATACACAAAGCTGTAGCAAAAAACCATTGTGTTCCAGAACAACAATAACAAAATTACATAGAAGTTTTCTAAAGTGTTAGATTTCACACAATAAACTAAATTCTTATTTCTGCCAAGACTGGGAGGCTTTTTTCCCAGTTTGAATTCTTACTTAGGCTTAAGAGTTTCAAAAATCTTTAAAAGGTTTACATTTTTTAGGAGCCACTTGCAAACAGAAAAAAAAGCAAATGCTGTCTTTTCTTCATCAACATATTTGCTAGGAAAAGTCAGTTAATTTATATGTAGGAATAAGGCATTTTTAATTCTCTGGGAAAAACTTAAGCAATTTTGAGAAATGAATGGAAAACACACTTAAAATACAATAATCTTGACTTATTTAAACCTTTGATATTCACTATAAAGTGAACTAATGTTTTATCCTAGATTTAATAACCAGAGAAGTTTCATTATTTAGTCTCACATTTGTACTGGGTGTTGGAAAAATAACAGGACGCTCTCAGTATTTTTTCAAATACTTCACATACTCAAAAATATTTAATATTTCAAAAATATAAGCAGTGACTGGAGATTGCTACCTCTATGTTTACAACATCTAGCACAGTGTCTGGCACATAACAAGCCTGTAAATACTAGTTAAATTGAAAAATAAATATTTAATTGTAAGGTGTAACACTGAATAATAAGCATTTGCTTTGCTCAACCTCAAGCTTATTTTTCGAATTAAACTACATAAATAGGCTTCCTGCTAAGTCTTACAGCTCAATAAAGACTAGTGAAAATATTTGGGGCAACTAACATACTGTCCATTTCTGCTGGTAAAAATATCCCATGTTTGTAAGAGAAAACACACACCTTGTGCAATTCTAAAAGATAAACCATGTCTTTTAGCTATTTTACCACCTCAGTAAGTCTATCACGTGAAAATACTACTTTAAACACAGAGAACCAGAATCTGTCAGCTAACTAAGCTGATTCATTCAATTTTTACTTTAATATCATTGAGTCACATGATGTTAATACACCCCAGCATGTGGACATGGATATTTAGTTTGGGAATAATTACTGAAGTTTGTTAAACAGGACCTAGAGGTAGAGAAAAATAGGTTCCCTCTTAATCATTTCATCACAAATTTTAGAGGGAAAAACATTGATACACCAGGTAAAGTTTAAACTAGGCAAAGTTACAAAGTCCTTGAAAGATGACTGTTCTTAGAACCACATTATCAGCAGTTGGAAGAAGAGGAAGCAAGAAAGGAGCAATACAAGCACTACAACTCTGAAGGAAATCAGGATATCGCTGACTCACAATATAAATAAATCAGAATGGGGAAGTAATAGTTTAAGATGCTAACTGTCAAAACAACCAAATGCAACAGGAATCACTTGATTTCTCAACAAACTTGTGGTAGCAGCAGCACATTATTACTTATGCCAGTTATCAGTGGTGGTGATAGAGATAAATTCAAAACGGTATAGCTGACTTCAGTGAGGTGTGGTGGTAAATTCAACCCAGATGAAACTGGGGATTTCCTCATGCATCCTAACAATATAAGTAAAAATTAAATATTAAGATCATATTTAGAAATGCCCAAATTATAACTTAAAATTTTACATGACAACTTCACTATTATGTAGTTTAACACAGATGGTGGAATAAGTGCTAGTAGTCAACATGTACACTCAAATCAATTTTGTTCGGCAAAAGGACATGCTTAGGCAAGCCTTTCACATCCCCATTTAAACGAAAGGACCTTGTTCCAAATGTTCATGTTCACATTTTCCTATGAAGCTGGTAGTACTGGTAGCACACAGAAAATACTTTCGGCCAGCCTGTATGTTCAGGAAGGTCACCGATCCACCTCTGTAAAGATCCTACATGCCTGCTTCTCATTGTTTCCTTGAGAGCAGAGGCATGTAGGTTTTTAAGAATGAAATGACACAAAGATACTAACAGCTTAGAAGGGCTATTCTCAAAAAGACCAGAAATAACAAGCAGCAGTGAGGGTGTGGAGAAAAGGAAATCCTTGGTGGGAATGCAAACTGGTGCAGCCACTATGGAACACAGGAAGGAAGTTCCTCAAAAAATTGAAACCAGAATTCCGGTACAATCCAGCAATTCCACTTTGAGTATTCATCAGAAGGCAATTAGAACACTAATTAGAAAAGATGTGTGTACCCCCATGTTCACAGCAGCATTGTTTACAATAGCCAAGATATTCAAGTAACCTAAGTATTCACTGGTGAATGAATGGATAAACACACACACAGGAATATTATTCAATCATTTAAAAAATCTGCTATCTGCCACAACATGGGTGGACCTTGAAGGCATTATGTAACATAAGTAAAGTAAGTCAGAAAGAGAAAGACAAACACGTTATGATCTCACTTATGTGTGTGTAATCTTAAGAAAACAAAACAGAAAAAGCTTATAGACACAGCGAACATACTGGCAGTTGCCAGAGGTGGAGGGTGGAAAGTGGGTGAAATGGATGAAAGGCGTAGAAAGGTATAAACTTTTAGCTGTAAATTAGTTCTGGAATGGAGAAGGAAATGGCAACCCACTCCAGTGTTCTTGCCTGGAGAATCCCAGGGACGGGGGAGCCTGGTGGGCTGCCGTCTATGGGGTCGCACAGAGTCGGACACGACTGAAGCGACTTAGCAGCAGCAGCAGCAGCAGCAGTTCTGGAAAGGTACAGCATGGTTAGTATCACTGTATTAGATATATGAAAGTTGCTAAGACAGTAAATCTTTAAAGTTCTCATGATAAGAAAAAAATTTTTATAACTAAATATGGTGATGAATGTTAAGTAGACTTATCATAGGTATTTGGCAATGTATACAAATATCAAAATCATGATGTTGTATACATAAAACTAAAAAAAAGTTATCTGTCAATTACATACCTCAATTAAATGTGATACCCTATCAGAAATGTTAATACAAAATTCAAGAAAAATTACAATAGCGCTGTTTCTCACAATTGTGAAGAGAAAGCACAGTACAATTATGCCAACCGTAAAAGGTACATTGATTGTATTATCAGTATGCAGAACATACTGGAGAGCTCTGAGACCTTTAAGAATATTAAAGTCTAATAACTGACTTATAATACTTTCTAGAGTTACAAATATTAGATGTAATATAAAAGTATAACTTTGGAATATTATTATCATCACATTATACTAGCACTCTGCTTTATAGAGTGTAAGCTTAAAATGACATCTTTCGATACACAGTCAGCCAAGGTTGAATTATCTCATCTGGCTATACATATACTTCCTTTCTTAGGTGTCTTTTTCCATTGCTGCTCCTTCTGTGAGCATTACACCAGAAGAGTGAACAGAACCATTTTCCAAACAGTGCTTTTCCCATTTAATGCTGTTGCTGCTGCTGCTAAGTCGCTTCAGTCGTGTCCGACTCTGTGTGACCCCAGAGACGGCAGCCCACCAGGCTCCACCGTCCCTGGGATTCTCCAGGCAAGAACACTGGAGTGGGTTGCCATTTCCTTCTCCAATGCATGAAAGTGAAAAGTGAAAGTGAAGTCGCTCAGTCGTGTCCGACCCTCAGCGACCTCAAGGACTGCAGCCTACCAGGCTCCTCCGTCCATGGGATTTTCCAGGCAAGAGTACTGGAGTGGGGTGCCATTGCCTTCTCCGTTCCCATTTACTAACTGTTCGTATATTCATCTCATACGTTCCAACCAAAAATTCTGTATCACATATAAAATATGGGGTTATTATCCCCATTTTAGCCTATATTTGAGGCAAATAACCACATCCTGGTTTCCAGGTTAGACCTAGATTGTTTCTAATACAGCACTGTCTCCAGTTTACTGGCAACTTTCTACAGAATAAGCCTGTCAAGCCAGATTTGGCTAAACTTAGCTTCAAAGGTTTGGAGAAGGCAATGGCACCCCACTCCAGCACTCTTGCCTGGAAAATCCATGGACGGAGGAGCCTGGTAGGCTGCAGTCCATGGGGTCGCTAAGAGTCGGACACGACTGAGCGACTTCACTTGCCCTTTTCACTTTTATGCATTGGAGAAGGAAATGGCAACCCACTCCAGTGTTCTTGCCTGGAGAATCCCAGGGACGGGGGAGCCTGATGGGCTGCCGTCTCTGGGGTCGTACAGAGTCGGACACGACTGAAGTGATCAGCAGCAGCAGCAGCTTCAAAGGTTCTGTAATGCCTAAAGACACCAGTAACACTAACTTACGATGATTGAGTTCAAGTCCTATGTTTGCAGAAGGAGACCTGTCATACTTCCTGTCTAAAACTAAAAATATTATGCTGCAACAGAGATTATGAAAATTAAAAAGTGTGTGGAGAAAATGTAAAATGATAAGAACTAAGGAGAAGATATGCAAGATCATCAAGAAAATGGTCTATAGGATAACTAGATACAGTAACTTTAGTTAAAATTCTGAGGAAACTTCCATTTACAAATTGTAGAAATTCCTATACAATTTTAGATAAAGAATACGTTAAAATTTTAAAGTTAAGTAGTTAAGCATTAGGAGAAGCAGCCTGATTCTCTTTTTTTTTAAAGGTGAAGACGGGGTAAAAAAGCAACATCAAAAATCAATCACACATTTCATTAAACTATATGGAAGGCGCTAAGACTACCTGGATGACTAAAGCCGTGCTCTCAAAGAGCTTGCCAGAGCACAGCAGACCAAGGGGAAGTTTCAAATCGACGTAATAGACGCAAATAAATTTCTGATTTAATATGCGTTGGTCTAGCAGATTATCCATGGCATCAGGGGCACCAAGGAAACCCAAGCTACCTGTGCTAGCTATTTAAGTAAAAGATAGTGTCCATGCAGGAACTCAGCTTTTCACGAATCAAGGTCCATTACAAATGCCGCTTCCTTGTCTATTCCCCAAGGGTGTGGGGCATGTTAGACATCCAAGTTCCTTTGTTCTGTACCAGGACCGACGCTGGTGAGAAATAAGGGACTAACAGGGCCCAGTGACTGCACCCAGACGGGGAAGTGTGCAGGGGGCGAGAAGAGGGCAGGTTCTCAGCCGAGCACAACCACCACGAATGGAAAAGGGTTGGGAGAAGTGGGGAAGCAAGGGTGGCAAAAAGCAAACAGAAGCCTGGCCAAGGGCGGGGGCCAAAGCGGGGCGGGGATCCGGGAAGCGCCTCCGGGCAGTTTCTAGGGCGCCTCCCATAACGGATAAAGCTCGGGGCTTCCTTTCTCGGACCGCCCCGGGTGTGCGCCCTTCGGATGTCTGCCCCCGAGGCCTGTTCTCAGCTCAGACCCGCCGGCCCCCAGCCTTCCCGAGGGGCACTTACCCCGGAGGAAGCCTTGGCCTCCTCGTCTTCTTCGCCCCTCCAGGCCGGCGACGTGGGGCTGACGGCCAGGTCGCAGAAGGTAGCGCCGAGCGCAGCCTGCTCCTCTCTGACGGCAGCGAGACCCGGGCCCAGCCCCTGAGCCACAGCGGCAAGTACAGCGGCCGACCCGGATACAGAGAGCCGCTCCGAAGGAAGTGACAACACCCCGACCTTCTCCAGACCCCGCAGCTGGAGGAAGCCCAGGCAGAGGCGTGGCGTCTTGTGAGTCCCTCCCCACGCCCACACCCTCAGTGGCGGCGGGCGGGGCCGGGAAGGAGGAACTAACGCTCCCGCCAGCTTTCTGCTTTCTCCAGCAACTTGGACAGTGGAGCTGTCAAGCGTTTATGTTAGGTTGGCAATCATTTACACATCTGCAGGAGCTTCCTCTTCCTGCGCTGGGCCACTGCCCTTGAGCCTCAAAGAGCCATTTTTATATTCTTTATGTTGGCTTTACTGATCATTATGATTTACACTATATAATAAAATGGATGCAAAAAGGGGAGGAAAAATAGTTGATGTCTCATTGGGGAAGTAAAACTCAGAAAAACCCTTCAGTTCAGTTCAATTCAGTCGCTCAGTCGTGTCCGACTCTTTGCGACCCCATGACTTGCAGCACGCCAGGCCTCCCTGTCCATCACCAACTCCCAGAGTTAACCCAAACTCATGTGCATCAAGTCAGTGATGCCATCCAGCCATCTCATCCTCAGTCGTCCCCTTCTCCTCCTGCCCCCAATCCCTCCCAGCATCAGAGTCTTTTCCAATGAGTCAACCCTTCACATGAGGTGGCCAAAGTATTGGAGTTTCAGCTTTAGCATCATTCCTTCCAAAGAACACCCAGGACTGATCTCCTTTAGAATGGACTGGTTGGATCTCCTTGCAGTCCAAGGGACTCTCAAGAGTCTTCTCCAACAACACACTTCAAAAGCATCAATTCTTCGGCTCTCAGCTTTCTTCACAGTCCAACTCTCACATTCATACATGACCACTGGAAAAACCATAGCCTTGACTAGATGGACCTTTGTTGGCAAAGTAGTGTCTCTGCTTTTGAATATGCTACCTAGGTTGGTCATAACTTTCCTTCCAAGGAGTAAGCATCTTTTAATTTCATGGCTGCAATCACCATCTGCAGTGATTTTGGAGCCCCCCAAAATAAAATCTGACACTGTTTCCACTGTTTCCCCATCTATTTCCCATGAAGTGATGGGACCAGATGCCATGATCTTCGTTTTCTGAATGTTGAGCTTTAAGCCAACTTCTTCACTCTCCTCTTTCACTTTCATCAAGAGGCTTTTGAGTTCCTCTTCACTTTCTGCCATAAGGGTGGTGTCATCTGCATATCTGAGGTTATTGATATTTCTCCTGGCAATCTTGATTCCAGCTTTTGCTTCTTCCAGCCCAGCATTTCTCATGATGTACTCTGCATTTGATTGTATAGATCATAATCAACTGGAAAATTCTTAAAGAGATGGGAATACCAAACCATCGTGACCTACCTCTTGAGAAATCTATATGCAGGTCAGGAAGCAACGATTAGAACTGGACATGGAACAACAGACTGGTTCAAAATTGGGAAAGGAGTATGTCAAGGCTGTATATTGTCACCCTGCTTATTTAACTTATATGCAGAGTACATCATGCAAAATATTGGGCTGGATGACTCATAAGCTGGAATCAAGATTGCGGGGAGAAATATCAACAACCTCAGATACTCAGATGATACCACCCTAATGGCAGAAAATGAAGAGGAACTAAAGAGCCTCTTGATGAGGGTGAAAGAAGAGGTGAAAAATCTGGCTTAAAACTCAGCATTCAAAAAGCTAAGATCATGGTATCTGATCCATAGATGGGGTAAAAATGGAGACAGTGATAGAGTATTTTCCTGGGCTCCAAAATCACTGCAGATGGTGAGTGCAGCCATGAAATTAAAAGATGCTTACTCCTTGGAAGAAAAGCTATGACCAACCTAGACAGCATATTAAAAAGCAGAGACATCACTTTTCTGACAAAGGTCCATATTCAAAGCTATTGTTTTTCCAGTAGTCATGTATGGATGTGAGAGTTGGACCATAAAGAAGACTGAGTGCTGAAGAACTGTAGTGCTGAAGAAGACTTTTGAGAGTCCCTTGAACAGCAAGAAGATCAGACCAGTCAATCCTAAAGGAAATCAACTCTGAATATTCATTACAGGGACTGATGGTGAAGCTGAAGCTCCAATACTATGGCTACCTGATGCAAAGAGCTGACTCATTGGGAAAGATCCTGATTCAGGGAAAGATTGAGGGCAAGAGGAGAATGGAACAACAGAGAATGAGATGGTTGGATGGCATCATCGACTCAATGGACATGAATTTGAGCAAGCTCTGGGAGTTGGTGATGGGCAGGGAAGCCTGGTGTGCTGTAGTCGATGGGGTCGCAAAAGTCAGACATGACTTAGCAACTAAACAACAACAAACCTCAGAAAAATCCTTAGAGTTTGGTAAAATTGTCCTGGGCGAACAGCTTTATAACAGTACTTCTCAAATTGTTCCCAGAAAACTGGGTTCACCTCTTAGTCAGGATTGAGCCAAAAGATAACCAAGCTAAAGATCACAGGGAGGATTTCTTGCACCAAGCAAGCAGTATGCTAGGGAATCTTTCCCAAAGTAGTGTCTTCCAAACAGAGAAATTTTGGAAGTTTTAAGCCAAGGATTCATGCATGTGCATGAAGGGGCTTGATCAGAATATATTGCAACATAGAATTGGGGCAAAGTTTGACAGAGTCCAAGCTTTAGTGTCAGACTTTATTTTTGGGGGGCTCCAAAATCACTGCAGATGGTGACTGCAGCCATGAAATTAAAAGACGCTTACTCCTTGGAAGGAAGTTATGACCAACCTAGATAGCATATTCAAAAGCAGAGACACTACTTTGCCAATAAAGGT
Source organism: Bos javanicus (assembly GCF_032452875.1). Classification (NCBI taxonomy): domain Eukaryota; kingdom Metazoa; phylum Chordata; class Mammalia; order Artiodactyla; family Bovidae; genus Bos; species Bos javanicus. The sequence goes on along the minus strand of NC_083877.1, from coordinate 50,101,857 downwards.
CCCTCTAGTCAAGGCTATGGTTTTTCCAGTGGTCATGTATGGATGTGAGAGTTGGACTGTGAAGAAAGCTGAGCGCTGAAGAATTGATGCTTTTGAAGTGTGGTGTTGGAGAAGACTCTTGAGAGTCCCTTGGACTGCAAGGAGATCCAACCAGTCCATTCTAAAGGAGATCAGTCCTGGGTGTTCCTTGGAAGGACTGATGCTGAAGCTGAAACTCCAATACTTTGGCCACCTCATGTGAAGAGTTGACTCATTGGAAAAGACTCTGATGCTGGGAGGGATTGGGGGCAGGAGAAGGGGATGACAGAGGATGAGATGGCTGGATGGCATCACCGACTCGATGGACATGAGTATGGGTGAACTCCGGGAGTTGGTGATGGACAGGGAGGCCTGGCGTGCTGCGATTCATGGGGTCGCAAAGAGTCGGACACGACTGAGCGACTAAACTGAACTGAAGCTTTAGTTGACTGAAGTCGTTTGATGGTGAGAAAAGGTCAATATCATCATTTCTTAGGTTCCCATTGATCTGTTGGTTGAGTGTTCAGGTTAATTTTTACCATTGCAACAGAACTGGGAGTCTTTATAATCATCTTTGCTATTGTTTCTTCTTTTGCCAGATAATAGTCATTTGTTCTTCTGTTTCTTTAAGATCCTTATTACTCATAGTAGTGTATATATGTCAGTGCTACTTTCTCATTGACATATATACACCACCATGTGTGAAACAGGTAGCTGGTGGGAAGCTGCCATGTAGCACAGGGAGCTCAGCTCTGTGCTTTGTGAAGACCTCGTTGGGTGCGTTAGGGGTGAGATGGGTAGAGGGGAGTCTCAAGAGGGAAGGAATGTATGTTCACTTATAGGTAATGCATGTTCCTATATAGCAGAAATGAAAACATTGTAAAGCAATTAGACTCCAATTAAAAAATAAATTTTAAAAAGTGATTTAAAAAAACAAACAAAAAACAATTTAAAAACAATAAAAAGAAAAAAGATCCTTATACTGACAACCGTTAAAAGGCAAGCACTGTGGCCAGGGTTGGATCACAAAATGGCATTGGCATATAATGGCTTCTCTTATGTTAAAACACTGTACTAGTTCCTTTCCTCCGAGGACCCACTACCCTATCTGCTTAAAAAACTATATGCAGAGAATGATCAACTTATTTAGTTGTAGACCATGCTTTAGTAAGATAAAAGTATCAGGAAAATTTCATCATTAGAGTCAACAGCCATAAAATTACCTGCCAAGTTGCTGTAAAGTTTTCTCAACATTTATTCTCAGTCTCTGTACTATTTGTCTCACTGTGGCCCAGTAACAAACAGTTCTCTGAAGGGCCCAGGTCTATGAGCCATGTTTTGAGTAGCAACGCTGCTGTATGTGGAGAAGGCAATGGCACCCTACTCCAGTACTCTTGCCTGGAAAATCTCATGGGTGGAGGAGCCTGGAAGGCTCCAGTCCATGGGGTGGCTAAGAGTCGGACATGACTGAGCGACTTCACTTTCATTTTCACTTTCATGCGTTGGAGAAGGAAATGGCAACCCACTCCAGTGTTCTTGCCTGGAGAATCCCAGGGACGGGGGAGCCTGGTGGGCTGCCGTCTATGGGGTCACACAGAGTCGGACACGACTGACGAGACTTAGCAGCATCAGCAGCTGCTCTATAGCTTCAAAGAACTAAGATTAGTTTGGAGAATGTAATGACCCTTCTCAAATCCCAAACCCTAAACCCCTGCAAAGGCCCAGTAGTCAACAATTTGGGTTGACTATGGAATGGTGGGGCTTGAGGGGAACTGCAAAGCTCAAAATTTTAAGTCATTGACCCAAAATGCAGTTTCCTGGGTTTACATTGCTTTGGAAACATTTACTCACAGCTGGCAGGGGGTTAAACTGTGTGTCTCATCTATAAAATGGGGAATAAGGAATACTTCATAGGACTTTTGTGAAATAAAGCCATATGTATGTTAGAATAGTGTATGGTATGTTGTCGGAGAAGACAATGGCACCCCACCCCAGTACTTTTGCCTGGAAAATCCCATGGATGGAGGAGCCTGGAAGGCTGCAGTCCATGGGGTCGCTGAGGGTCGGACACGACTGAGCGACTTCACTTTCACTTTTCACTTTCATGCATTGGAGAAGGAAATGGCAACCCACTCCAGTGTTCTTGCCTGGAGAATCCCAGGGACGGGGGAGCCTGATAGGCTGCCGTCTATGGGGTCACACAGAGTCAGATATGACTGAAGTGACTTAGCCTAGCCTATGGTATGTTGTAATTGTATATGTGTTAGGTATTATTTTCCTATCAATTTTGTTAAGTATCTGGCAGAGTGAACAATAAAAATAAAACCGATCAACTGATAGAGCTTTAAACAACTTCTTGGACGATGCTCCTTAAAAAACAATTTCATCTTCAATTAACAGATTTTTCAGTTCCATGTTCTGCAATGTGTAATATTCTCCACAGGGTGGCAGAAAATCATTTGAAATCATAAACAGTTACGTGGTTTTACAATCTTTAGTTTCTTTTTCATTTCACTAACTTTATTGTTTAAATATGCTTGGTCAGTATTTGCTTTGGATTTTGAGTAAGCCATTCTACTATTTGACTTTTTATCCCCATCTCATGAATTATCCATTCTTATTGTTGAAATGTTACAAATTATGGATAAGACAAGAAGGATAGTTGCACTATTAACACATTTATGTATAGCCTTTCAGATTTGTGTGTGTGTATATATATATAAAACTACAAAAATAGCTCATAATGTATAAAAATAAAATAATTTATCTAATAGTTTATAATCTAATTTTTTCTTCTCATTTAAAAATATATCCTGAATTTCTTTTCTGGTCAATAAGTATATTTAATACCATCATTTTTATTATGGATAATTTACTGACAATTTCTTATTGAACATTTAGGCTGCTCAGTTTTGGATACTCCATCTAGTGTTAAAGACAACACTGCACAGAGTATCCATAGGTCAGAAACATAGGACTGACTTATTTTCCAAACAATATATTGGCTACATTTTCAAATTATACATTCAATATGTTTTCCCTCAACTTTTAGGTTAAATAACTTGAAGCAATGGGTCCAGTTATTAATCTGAAAAAAGAATATACTATTTTCCCTGTGTTTGCAAACTTTTCACATAATCTTTAGTGTACTGTGAAAATCACTTGCTTTTTTCTATGTGGTTCCGTGAATAGGTAGATGTTTAGACTCCTAAAAATTGGAAAATAATTCAGAGGTGCCCACTAAAGAATGCGCTAGCCGTGTGGTGCTACAGGGATTGAATCATTAGAATTGCAGCTGCTGACTTTTAATAGATGCCGAAAGGAGTTTAGGGTGGAGATCAGAATTGAGGCCCTTTACGATCTGGGAAAACTGGCAGAATTAGCCTTTAGATAGTTAGATGTTTTCAGGAGAAATTTTTTATGAACCTGGATTCTTGCATCTTTCCATATTTAGAAGAGCACTAAAACCATTAACTAAGATGTGTTCCTTGTGACTAGCAGCAAACTTCGGAGATGTATGCTTGGGTGCACATTCCCCCTTTGCCGAAGTCACAGATATACTGATCGCCCCTCCCTCTTTACCTCTTTGGAACAGTATATCAGAGCTATCTGAAATGCTGTCTTCCCGCTATAGTTCTTAGAAAGACACTGAATAAAATCTACTTGCAATTTTTACCTTGTGAGTTTTTTTAAGTCCACAAAGGAAAAATGTGTGGCTTCCAGACCTTAAGCACAAAGCAATACATTAGCTCAGAGCCACCATCGGTCTTTTTCTCTGTGGATTTTGGTTTTGGTGTTATGTTTAAATAGACCCTCCTCACTCTAAAATTAAACAAGTAGTCATAGTTGTTTAGAGTTCATCTTTTTTAAAAAATACGAACGTTAAATCCAATTGGAATTTTATATATGTGCTTATGATATGAGGTAAGAAGGAAAGTTATGACCAACCTAGATAGCATATTCAAAAGCAGAGACATTACTTTGCCAACAAAGGTTCATCTAGTCAAGGCTATGGTTTTTCCTGTGGTCATGTATGGATGTGAGAGTTGGACTGTGAAGAAAGCTGAGCGCCAAAGAATTGATGCTTTTGAAGTGTGGTGTTGGAGAAGACTCTTGAGAGTCCCTTGGACTGTAAGGAGATCCAACCAGTCCATTCTGAAGGAGATCAGCCCTGGGATTTCTTTGCAAGGAATGATGCTGAAACTGAAACTCCAATACTTTGGCCACCTGATGCGAAGAGTTGACTCATTGGAAAAGACTCTGATGCTGGGAGGGATTGGGGGCAGGAGGAGAAGGGGATGACAGAGGATGAGATGGCTGGATGGCATCACTGACTCGATGGACATGAGTCTGGGTGAACTCCAGGAGTTGGTGATGGACAGGGAGGCCTGGCGTGCTGCGATTCATGGGGTTGCAAAGAGTCGGACATGACTGAGTGACTGAACTGAACTGAACTAAGGAATCTGATTTTTACTAAACTGACACAATATTCTGCTGCTAAGTCACTTCAGTTGTGTCCAATTCTGTGTGACCCCACAGACAGCAGCCCACCAGGCTCCCCCATCCCTGGGATTCTCCAGGCAAGAACACTGGAGTGGGATGCCATTTCCTTCTCCAACGCATGAAAGTGAAAAGTGAAAGGGAAGTCGCTCAGTTGTGTCCAACTCTTCACGACCCCATGGACTGCAGCCCACCAGGCTCCTCTGTCCATGGGATTTGCCAGGCAAGAGTACTGGAGAGGGGTGCCATCGCCTTCTCTGACACAATAATTCTACCCAACATCATTTATTGAATAATCCAGTAAATTTTTGAAACTGACTGCGACTCAATCAAGTGAATGTTTACCTTCAAAGTTATCATCTAAGGTCACCCACTTTGTTCAAATACCCATTCACATACATTTTGACAAACCTTTGTATTCATTCACAGATCATTAGACAAATCTTTACTGGACAATATTGTGAGTCCTGAGGGTTGGGCCCTGAGGCCAAGATGAAAAAGACATAATGTCTGCCTTCAAGGAGCTCGTAGACTAGTCAGAGAAAAGGGCAAGTGAAGACAATAAACAGTTCAGTAGATTGAGTGATCTTAGTACTTCTAGGGTGCAGCTAAACAGAAGGGAGCTAACTAGATTGGGGGGTGGCAGATGGGGTCAAGAAAGGAAGACTTTCTGCAAGAGGTATATCAAGCTTAAGAATAAGAGGAGTAGGGACTTCCTTCCCTGGTGGCCCAGTGGCCAGGACTCCGTGCTCCAAATGGAGGGTGCACTGGTTCTATCCCTGGTCAGGGAACTAGACCTCACATGCTGCAACTTAAGAGTTCTCATGCCACAACTAGAGATCCCATGTGCCACAACTAAGGACCCTGCATGTCATAATGAAGATCAAAAATCCGTATGTTGCAACTAAGATCTGGTGCAGTGAAATAAATAAACATTAAAAAAAAAAAAGATTAAGAGGAGGATCTTCTAAGCAGAGAGACTAGCATATAAAATGCCTGTTGTTCATTGTGACTAAAGCACAAGCAGTGGGAGTATGAGCAGGTATGAATGGCTGTAGTAACAACAACAGGCCAGATAAAAAAAGGATTTTTTTCACCCTGAAAATTGAGCTATCATATGATCTTGCAATCTTACTCCTGGGCATATCTCTGGAGAAAAACATAATTGGAAAAGATACATCCACCTCAATGTTCATAGCAGCACTATTTACAACAGTAAAGACATGGAAGCAACCAGAATGTCCATTGACAGAGAACTGGGTAAAGAATATGCAGTACCTATATCCAATGGAATATTACTCAGTCATTAAAAAGAATGAAATAACCCCATTTGCAGCAATATGGATGGACCTAGAGATTGTCATACTAAATAAAGTAAGTGAGACAAAAACAAATAAACATCATATGATTATCACTTATATATGGAATCTAAAAAAATGATACAAATGAGCTTATTTATGAAACAGAAACAGATTCACAGATATAGGAAACAAATTTATGGCTCCCAAAGGGGCAGGGGAAGGATAAATTAGGAGTTTGGTATTAAAATATACACACTACTATACATGAAATAGATAACCAACAAGGACCTACTGTATGGCACTGGAAATTATACTCAATGTCTTGTAATAACCTATAATGGAACAGAACATAAAAAGTATATGTATTATATATATATGTTCAGTTATATATATATAACTTAATCACTTTGCTATACACCTGAAACACATTATAAATCAACTATATTCACACACAACATAAATCAACTATATTTCAAATAAATTTTTTTAGAGTAAAAAAGAACGTTTCTTTAATACTAAGGATTTATTCAAGCCCAATAAATATGATGAGCAAACTGGAAATGCAATCAATTACCACTTTATTTTACACTCCAAAAGAAGAGCTTGAAAATGACCTGCACAATGGCAGCTTCATTAGGATAAGCCCTAAGAGAACAACTTTGAGAGGGATAGTACTCATTGGAATGTATGCTTTGATTATCCATGTTCTTTGTCAAACTTCATACATCAAAACAAAAGCGCTCAGTCAAAATGGACTTAAGTGATGAACCTACTCCCCAACCCCACCTCAATCTTGCATCTGAGGTGAGATGAGGGGTGATGAAGAAGACATTTGAGACAATGCTAAGAAAATGTGTGTGTAAATTTCAGAAGACATATGTACATTAAACAAAACTCTTCAAGGCTGCTGCACTCTCCACTGTATAATTTTATAGACAGATTGTTATTGTTGCTGATGAGCATATAAATTCAGTGATGTTTGGCAGCTCACTAATAATTTTGGAAAAAAATAAAGTATCCTTTTTACATGGGCTGAAGATGTCTTTGCTAGTTGAGCTTGAGGGTAAAACTGGATACAATTATATATTCATTTAATTATTCATAACTTGAGTCTGAAATGAATGTGTATATATTTTTCTCTTACTCACTTTATAAAATTCAAAACTAAACCCAGCAGCTTTGTCTTTGGTATGGTGACAAGTTTCTGTTCTACAGTGAACCAGTAAAAGATATTGTTCGAGAGAGAATTTCTGCTTCCCAATTTCAGAAAATTCAAATTGGACTGCCTACATACATTACACCTCACTGTTGGGTGATGCTGCCACATTCTACAGGATAGACACAGGGAAGCATCAGCATACATTCCTATGAAATATTTCTATGCATAGAGTTGGAATATGGCCATTTAAGAGGAAAACTAGGCTGATTTACTGGAGTATTTCAGTCTGCAGGATTTTAAGGATTCAACTCATTCAGGGAAATAGCTGGGTTATGGGTTAAAGTCATATGAGAATAAGAGTTCAGATCTGGACATGGTTATGTTTGTTGGGGACAGTTCAGTTCAGGTGCTCAGTGGTGTCTGACTCTTTGCAACCCCATGGACTGCAGCATGCCAGGCCTCCCTGTCCATCACCAAGTCCCAGAGTTTACCCAAACTCATGTCCATTGAGTTGGTGATGCCATCCAACATCTCATCCTCTGTAATCCCCTTCTCCTCCTGTCTTCAATCTTTCCCAGCATCAGGGTCTTTTCAAATGAGTCAGCTTTTTGCATCAGGTGGCCAAAGTATTGGAGTTTCAGCTTCAATATCAGTCCTTCCAATGGACATTCAGGACTGATTTCCTTTAGGATGGACTGGTTGGATCTCCTTGCAGTCCAAGGAACTCTCAAGAGTCTTCTTCAACACCACATTCAAAAGCATCAATTCTTCAGCGCTCAGCTCTCTTTATAGTCCAACTCTCACATCCATACATGACTACTGGGGACAGTAGGGATATGCATTTCATTCAATAGAACTTAGGAAAGACTAGTACTAGACTTCCCTGGTAGCTCAGCTGGTAAAGAATCCTCATGCAATGCAGGAGACCCCGGATCAATTCCTGGGTCAGGAAGATCCCCTGGAGAAGGGATAAGCAATCCACTCCAGTTTTCTTAGGCTTCCCTGGTGGCTCACATAGTAAAGAATCCGCCTGCAATGTGGGAGACCTGGGTTCGATCCCTGGGTTGGGAAGATCCCCTGCAGGAGGGCATGACAACCCACTCCAGTATTCTTGCCTGGAGAATCCCATGGACAGAGGAGCCTGGCAGGCTACCGTCCATGGGGTCTCAAAGAGTTGGATATGACTGAGTGACTAAAGCACAGCACACCTTAGACTATTATCAAAACTAATACTGTGAACAAAGCTTAAAGTCCATACTCAAGCCCTATATGAAGATATTAATGCCTGGTGGTCCAGTGGCTAAGACTCCACACTCCTAATGCAAGGGTTCCTGATTTGATCCCTGGTCAGGGAACTAGATCCCAGAGGCCACAACTAGCAGTTCGTATGCTGTAACTAAAAGACCCTGTGTGCTGCAACTAACACTGGGCCCAGTCACGTAAATAAATGCAACATGCATTCTCTAAGACTAGGACATAGGTACCAGTAAATGAAGAAACAGATGGCAATCTCAGGGAGTCTTAGGAACTGTCTTGATCATTTTTGTTTAAGGACCATTCTGAAAATGAGGAGTTTCTTCAAAGTTTAGTTTATAAGCATGCTTCTTCTGATAATAGTTTTGGCTTCAGTTCTTTATTTGACCTAGAGGTACAGAAAACACATGCTGGAATGAAATCACTTGAAATTCATTCCTCTTTTGGATCTTAATAATTCTTGGTGTTTTGACTATTAAAAAAGTCAGTCTCTATATAAACAATTTCTTGGCATAGCTATCTATTTTAAAAGTGTTAATGAAAATGTATGTATTTTCAGGTTCTTATAGCTAGAATACATTTTCTAAAGGTGTCCCAGGGCCTCCTAAATAAAGGATCTTTTTGTTAAATTAATAAATCTATCAAAAAATAAGCTTTTCACTTCAATCTATTTTAGGAAGAAAAAAAACAACTCATAGGTTGAAGTCTTTATTGCCCTTCTTCCCCCACATCCTCATAAATTGGTTTGGTGTTTAATTTTTGATCTAGGAAAGAATAATTCATTTTTATCTTCATTTAATTTTAATAGTCAAGGAGTAGTCTACAGAGATTGAATAAATTTAATCCTTCTGCAATTAGTGTCAAATTAATTCATTCTGGATGTGGATAACTAAAGAAATACAGACCCTCCCACACACTGACAGAAACCTTTATCAGGTTTAATGTTTTATGTAAATGATCCTACTAGAAAGGAAGCTTGTCTTGTCTCTCCCTCCTCCCTTTCTGTCCTCGTTAATTGTTTGTTTTTAAACTAAAGTTTCTTGGAGGACTGTAGTCTTTGATGGATCAACTGTGTGATCCTATAAGAATAACATTCTGCCACTGATTTGGTTCCTTTGGGTAGAGAAATGAAATTTTTTCCCCTAATAAAATTCACAGCTACATAACTTCTGTGGGATGCTTCAGCAAGGATGGTATGGTCAGACATCGTGAGGACGATCCAGCTGTGTCTTGTGTGCAGCAAGCAGCTAGGATTATGGTAAGGAGCCATTGTTTCACACAACATGATCCATCAGGTGCATCCCAGCCTTGTCATCCAAGGATGATTTCCTGAGCAGGACTCTTGTCCCTCCTATTTATCGAGAAGCCCAGACACAAAAAGCTACCAAGTAGGTCGGCGTCGAAAACATTTACAACTCTTTCTTCTTTCTTTCCTTTAAAATTAGCATTTGGGATTATATGGTTGTTGTCAATATAGGTTTTATAATTAACCATCTTAATAGATGAAGAACATAACAATCTAATACTCTTCCTTTAATTACTTATACAGCTATAAATGCAGAGTGGCAATTGCTAAACATGACTCATCAAGGTTTCTTTTAAAAGATAATTTAGTTATCTCTTGTCAAGTCACTATTTAATGTTACTTTCTATATTTGCTGTGATAAGCATTAAAATTGGTATATTGGTTGATAAATCATTGTTTAGGAGTGTCTAAAGGGTTCAGTAAATGGTATGAAATTGCCATAGTGTAATAAATGGTTATTTGATAATGAATGAAATTGTTTGAAAATACTGTTAAAATGTCAAGTTTAAACATATACATCATTACTCAAAAGGAAGGCAAACATGGAAACCACAGTGACATCATAAATATACTGCAATAAACACATTTATTTATACTGAGCAAGTTGTAGGTACTTTGTATAAATGTGCACGAATTGATATATGAAGTTAATTTCAATCTGCAAAAGTAATTGCATTGGTTTAACTTATTTAACTCTCCTTACAATAATATTTACTGCAGAAAAAGAAGGTAAAGAAATAAATGATGATAAATAGATAAAATACATAGGAAATGGGAATTGTTTTACAATTTAATTACACTGTCACATAAAATTATCACACAAATACACCAACCCGACAGCAGAAATACATTAAAACTCTATTATCTAATGCAGAGAACAGTTTTTTGGTTGGCTATTATTTCATTTGCACATTTAAGATAATTTTGCTTTCTTTCCACCAGCATGAAATGTTAAACAGTCTCAAAAGCAAAAAAGAGTCGGTTGGAAACAAACACTGCCTAAAGGAAATGTTTTGCTTTGTCCAATATTATGAAGATTGACACAACAATTTAAGAAAAGGGCAACAAAAGCATGCCATCCTTCATGACTGATAAATAGAAGAAATATAAACTCAGGATAGAAAGTGAAGTTAATTGATTTGTTAGACTTCAGAACTCACAGGAAGTGTTGAAAATAACTTAGTAGCTGTGCAGCTTAAATGACCTAACATTTCATTTTGGGATAAATAAATATACATGGCAAAGATTCATTGGTCTTACAAAACCAACTCAAATATGTATTTCCTAACACTTTCCAGCCTTATGCTAGATACTGGGGCATTATTTTGGCTCTGTCCTTAAAAAGTTAACCATCTAATAAGGGAAATGAGACATGTTCATAAGAATAAGGCTTTTATGTCACAGTTGTTTATTGATTGATTGATTTGTATATGTATCAGGTTGTTTTGCTCTAAGTTTCCAAGCCATGAACTGCGACCAGAATATAGTGCCAAAACCTTTCTATTAAAAATCCTGAGCTTTGGTATCAATTTTTGTCTCTGATATCTAATCCTAAAAATCCTGCAACATATTTATTAATATCTAATTTTGTTACATTACGTAGGTTATTAGGGCAAGAATAATTTTATTTAGTCTAGGAAAATACAAAATAGAAAAGTACAAACTTCAGTTTGAGAAAAGTGAACTACTCAAAGGGAAAAAGTAATTGAAGGAATGAGCGAGAATTAGAAATAAATATCGAAGTGAAAACTTAAAGGTTTAATGCAACTAATAATATACAGTGATTTAAACGCATAGTCTGCAATTTTTTCATGAGTGTCAAATATTTACCCAGGGCCAATAAACTAATTTTTTAGATGGTATTTAGTATTTATGAAATAAAGCCTTATTTCTCTTTCATTTTTCTCAATATCCATTGAAATAGAAGGCAAATTGGTGGGTCTTCTACAGTCTGGGGGTTAAATAAGACTGTAACACATACTTGGATCTCAAACTGGAGTTATTCTTCTAATTTATCAAATGACTAGTGGGGAACATAAATGATGAATGAAAAACAAGAAAATTTTCATAGGTTCAATTGACCACTTAGGACTTATCTGAAATTAATTATGCTATTTTCTAAGCTAAGGAAATCTCTGATAATTTTCTGATCACTGTATTTGAAGCATTTTTAATGGTAGAAGTTTTAAAGAGTCATTTTACTGTTTTGTCTGCTGATATGTATGTGTGTATATAGTCATTTTATGTATATTTATTTAGGTATAGCCTCTATTACATGTACATTTTCAATGGGTAACATTTCTTTCTTAAGTAAAATAAGCAGAGATAATGATGAATACAGTTGCAACAGCATTCAAATAGTTTTAAAATTTAAAAATAAAATACAAATTTTTAGTATTTTATTTCTATTTTTATTCCTGTTAAAAGATTCTTTTTAATCTGAGATGTAATGATTAGATAAATGTAAACATAATTCTTATTAGAGAGCTATATCTGATTTTTCTTAATGGCATGATATATGATAATTAAAATGTGCTTTAAATCTTAAGGGCTTCCAGGCTATTTTGGCTCCAGTTGGTGAATTCATTTATAAAAGAAAAGAAGCAGACATTGAAATAGGTAAAATACAATAATAAAAGTAATTCAGACATGACAATGGAAAATGGAGATGCTTAAAAAGAAAATTTAGAGTATCAGATATTGATGAGAGTAGAATCATAAAATGTTATTCCTAGAATGGTTTTCATATTCCTATAAATTAAATAAACTGACTCACTTCTGAACATTAGGGTCTTCAAAATGATAGGTATATACTGAAAATATGATCTTTTTTATTGGCTATTGCTACAGAAAGGGTCATAAGTAATGTCAGCCATTATTAGAATTTAGAAGACATCATTTATTATACTTCAGAATGGCCTGTTATATACAATCGTTATTTAAGAAAATATTGAACATGGGATGTAGTTAACTTCTAACATATTGGAAATATCGTTAATTTAAAATTCAAATTCCTCTATTCTCAAAAAGTGTGGTGTTTAACTGCTGTAAAAAATTTATACCCCATCTTAAATTTAAACATAAAACTCAAGAAAGATAACCAATGTTGTAAAACAGAAATGCCTACATCTCTCTGAACATATACGATGCTATCATGTAACACAGAACACTTGCCTTTCTTTTCTAACGTCCTCTCAGTATTAATGCTTTCACTAATCCTCGTACTACTTTTACTGCTCCTTCCTGCCCCTTCATGACACCAATTCCTCATTTGACACACTTTCCTAAACTGTGTCATTTGGGCCCCTGTTTTGTGTGATTGTGTGTGAAATTGCAAGAAGAGAATAGAGTAAATTCTCTTCCTCTTCCCTAAGATTAGAGGTGGGTCATATAATAGTCCACACCCCCTGTTTATATAGAAATTACATTCAAGTCAGGTCAAATTAAAATAGAAAATTACCAGTTGTGTCTGCCTTTTACGTCAGTAGAAGTATGAATCCTGAAATGCTGCACAGACCTTCCTAAGACGTAACCTGTCATGGATACCTGTAAAAGCCTACAGGGAGAGACCTCTCTAAGATGTGAAAAGTAGGGGTCAAGGCTAGATAAAAAATGGCTTAAGCCAAAATTGACTTCTCTTCTGTCAAGAAATCCATGCCTGGTTCTCTTTCCCTGAGGACCTTCTACTCTATCTTCTTACAGCAGGAAAGCTATCAAAAGTTCATGATTGATTCCAATGAATTGTGCAGTTAATCATTGCTATTGAAGTTAACTACCCCTGAATGCTTTTGTGAACACCAAGTCTAAAGGACTCTTCCTTCACAATCTGTTACTAGATTTTTCTTACTGGTATCATCTCATCCTTAGATTACTACAGCAATTTCTAACTCATTTTTTGTCCTCTAGATGCTTTCTACTATAATCAGTGCTAACTATAGCCATTGAACTAATCAACCTAAAACAGTTCTATTGCTGCCTAACAAAGTACCACAAATTTAGTAGCTGAAAACACTCTTTTTAATGTTCACAGTTCTGTGGGTCAGAAATCTGGACACAGTGTGACTGGGTTCTCTGCTTAGGGTTTCACAAAGCTATTAGTAAAATTAATATGTTGGCTGGATTGCATTCCCATTTGGAAATGGGGCCCTCTTCCAGCTTATGTGGAGAGTTCAATTCCTTGTGATCATAAGACTCAGATTCCCATTTCTTACTGACTAACAGCTGGAAGATGCTTTTAGTTCCTTAAGGCTATTCTCATTCTCTGATAGGTAACCCTCTTTGTCTTCAAAGAGCAATCTTCCATTATACTTCAAATATTTCTAAGGAGTGATTGATCCCACTTAAGGGCTCACTGGATTAGACCAAGTCCATCCAAGATAATCTACTTCCCTTAGAGTCAACAGTCATGAAATCAAAAGCTGCTTGCTCTTTGGAAGAAAAACTATGACAAATCTAGACAGCATACTAAAAAGCAGAAACTTCACTTTGCTGACAAAGGTCTGTGTAGTCAAAGCTACGGTTTTTCCAGTAGTCACATGTGGATATGATTTGGACCATAAAGAAGGCTGAGTGCCAAAGAATTGATGCTTTTGACTGGTGGTTCTGGAGAAGACTCTTGAGAGTCCCTTGGACTGCAAGGAAATCAAACCAGTCAATCCTAAAGGAAACCAACCCTGAATATTCATTGGAAAGACTGATGCTGGAGCTGAAGCTCCAATTCTTTGGCCACCTGATGTGAAGAGCTGACTCATTGGAAAAGACCCTGATGCTGAGAAAGACTGAGGGCAAGAGGAAAAGGGGGCAACAGAGGATGAGAAGATTGGATGGCATCACTGACTCAATGGACATGAGTTTGAGCAAGCTCCAGGAGATGATGAAGGACAGGGAAGCCTGGCATGCTGCAGTCCATGGGGCTGAAGAGAGTCAGACATGACTTAGCAACTAAACAACAATGATAACAATTTAATGTAACATAACCTAATCATGGTTGTGATGTCCCACTCAGACTCAAGGATAGGAATTAGACAAAGTATATACTAGAGATTACTAGAACTGGGGGATCTTGGGGCCATCTTACAATTCCATCTACCTAAACAGTAAGTAGCTATTTAAATTTAGCGACATTAAAAACAAACCTAATTTCAATGCTGTTTATTGCATCTTACTTCTTTCCTCTAGGTTCACTTTTATCTTTGACAACATTATTTGTGATTTGACATTGGTTATATTATTATTTGACAAGATCCTTTAGTGATTATTTTATTGAGGGTCAGTAACAGGTAAGCACTTTTAGTTGCCAGAAAATGTCTTTATTTTAGTCTCACTTTTAAATTATAGTTCAGACTTGTGTGGGACTCTAATTGACATTTACAGCTACTTCTCTATTGCCTTCTGGCATCTGAAGACTGAAGCTGGATATTAGTTCAATTGTACTTCCTTTGTAACTGTTTTCCCTCCTTTGATGGGATTTAACAGTGATATTTTCTAGTTCCACAAATCTAATTGTGTACTTATTTATTTTCCTTTTGGTTTCTAGAATATCTTTTCAATTTAAAGATTCCCATCTTTCTTAAATTTTGTAAAATTCTGTATGTTTTCAAATGTTGCTTCAGTCAGTTCGGTTCAGTCCCTCAGTTGTGTCTGACTCTTTGAGACCCCATGGACTGTAGCATGCTAGGCTTCCCTGTCCATCACCAACTCCTGGAGCCTACTCAAACTCATGTCCATCGTGTTGGTGATGCCATCCAACCATCTCATCCTCTGTCATCCCCTTCTCATCCAACCTTCAATCTTTCCCAGCATCAGTGTCTTTTCTAATGAGTCAGTTCTTCGCATCAGGGGGCCAAAGTACTGCAGTTTCAGCTTCAGCATTAGTCCTTCCAATGAAGATTCAGGACTGATTTCTTTAAGACTGACTGTTGGATCTCCTTGCAGTCCAAGGGGCCCTCAAGAGTCTTCTCCAACACCACACTTCAAAAGCATCAATTCTTCGGCGCTCAGCTTTCTTTACAGTCCAACTCTCACATCCATACATGACTACTGGAAAAACCATAGCTTTGACTAGAAGCATCTTTGTTGGTAAAGTAATGTCTCTGCTTTTTAATATGCTGTCTAGGTTGGTTATTGCTTTTCTTCCAAGGAGCAAGTGTCTTTTAATTTCATGGCTGCAGTCACCATCTGCAGTGATTTTGGAGCCTCAAAAATAAAGTCTGCCACGGTTTCCATTGTTTCCCCGTCTATTTGCCATGAAGTGATGGGACAGAACACCATGATCTTAGTTTTCTGAATGTTGAGTTTTAAGCCAATTTTTTCACTCTCCTCTTTCACTTTCATCAAGAGGCTCTTTAGTTCTTCTTTGCTTTCTGCCATAAGGGTGATGTCATCTGCGTATCTGTGGTTATTGATATTTCTCCTGGCAGTCTTGATTCCAGCTTGTGCTTCATCCAGCCTGGCATTTTGCATGATACTCTGCATATAAGTTAAATAAGCAGGGTGACAATATACAGCCTTGATATACTCCTTCTTTTCATAGAACAACCAGTCTGTTGTTCCATGTCCAGTTCTAACTGTTGCTTCTTGACCTGCATACAGATTTCTCAGGAGGCAGGTCAGATGGTCTGTATTCCCATCTCTTTAAGAATTTTCCACAGTTTGTTGTGATCCACACAAAGGTTTTGGTGTAGTCAATAAAGCAAAAGTAGATGCTTTTCTGGAACTCTCTTGCTTTTTTGATGATCCAGGGGATGTTGGCAATTTGATCTCTGGTTCCTTCCTTTACTAAAACCAGCTTGAACACCTGGAAGTTCACGGTTCATGTACTTGAAGCCTGGCTTGGAGAACTTTGAGCATTACTTTGCTAGTGTGTGAGATGAGTGCAATTGTGCTGTAGTTTGAACATTCTGTTGTATTCTTTTCATTATTTTTTTCCCCAGGAACTCTTAATAGAATAATATCCAAAATAATTTATTCTCCATGTATGTTAACTGCTCTTTCATATTTTTATTTTTTTGTATCTAAGTACTGCATACTGAAAGAATCCCCCATTTTGTCTTCTAGTTCAGTAATTCTTTCTTCAACTCTTATCCAGAGTTTATCCCTTCTACTGATTTTTAAAAAATGTCTTATCAGTGTAATATTCCATCTGAACACTTTAGTTTGCTTTATTAGCTATGCATTTTGTGTAATTTTTTACCTATACTATAATTTTTTTAAGTTTCAGAGGAAAATTTGTATTTCTTTGCAGAAACGAACTATATTTGTTAGATTTTTAAAAAACTATTTTCTTTTGTCTCAAGTAAACTTGCTTTTTTTTTTTTTTAACCACACTTTTATTTGGCTCCTCTGTCCTAGAATTGGTTTCCTGGTTATATTTTAGAATTTCAGTTTTCAGATTCTGGGGTAGGAGGTTTTTATTTTTGTTTCTTTTTTTGTGTGTGCTCATCTCCTGCTATCTAGTGGTTTCATAGTTGCCTCAGAGAATCACCCCTAGCGGCCTCAGGCAAGAGCTCAGTGTACTGGCAGCTGTTCCCAGGTCCCATCCTAGGTGATATTATTAATATACAAGGCAGTATTGGGTCAGATCCAGGTAAAGAGGATGTGTCTACGTCCTTTCACCTCTCCAGA
This sequence comes from Bos javanicus, assembly GCF_032452875.1. Classification (NCBI taxonomy): domain Eukaryota; kingdom Metazoa; phylum Chordata; class Mammalia; order Artiodactyla; family Bovidae; genus Bos; species Bos javanicus. Next base: position 50,084,696 of record NC_083877.1, on the reverse strand, counting down.
TGCTGACTGTCTCGTAAATTATATTCCTGGGCCAAAGCATCCTTAAAGTTGACAGAAGAGCTCCAGCCCTAGTCATGGCTTCAAGCAGTAGAGGAGATTAATTCCCAAATATGTCATGAGAATGTTACTCCCTGTTATCCCTCAGAAGCTGTTCTGCTACCTCCTCTACATGCTTCCAGACCCAAAGCATGATCCACAGCTTCAGCCCCATCGATCTGCTCAAAACTGTGAGCAGAGGACTGACATAACCTGGGAAACATTTTAAAGAAGTATATCAGCTGCTGAAGTGAGAATGGGCTTTGGGGATCAATGGCGTGGTTGATGGAGCAAAAGTCAAGGCAAGGAGACTAACATTAGAGATGATGGTAGCTCAGACTGGCACAAAGGGAAGCAGAGAATCAAGGATGACTGCGAGTTTTGCTCTGGGCAGCTGGGTGGATGCGGCACTCTTCACTGAAATAGGGAAAGACTAGATCTTTTCCCAAATAAGTGAGGTGTTTTTCCAAACCCAGATGATTAGGGTTTGTTGCAGGCCCCTCGATTCCAGATGTGAAACAAAAAGTTAGAGGAAATTTGGTCTCCAGCATTAAGGTCAGAGATGTATTGGACCAAGGGATCAGAGATCCTAAAAGGATGGGTCCCTCTAAACTTGGGGTAGGTTAAAGGAGCCTCTTGGTAGTGATAGTCAGTGGCTGATTTACTCTAAACTTAGTTTAGCTTCTGTTTCTATATATTCACTGCCACCTAATTGTGTGAATCAGCCTGTGTCCAGTATGATTTTGGGGGGTGAGGCTATTTCTCCTTTCTGTGTGATACCTCTGGTTTAATTCTGTTATCTTGGAAGTTAGCACTGGTAACAATACTACTCATGAGAAATCAAAAGATAATTTAGATTCATAACTGAAGTATCATTTAGGGCATGTCTCTGTGCATAGAAAGTGAAATCAAATGTTCAGGCAATTATGAGAATTATTCAGGCAAAGACATTTCTTCCTCCCTTATATGGATATTTCATGAAAAATTTCTAGGCTTGTCATTAACTAGCTCATTACTTTAATTAACCACTTCATTATGTAAGTGTAGACACAGTCTTAGAATTATTTGTACTGTTTCTTCCTGTGTGTAAATAACTGTGAAGTAAAAATATTAATTTATGAATGTAATTGTGTAGGTGATCACTCCACATTTACTCAGAATTAGCAATTAGTGCATGCAAATCAGCTAAGACAAAAGTCTCTCTGATCCTGTTCAGAATACAGGAAGAGTTAATTTGCAAGAATGCCTGCTTCTGGCCCATTTGATTCTTAAAAGTCACGTTCTTGCCTCTGAAAATCAGAAACGGACCATATTTGTTGTGAGCTTTATGATCACCGCTAATGCCCTTGCAAACACAAGAAATAAAATGCTAACAAATCATCAGCCATTACCTAATTATATTTACCGAGACAGATAAAGTTGGGGAGGGGAGCGGAAAGAGTGGATCACATTCTTTTAAAGGCGTTTCTCACTTTGCAAACAAAGATGAAATTTATAGCTTAATTATTCTTCATAGTGCTATACTGAGCCTTTTCTGTTAATCATACCCAAGTCCTAAGATTTTTTCCCAAAAAGGTATAAAATGTGTGTTGACTCCCAATTAGATCAGATTCCCTCCAGTACAGGTAATGCTAATGGGATTTAACATTCCTGAGGCTTCACTGGGGCTCTCAGTAGGAAAAACTCTGATATACATAAAGTATCACTCTTTCAGCAATATAAACATCAACTAACACAGAATAGTACATTTGCCTTGGACATTTTGAATTGTGAAAGTTATTAGAATTAGTTATCTTCATTAAAGATCATGCTTGTGATTGAATAGCAGCAGGTGAGTTGCCTTGATCATTGAACAATATTTGGACGCTTATTTCTAGGTTGTGTGTGTGCCGGCTAAGTCGCTTCAGTCATGTTCAGCTCTTTGTGCCTCTGTGGACTGTAGCCCGCCAGGCTCCTCTGTCCAGTGGGATTCTCCAGGTGAGAATACTGGAGTGAGTTGACAGGCCCTCCTCCAGGGGATCTTCCCCACCCAGGGATTGAACTCAGGTCTCCCACAGTGCAGGTGGATTCTTTACTGACTGAACCACCAGGGAAGCCCAGGGAAGCCCTTATTTCTAGGTTATCTACTTACAAACATTTGTGGTGATTGTTGTTCAGTTGCTAAGTCGTGCCACTCTTTTGCAACCCCATGGCCTGTAGCCCAACAGACTCCTCTGTCCATGCAGTTCTCCAGGCAAGATTACTGAAGTGGGTTGCCATTTCCTTCTCCAGGGGATCTTTCCATATTAGGGATCAAACCCATGTCTCCTGCACTGGCAGGTGGATTCTTTACCACTGAACCACCAGGGAAGCCCAGATATACTGTCCCTGAAACAGAGCAGGAGCCTGTGGGGCCTTCCTAGGACAGACTCACCCCATGTCCTCCACCTGTCTTCTGTCTGTAGAAGAACTTAAACCAAAGAATAAATGTATTCAGAGAAAGCAGTCAAACAAGACAAAAAATAATAATAATTTAGTCATTAAACAAAGTCAAGGACCTTTAGTTCCTTCTCAAAGGCTATAGATAATGTTCTGAGCCATATCCTCTGAGCTGTTTTATAGACACTAAAACCCCCACGAGGTGGAAGAAGTTAACTAACTATATGACCACACTGTAGCCATGACGTGTGTGTGTGTGTGTGTGTGTGTGTGTGTGTGGTGTGGGTGTGTGTGTGTTTAGTTGCTTTTCTGCTGCTACTGCTGATAAGTCACTTCAGTTGTGTCCAACTCTGTGTGACCCCATAGATGGCAGCCCACCAGGCTCCCCCATCCCTGGAATTCTCCAGGCAAGAACATTGGAGTGGGTTGCCATTTCCTTCCCTCAGGGAGCCATGACATAAGCTGCCATAACTCTAAGAACTGGCTTCAAGGCAATGGGAACAAATCAACCCTGGAACTGAAGATTAACACATAATTGACCGGGGGATTTCTTCAGAAACTAACGGTTCTGGCCAGCAATTTGTTACGCAAGCGAACGCTGAAATACTCTAGTCAATATGCAAGTGAATATTGAAATACTCCAGTCAATAACATTTGGGTAACAAAAGACGTATCAATACATCTCTGGTTAATAATTTGTTAACTGTACTTGGAACAACATAATGCTGATCAAACCACTGCATCACTAATTTCATGATGATTGTCAGGGCTGACCATACTGGTCTACATGTAGGCCTCTATTTGTCTGTACACTCCTGAAACTCCTCTTTAAAAGCTCTTGCCCACTGATGCGCAGGGGGCATCTGGTCTTTGGACATGAGTCTGCCTTCTTTCCCAGTGCCAGTCTCATGAATAAAGCAACCTTTTTTTTCTATCAACACCTACCTCTTGAATATTCACTTATGAGCAGTGAGTAGCTGGAGCTGAGTTTTGATAATATCCTGAAGTTTTCTAAGATACATCCACAAGTCTGTGTGAACTGAGCTATATGTGCTGGCTACTGTGATCACATATATTCTTAACTCTTCATATGCTTTGGGGAAACTCTTAGGTGCCAGACTATAACTTGAGAGCTCCTTTGAAAAAGCATGGACTGAAGTGGTTAGGGAAGATGAAGGTAGGTATTTAATCTGCTTCTTATTTACTCATGAATTTGATGTTTGAACTTTCATTCTCCTGCTTAGTGCAACTCTCTGGCATCATCACCAGAAGGAGCGAGGTTAATGTCTGGCGAGAAAAGCAGGTAGCTTTCCATCACTACTCACAGCAGTGTTAGATAGCTTATCTATCAGAGGCTAATATCTAAATGTCAGTCACATGCTAGGTATTTCACAACATTATTTCTTTATTTTTAATGTCTGATGTTTAAATTATATTATTTCTTTTTAATAATATATTCATAAGTTTGAAAATTTTTCAAGTTCAACAGACTATACAATGAAAACTCTCCCCTGCCACCTTTGTCCTTCAGCCTCTCAGCTATATTTCTCACAGGCAACTGACATCAGGCAACTGACATTACCAGTTTCTTGTGATATTTCACTTCACACATATGTAATGTTATCTGTTTCTTTAGAGCTAATTTGTGCATGCACGTGTCTGACATTTTACGACCCCCATGGACAGGGCTCCTCTGTCCATGGAGTTCTCCAGGCAAGAATACTGGAGTGGGTTGCCATTTTCTACTCCATTTATGTATGTGTGTGTGTTTACATATGTAAACAAACACATTCTTTCCCTACCCTTTTAAGATAAATGGTAGTATGCTATGCACGTAACTGTGCATTTAATGATATATCTTAGAGACAGTTCCGTATCAATACAAAAGGATCTTTCCTAATCGTTTTTATGCTATCATTGCGTGCATGTGCTACAATTCATTCAATCAGTTCTTTATTGATGTGCATTTAGGTTACATACAATCTTTTGTGATTACAAACAATGCTGCAATGAATAAACCTGTAAGTATACTACTTTTTAAAATGCAAGTTTGCCTTCTGGGAGGAGAGGTCAGCAGTAACTCTATTTTGTACTTTATGACTCCATAAAGTCCTGACCAAACTCTGCTTTCAAAAAAAGGAGGGGTGGGATATTTGCTGAGAATGTAATTCCTGAAAAGTACATAGAAAAGTGCCTTTACTAAGACATCCTTGACAAGGCAAGAAATTGTTTTAAAAAATTGGCTTGGCCAAAATGTTCATTTGGGTTTTTCTGTAACATCTTATGGACGGTTCAATCATAGTTCTTGGCAAACAACTTATGTAAACTAAATGTACTTTGCTGTTTTACTTTTAAAACCCAATACTTTTTGTTTCTCAGACAGGACATTATTCTGGTTGCTGCCAGAATCTGTGCTCTCAGATTGCCATTCCAAGACCACAAATAAATGCATTTCTTTGTTTGCAGTCTGCCTCTTTTTCTCACATGACAACCTGTAAGATACATTCTTAGAACAGAGTACCTGGGTCAAAGAGCATACATGCTTATAGGCTATTTCCAACTACATCACCATTTCACACAGAGGAGGTTCTCAGAGAAGTCAAATGATTCACAGTTATTAAACACTGGAGCCAGAATCCAAACATGTGCTTCTTCTATATCACCACATTGATTTTTCACCGGTTGAAAAGATTTTTCCTCAATAATAAATGAGTATGTATAGGTACAATGTGTGTGGTAAGTGCTTTATAGGACACAAATGAGTAAAAACATGGATACTCTCCTCAAGTAAGCTATGATTCAGTAGTTTCAATAAAATATTGGAAGGAAGGAAGTAGATGAAGCCATGGGATATATATGCCTCACATACTTACATTACACACATACATATATATATATGTGTGTATATATGTATGTATATTTTTACACACGTGTCATTTAAAGTAAATATAAATACTGGATGTGACAGGTCAAGCAGTATAAATAACCTCTACTACAAGTCTGCTACCTCATTCGCTCATTCCTTCAACAAAATTGACTAAGAACTTGCTGGGTTTTTCTGTATAGTCCTCAGTCTTAGGTTTTATTTGTAGATTTCTACCTTGGTCCTGATTCCTCAGTCCTTATCTAACCTGTTAGAGATGTTTCCCTTCAGACTAAAGTGTAGTCTTGTCCTTTGTGTTCCTTCCCTGAGATGAGTCTTTGTTCTGATTTCTAGGCCAGTGGCTGGTGCCCAGCTGTTTGTTGACAATGTTTCCAGAGGTTGAAGCTTAGCTATATAGTCTCTGGCTTTCACCTAGCCTAGATCTGGAGTGCCAGGTCTAGAACTTCCCTGCTGTTCTGGCTCATTTTAAATAAATGGGCCCAACTTTATATGGATAGAAATGTTTGAAAGATATAATATATGAATAGGTAGTTTTTGGGGGGCTTCCCCAGTAGCTCAGTGGTAAAGAATCCACCTGCAATGCAGGAGATGTGGGTTCAATTCCTGGGTTGGGAAGATCCCCTGGAGAAGAGCATGGCAACCCACTCCACTATTCCTTCCTGGGAAAATCCCATGGACAGAGGAGCCTGGTGGGCTATAGTCTGTGGGGTCACAAAGAATCAGGCATAACTAAAGCATCTGAGCACAAGCAAGATATAGTTTTTCTAATTATAAAGTGTTATACAAATTCTAATTATTATTATGAAAGGATAGGGCCCTAGGTGTAAATTTGGGATGTTATCAGCACAGAGGTATTCCAGCAACCCACTCCAGTATTCCTTCCTGGGAAAATCCCATGGACAACGGAGCCTGGCTATGGTCCATGGGAATTCTATGCCTCTGACTTGGTTCTGCTGTTAAAATTTCTGATTTATGTAATTAAAATTACCTGCCAAAATACAATGACATGATTAAAGAATATCCTCACCACTCAAAGTATGCTGAGAATTTTGTTTCAGTTAATTGGAGTTATGCATGTACCTCCAGGGTTGAATAGTTTGCAAAGGTGCACTATCTATTTTCTTTTCAGCTAAACTGACCCAGGAGATGTTTTGTTCCTAAGTTGTCACACAAAAAGGTGAATTTAGGGACTTCCTGTGGTCCAATGGTTAAGAATTTGCTGTCTAATGGATGTGAGAGTTGGACTATAGAGAAAGCTGAGCACCAAAGAATTGGTACTTTTGAACTGTGGTGTTGGAGAAGACTCTTGAGAGTCCCTTGGACTGCAAGGAGATCCAACTAGTCCATGCTAAAGAAGATCAGTCCTGGGTGTTCATTGGAAGGACTGATGCTGAAGCTGAAACTCCAATATTTTGGCCATCTGATGCGAAGAGCTGACTCATTTGAAAAGACCCTGATGCTGGGAAAGATTGAAGGCAGGAGGAGAAGGGGACGACAGAGGATGAGATGGTTGGATGGCATCACCGACTCAATGGACGTAAGTTTGAGTAAACTCTGGGAATTGATGATGGACAAGAAGGCCTGGCGTGCTGCAGTCCATGGGGTCACAAAGAGTTGGACACAACTGAGCGACTGAACTGAACTTAAAAAAACATGAAAATACTCTATTTTCCTTTTGTGAGTTTCAGCATCTTTTTATTGTTTTTCTTCATTCAAAAGCATGTTACAATTATGAACATCATTGTAAGGAATAATGAGAAAAACTAATAAGACTGAAATTATCAAAGTATACAATATCTCTTATCTATTAAACTCTTACTAAAAGAATCTGAGATTTTGTTGAATTGTATTCACTGAAATGGGTTCAACATTCTTGTCATTTGCAAAAGCAAAGCCCTTAGTAGTATGAGGCCTGGTATTGCAGAACAAGAACCTTGAAATATCTAAAAAATGAGATTCTTCATCAGATTTTGAGTAAATTTGCAATTATGGTCATTGTGCACATAATGTATAGGACACAACTGAGAATGTACACTAAATTCACCTTTTTTATTTTTGGCTCTGCTGGCTCTTTGTTGTAGCATTCAAGCTCTTTGTTGTGGCATGTGGGCTTTCTCTTGTTGCAAAGCACAGGCTCTACAGCACACAGGCTCAGTAGTTGTAGCACAGACCTCTAGTCGTAGCACATGGACTTGATTGCCCCGTGGCATGTGGGATATTAGTTCCCTGATCAGGAATTGAACCTGCATCACCTGCATTCAGTTCAGTTCAGTTCAGTCGCTCAGGCGTGTCTGACTCTTTGCGACCCCATGAGCTGCAGCACGCCAGGCCTCCCTGTCCAACACCAACTCCCAGAGTCCACCCAAACTCATGTCCATTTTTTTTTTTATATCTAGATAAATAGTCTTTAGAAGACTATTTTAAATCCAGTCTAAGATTAGCCTAATTTACAAGTTCTATTGTAAATATTAGAAAGGAAGTGATTCAATTACAGTAGATTATTTTTCAAGAATATTATCAATGAGCAACAAGTAATACAGTAGAGATAAATAGCATTTCCCAAATAGGACTATTTTTCACATTTTAGACAATGTGAAAACACAATCTTGCAGTGACTTGGAAATACAAAACTATTGTGGAAGCTAACTCAATTATAAATGAAGCAATTATGCTTTATAATATAATCTTACAGTTTAAGGCTGGACATTACACATTAAAAAACAAAAATAATTTTTAAATGGCAAACATTATATTCATTTTTAATTACAAAATACAGATAAAAACAGATAAAAAATAAAATATAAATAAACATGGTCCCATTACTCAGAGATTACCATGTTTTGATGTATATATTTTGACCTTTCTCTTTGTGTCATGTATATTACAATGTACAGTTTTTACAAAATGAGATTATAGCTTACATATTGTATTATATCATGAGTTTTTAGTTTGAAATGATTTAAAACTTACAGAAATTTTGAAAGTACAATACAAAGATCTCCCTAAATCCACCATTCAAAGAACCTATTCAAGTTTTGTTAACTGTACAAATAAATGTTCTTTATACAAAAGGATCCAATCCAGAAATAAACATTGCTGCCTTTTTAATCTTTTTCATTAAAAAGGACATTCATTAAAAAGACAGTTCCTCAGTCCTTACTTGACTTTTATGACCTTGACATGTATGAAGATTACCGGTTAGTTGCTTTGTCAACTGCCCCTCTATTTGGTTTTGTCTGCTATTTCTTCATGATTAGACTCAGTTTATGCATCTTTGGTAGGAATATCACAAAGGAATGTTGTGGCCTCTCACTGCATTTTTTTAAAATTTTATTTTATTTTTAAACTTTCCAATATTGTATTAGTTTTGCCAAATATCGAAATGAATCTGCCACAGGTATACCCATGTTTCCTATCGTGAACCCTCCTCCCACCTCCCTCCCCTACCCTCCCTCTAGGTCGTCCCAGTGCACCAGCCCCAAGCATCCAGTACCGTGCATCGAACCTGGACTGGCGACTCGTTTCATACATGATATTATACATGTTTCAATGCTATTGTCCCAAATCTCCCCCCCCTCCCTCTCCCACAGAGTCCATAAGACTGATCTATACATCGGTGTTCACTGCATTTTATACAATGGCATACTATTAGATTTCTCCACTATTAGTGCTATTAACTTTTGTCACTGGTAAGATGGTTTATAGCAGGTTTTTCCCTATAAAATTGCTTTTCCTTTGTAAGTAGTAAATATTTTGTATGGAGATATTTGGAGATCATAGATAAATATGTGTGTGTGTGTATCTCCCATTTTTAAACCAACTCTCTTCCACTAGTTTTAGCACTTCTTGATGTTTCTTAATTAAGTTTATTACTACTATGATAGCTACCAAGTGGTGATTTTTCTAAATCCATTATTTCTTCTATGTTTGTTAGTTGACATTCTATTATAAAGAAGAGCTTTTTCTTCATTCATTTATATCAGTGTGGATCATGGATTTCTATTGTTTTTCTACTACTATATATTTCTATTACTGCTATTAATTAATTATTCTGACCATGAAATTGCCCCGTATTTAGCCAATGGAAGCCTCTGAGAGCTAGCTTCCATGTGAAGGCCCACACTGTTCTCTGAGCACTGCCTTACCTTCTGGTACAAGATGTCCCAGGCATATTGTACACTTTTCCCACTCTAGCCCTGGAATCACTATTTCTCCAAGAAGCCCTGCTTCTTTTTCATGGAGGTACTTTTTAGTGGAAAAGTCTTGCCAGACCTAGAAAGTGGTGTGCTTATTGCTTCTGGAATGTTGATGCTCCCAGACACTCAGATATGTATAATACATGTACATTTATATCTGGTTTTATGTTTATGCATACTGAAAGCCATAAATTTGCAACAATATCACCAATTCTAGTCCAATACTGCAGGGTGAATTTTAACCTTCACTCCTTCCATATATGTAACTCTCTTCTCTGACAGTGAATAACCTCGTTCTCTTAATCCATCGTTCAATCTGTCACCCTCTGCTCAGTCATCATAAACCTCACTAAAAAGAAACTTAATAATATATTACTATTTTTCCAAGTCACTAAATAATTATCTACAAGACCATTTTTAAAGGCTGAATGTTAGTTCACTGAAGGTATACTTGGCCATTTAAGTTGCTTTCCAGTAATAAATATTCTTTTATCTGAATCTTTACATAATCCATTATTATTTACTATTTCTGAAAGTGAAATTACTGGTGAAAGGTAAACACATTTTTAAGACTCTCAATTTATAGTGCCACATTTTAAATTTGAGTAAAACTGTGTGAATCTGGATCCCACATATATGGAATTGATAATCACTTTTTCATGGACTGAACTAAAACTGAACTTTGCAGGGGCTAAAAAAATGTGGCAATTACATCATAAAATGAAAAATATGGAAGAACTGTTTACTCAAGGGATAAAATGGTTTTCAAACTCCTCACAACTGCAAGCATCTATTTAGTAGCTACTTCCTGAATTTCAACTTGGTTCAAGCCACTTGCTGCACACTATAGGTGACATAAGTTTGCATTAGATGCCAATTCCCTCCTCAAGGAGGGGCCTGCTGCTGCTGCTGCTGCTAAGTCGCTTCAGTCGTGTCTGACTCTGTGCGACCCCATAGATGGCAGCCCACCAGGCTCCCCCCTCCCTGGGATTCTCCAGGCAAGAACACTGGAGTGGGTTGCCATTTCCTTCTCCAACAGGAAACCATTAAATCAGTGAATTAAAAATTCTTAATTTATTCATCAAAATAAGGCCCTCCAGGACCTTTGTTTGGCAGGACTTTATTAAGGATTAATTTTCATTATTTAAGAAAAACTTTTAAAGGGCATTTTTTAAAAGTCTAAAGTTGAGACTAATCCAGAACAAAATTTTCCTTTATATCCTGTTGTACAGTTTTCTTATTGGAACACCATAGGGTACATTTTTTATTATTCCTATTCTTCAAATCCCCCTTTCTTTCCACTTAAACCCTAAGTTCTACATGCTTATAAGACACTGCCAAACCACCCTCCCCCAAACAAGGCAAAAACATATAAATACATAGAATTTAATGAATCTATCCAACAAAACGTGAACATTTCAGTGCTCAAAGCAAGATAGACCTAGAATATAAACCCTAATCATACCAATAAATTACTTAGATATATACCTACTGACATACACAGACATCTCCCTAGATCTATTGGTCATTTATATTAAAATTTTAACACTATATCTAACATAAATTATATAAAACAACTACATCTATGGTACTTTGTATGGAACAGTCTTATGGACTCTGTGGGAGAGGGAGAGGGTGGGAAAATTTGGGAGAATGGCATTGAAACATGTAAAATATCATGTATGAAACGAGATGCCAGTCCAGGTTCAATGCACGATACTGGATGCTTGGGGCTAGTGCACTGGGACGACCCAGAGGGATGCTATGGGGAGGGAGGAGGGAGGAGGGTTCAGGATGGGGAGCACATGTATACCTGTGATGGATTCATTTTGATATTTGGCAAAACTAATACAACTATGTAAAGTTTAAAAATAAAATAAGCTCAACTCCAGAAAAATAAATGACCCAATCAAAAAATGGGCCAAAGAACTAAATAGACATTTCTCCAAAGAAGACATACAGATGGCTAACAAACACATGAAAAGATGCTCAATATCACTCATTATCAGAGAAATGCAAATCAAGACCACTATGAGGTACCATTTCACACTAGTCAGAATGGCTGCGATCCAAAAGTCTACAAATAATAAATGTTGGAGAGGGTGTAGAGAAAAGGGAACCCTCTTACACTGCTGGTGGGAATGCAAACTAGTACAGCCACTATGGAGAACAGTGTGGAGATTCCTTAAAAATCTGGAAATAGAACTGCCTTATGATCCAGCAATCCCACTGCTGGGCATACACACTGAGGAAACCAGAAGGGAAAGAGACACGTGTACCCCAATGTTCATCGCAGCACTGTTTATAATAGCCAGGACATGGAAGCAACCTAGATGTCCATCAGCAGATGAATGGATAAGAAAGCTGTGGTACATATACACAATGGAGTATTACTCAGCCATTAAAAAGAATTCATTTGAATCAGTTCTAATGAGGTGGATGAAACTGGAGCCTATTATACAGAGTGAAGTAAGCCAGAAGGAAAAGCACCAATACAGTATACTAACGCATATATATGGAATTTAGAAAGATGATAACAATAACCCTGTGTACGAGACAGCAAAAGAGACACTGATGTATGGAACAGTCTTATGGACTCTGTGGGAGAGGGAGAGGGTGGGATGATTTGGGAGAATGGCATTGAAACATGTAAAATATCATGTATGAAACTAGATGCCAGTCCAGGTTCAATGCACGATACTGGATGCTTGGGGCTAGTGCACTGGGATCACCCAGAGGGATGGTATGGGGAGGGAGGAGGGAGGAGGGTTCAGGATGGGGAGCACATGTATACCTGTGATGGATTCATTTTGATATTTGGCAAAACTAATACAATTATGTAAAGTTTAAAAATAAAATAAAATTAAAAAAAATAAATAAAATAAAATTTAAAAAAATTAAAAAAAAAAGAAAAGGCAGAGGAACCAGAGATCAAATTGCCAACATCCACTGGATCAGGGAAAAAGCAAGAGAATTCCAGAAAAAATCTATTTCTGCTTTGTTGACTATGCCAAAGCCTTTGACTGTGTGAATCACAATAAACTGTGGAAAATTTTGAAAAAAAAAAAACAAAACAAAACAAAAAAACCACAACCTGTTTATGTAGCTTAAATCTTAAAGCTTAAATCCTGAAAATGCCTAGATGAGTTTATTAACTCCATAAATACATAGGTTTTGTCCCAGCCTTTCTACTAGTTTTTAATAAAATTACACATGCAAGCATCCACACCCCAGTGAGAACACTCTCTAAATCATTAAGATTAAAAGTAGCAGATATCAAGCACACTAATAGGAGGAGCTCATAAGGTCTTGCTTAACCATACCCATGGGAAATGGGACTTCCCTGGTGGCTCAGTGTAAAGAATCTGTCTGCCAGAATCTCCTGCCTACAGGAGATGTGGGTTTGATCCCTGTGTTGGGAAGATCCCCTGGAGAAGGAAATAGCAACCCACTCCAGTATTCTTCCACTCCAGTACTCTTGCCTGGAAAATCCCATGGATGGAGGAGCCTGGTAGACTGCAGTCCATGGGGTTGCCAAGAGTCAGACACGACGGAGCAACTTCACTTTCACTTTTCACTTTCATGCATTGGAGAAGGAAATGGCAACCCACTCCAGTGTTCTTGCCTGGAGAATCCCAGGGACGGGGCAGCCTGGTGGAAGGCCGTCTATGGGATTGCATGGAGTCGGACATGACTGAAGCGACTTAGCAGCAGCAGCCAGAATTCTTGCCTAGGAAACCCCATGGACAGAGGAGCCTGGAAGACTACAGTCCATGGTGTGGCAAAGGAGTTGGACATGACTTAGCGACTAAACAACAACATCAGCAACACAATCATGGGAAAGAGCAGTGATAAAAATTACACCATAAACAAAAGTTCAACTAAGGTATATTATCTAGTGTTGGTGAATTTTGTGCCAGCCACCATGGGCGTACAATTGACCCAAATTAATAGAAAACTGATGTAAAGCATATTAAAGGGTAATAAAAAAATAAAGTTAAATTCTAACTAAGCCAAAAAAACCCATGGCTAAAATAAACCGTGAAAGTGATTTTAATATTTTCTAATTACATGACAGCTAAGACCCAAACTGGGATTAGATACCCCACTATACTTAGCCCTAAACCTAAATAATTATAATCAAATTATTTGCCAGAGTACTACTAGCAGAGGCTTAACACTCAAAGGACTTGGCATTTTGTCACATTCCTTTAGAGGAGCCTGTTTCATAATATATAAACCCCGATAAATTTCACCAACCCTTGCTAATTCAGTCTATATACTGCCATATTCAGCAAAACTTAAAGAGGAATAAAAGCAAGCATAATTATACATAAAAATATTAGGTCAAGGAGTAACCTATGGGATGGGAAAAATGGGCTACATTTTCTACTTGAAGAATATATTTCTCATGACAGGAAGTTTATTTGGAGTGTAATTGCTTTACAATGTTGTTAGTTTCTGCTGTACAACACAGTGAATCAGCTATATTTATACATATATCCTCTCCTCTTTAGCCTCCCTCCTACCCACTCCCATCCCACCCCTCTAGGTCATTGCAGAGCACCAAGCTGAGCTCCCTGAACTATACAGCAGGTTCCCACCAGTTGTCTGCTTTACAGAGTGCAGTGTATATATGTCAACGCTACTCTCTCAATTTGTCCCAACCTCTGCTTCCCCAACTGTGTCCACAGTCTCTATGTCTGCATCTCTATTCCTGTCCTGAAAATAGGTTAATCAGGACACAAAAGTTTTTACGAAAACTAAAAACTAAAGGAGCATTTAGTAGTAAATTAAGAATAGAGAGCTTAATTGAAAAAGGACATGAAACACACACATACCACCTGTCACCCTCCTCAAGTATTAAAACAACTTTCTATAACCTATTAACAAACACTAACTATAAGAGGAGACAAGTTGTAACAAAGTAAGCACACAAGGTAATTGGGCTTTGATAAATTAAAGCTTAGCTGCCAGAGTCCACCTCCAGCAGCCAGGGAATCAGCCTGAAGGGATGAGCAGTGTCTGCCAAGAATGATGTAGCCTCTGACTGGAGGTTCGTGGGACTACATGTTTATTTCAAGCATCAGGTCTTCTTTTATACTTTGACAAAAGCATTAGGTCAGAGGTTTGACATTTTAAGTTCCCCCTCACCCAGATTTATTGTCTCATTGTTGCCCTTCAAACAGAGTTCCTGCTTCAGCAATTCTCTCAGAATTGTGTTTACTTGTGATTACATTGTAACTCATACTTATGTCTGGGCTGCATACCACATCCCTCAGTTTATTTCTTATCTTTCTAAATCTTGCTTGCCCCTAGTATCCTAAGCTCACTATCTCCTAAAAAGGCTTCTAGCTATTCTTAATTATTCCTAAACCCTAAGCTCACCAAACTTCCTTTGCCATAAACATTCCCCTCACAAACAGGTCTCAGATAACAATCCTTCCCATGGCCTCAAGCTGCGGCCTATGTGCTCATCCTGGAACATTCTTTGTAAAGATCCTTGAACAAATGTCAATGGTTATTTTATAGATTGTTTTCTGGGCACAACTGCAGAAGGCTTTGTGCTTTCTCATGCTTCTCTCAAGAACAATAAGCACCTTAACATTCTTTCCAGCCAACTCAACCAAAGAAAGGAAAGAACAAGTCAGAATCACAAAACCTAACTCCTTCATCCCAGGACCATGCCTGTGGGATGAGGAGAGGGGGTTGGGGCTGTGCCTCCATTTTGTCAGTAGTGCCTAACGCGGCTCCCGACACACAGCACCTAGTTTGGACCTACATTCATAGTCCATGAATGTTTTGAACTAAATCTAGCCCTGTTGCTGCTGCTAAGTCACTTCAGTCGTGTCCAACTCTGTGCGACCCCATAGACGGCAGCCCACCAGGCTCCCCCGTCCCTGAGATTCTCCAGGCAAGAACCTCCACAAACTTTACTAACACAGGCAAAACAAATCAATCATTCACTCAACATTTAAAGTATAGGAGACAGAAATTTAAATATTTGGTACTATAGCAAAGCAATAGGGTACTGTAGAGAAAGTACCCTAAGGGAATGATGATAAAAACATTAAAAGTAATTAAAAGCAGAATTTACCCCTTTCACCTTTTGCATAATGATTTAACTAGTAAACATTTAACAAATAGAACTTAAGCTAAATATTTCAAAATCAGATGAGCTACTTATGAACAGTTTGTAGAACAAATTCATCTCTGAAGCAAAACAGTGAGAAGATGTACAAATAGAGGTGATAAGCCTAACAAGCCTGGTGATACCAAGGGAAGAATCTTAGCTCAGTTTTAAAAAGTACAAAAAAATGATAAATTTAATGTGTTTTTAAAAGTTACCCTAAAAAGGCACAGCTTCTTAGAAATGGATAGAACCTTATCTATTTGGTGTGCTGCAGTTCACAGAGTCGCAAAGAGTTGGACACGACTGGGCAGTTGAACAACAACAACAACCTTATCTAGAGAGTAGAAATAAACAACATCACAGTTGGCTTTAAAAGTAGCCATGAATTAAGAAAGTGTTTGTGCTGAAAGAATAACTTAAATATCAACAATTAGCAAATCAACTCCTAGTTTTACACTGGACTAATCTATTGGGTTGACCAATAGAAGCAATAACTGTTGGTATAACTAAAAAGAAATACTTCTCCTTGCATAAGTTACCATCAGTAACTGATACTTTGCTGATAGTTAACAGCAAATGAACAAAACTCAACATAAATTATTACGTACACTGTTAACCCAACATAGGCATGCACCCAAGGGAAAATTTAAAAAAAGTAAAAGGAACTTGGCAAACATAAACCCTGCTTATTTACCAAAACTCATCTCTAGCATAACTAGTATTAGAGGCACTGCTTACCCAGTGACAATTGTTAAACAGCCATGGTAACCTGACCATGCAAAGGCAGTATAATCATTTGCTTTCTAAATAAGGACTGTATGAAAGGCTACACAAAGATTTTATGCCTTTTTTTTTTTTTTGGCCACTTGGCTTGTGGAATCTCAGTTCCTTCACCAGGGAATGAATGCAGGCCCTCAGCAATGAGAGCATAGAGTTTTTACCACTGGACTGCCAGGGAATTCCTTGTCCCTTACTTTCTAAATCAGTGAAACTGATCTTCCTGTGAAGAGGTGGGGAATAACAAAATGATGTGAAGATCCTCAGTTCAGTTCAGTTCAGCTGCTCAGATCAGATCAGTCGCTCAGTCATGTCTGACTCTTTGCGACCCCATGACTTGCAGCATGCCAGGCCTCCCTGTCCATTACCAACTCCCAGAGTTCACTCAAACTCATGTCCATCGAGTCAGTGATGCCATCCAGCCATCTCATCCTCTATCGTCCCCTTTTCCTCCTGCCCCCAATCCCTCCCAGTATCAGAGTCTTTTCCAATGAATTAAATCTTCACATGAGGTGGCCAAAGTACTGGAGTTAAAGCTTTAGCATCATTCCTTCCAAAGAACACCCAGGACTGATCTCCTTCAGAATGGACTGGCTGGATCTCCTTGCAGTCCAAGGGACTCTCAAGAGTCTTCTCCAACACCACAGTTCAAAAGCATCAATTCTTCAGCACTCAGCTTTCTTCATAGTCCAACTCTCACATCCATACATGACTACTGGAAAAACCATAGCCTTGACTAGACGAACCTTTGTTGGCAAAGTAATGTCTCTGCTTTTGAATATGTTATCTAGGTTGGTCATAACTTTCCTTCCAAGGAGTAAGCGTCTTTTAATTTCATGGCTGCAGTCACCATCTGCAGTGATTTTGGAGCCAAAAAAATAAAGCCTGACACTGTTTCCCCATCTATTTCCCATGAAGTGATGGGACCAGATGCCATGATCTTCGTTTTCTGAATGTTGAGCTTTAAGTCAACTTTTTCACTCTCCTCTTTCACTTTCATCAAGAGGCTTTTTAGTTCCTCTTCACTTTCTGCCATAAGGGTGGTGTCACCTGCGTATCTGAGGTTATTGATATTTCTCCTGGCAATCTTGATTCCAGCTTGTGCTTCTTCCAGCCCAGCGTTTCTCATGATGTACTCGCATATAAGTAAAATAAGTAGGGTGACAATATACGGCTTTGACGTACTCCTTTTCCTATTTGGAACCAGTCTGTTGTTCCATGTCCAGTTCTAACTGTTGCTTCCTGACCTGCATATAGGTTTGTCAAGAGGCAGGTCAGGTGGTCTTGTATGCCCATCTCTTTGAGAATTTTCCACAGTTTATTGTGATCCACACAGTCAAAGGCTTTGGCATAGTCAATAAAGCAGAAATAGATGTTTTTTCTGGAACTCTCTTGCTTTTTTGATTATCCAGCGGATGTTGGCAATTTGATCTCTGGTTCCTCTGCCTTTTCTAAAACCAGCTTGAACATCCTATGGAGCTTTAATTAATTAAACCCCACATCCTCCCAACTAAACCACCAAAGGTTAACAACACTTTCACATGGGACAACAATTTTGGTTGGAGTGACCTCAGGGAACAAAAAAGCCTCTGAATGAAGTCTATACTAGTCTATATTAATTCAAAACACACTATCACAAAAAAATGGATCAATGGAACAAGTTATCCTAGGCATAACAATCTAGTTTAGAGTTCATACTGATAATAGGGTTTATAACCTTGATGTTGGATCAGCACATACCCATGGTGTAACTGCTACTATTAGATGTTCATTTGTTCAGTGATTAAAGTCCTACATGATGTGAGTTCAGACTGGAGCAATCCAGGTTGGTTTCTATCTATTACATATTTCTCTCAATACAGGAAGACAAAATGTGACAAAGTTGGGTAATTGCATAAAACTTAAATCTTTATAACCAGAGGTTCAAATCCTCTTCTTAACAAAACACTCATAATTAACATCTTAATGCTCATTATCCCTATTCTTTTAGCCACGTGTTTGCAGTATAGTTGTGAATTCTTCCATTCTTACAGGATAATTCTGAATCAAAATACTAAAAACTGATTTTTCAAGTTCTAGGAGAGTCTGGTCATTTGGTCTTTTTTAGGTAACATGAACTTAGTATAAATACTTTGGTCTAGATGCAGAAATGGGCCTACTTAAGGTACAATATGCTAAAAATCCAGGGACCAGATTTTGAAAGGGAAGTGCTGAACGTTGTATTCACTGCTTTTATTGGATCCAGTGCTCACTACCGCTAGGACACCAAGATACATGAGAAATACCCTGCACACAAGATGTCCATCAGCAGATGAATGGATAAGAAAGCTGTGGTACATAATGAATATTATTCAGCTATTAAAAAGAATGCATTTGAATCAGTTCTAATGAGGTGGATGAAACTGGAGCCTATTGTATAGAGCGAAGTAAGTCAGAAAGAAAAACATCAATACAGTATATTAATGCATATAACGATGACCCTATATGTGAGACAGCAAAAGAGACACAGATGTAGAGAACAGACTTTAGGACTCTGTGGGAGAAGGCGAGGGTGGGATGATTTGAGAAAATAGCATTAAAACATGTATATTATCATATGTGAAACAGATCTCCAGTCCAGGTTCAATGCATGAGACAGGGTGCTCAGGGCTGGTGCACTGGGATGACCCTGAGGGATGGGATGGGGAGGGAAGTGGGAGGGAGGGTCAGGATGGGGAACACATATACACCCATGACTGATTCATGTGAATATATGGCATATTGTAAAGTAATTAGCCTTCAATTAAAATAAATAAATTAATTAATTTTTTAAAAAGTGGAAAACAAGAAGGTGACTAGCTTAATAAAACAAAGACCTACTCTCCCTGAATTAAGAAAATGAGACTTTCTTAATTTCCAAGGTGGCGCTAGTGGTAAAGAATCTGTGTGCCAATGCATGAGATGTAAGAGAAGCAGATTTGATCCTTGGGTTTGAAAGATCCCCTGGAGAAGGAAATGGAAAATCCCATGGAGAGAGGAGCCTGGCTGGCTAAAGTACCAGGGGTCACAGAGTCAGAAAGGACTGAAGCAACTTAGCACTGCACTGCGACCTCTAAGACATGGGCAACCCAGTTGGCTCAGTGGTAAAGAATCCACCTGCCAATGCAGGAGATGCAGGTTTGAACCCTGGGTCAAGAAGATCCCCTGAAGAAGGAAATGGCAACCCACTTCAGTATTCTTGCCTGGAAAATCCCATAAACAGAGGAGCCTGGTGGGCTACAGTCCACAGGATCACAAAGAGTCAGACATGACTTAACAATAGGGCACACAGTCTCTAAGACATACTCTCTGAGGAATCCAGTCTGATGAATGAAACAATAGTTCAGGGGGATCATGCAAGTCCCATCCATGTTCTACAGCAGGACTCCCAAGGGCTGAAGTCACTAACAAAGGATTGGTTTATTTAAGTGTATCTGCCACAACATAAGTTTGCAGTCACTTTGAGGTTGACATTCTGTGAGTACTTTTCTTTTTCCCACTTCTGAGAGTTCCTAATGAAAAATAGCTCTGCAAGGCTCTTATAAGGACCTAACTCAGATCTATGAGTCTTGCTGATTCTTGTTCCAGGGATAAGAAGATCCAGTTCTTTGAAAAAGTCTCATTTCTCTAATGAATAGCACTATGTCTTGTTTCTGTAGGGCTTCTTACATCATTCTCAAGAAAAATCTCTCACAGCCAGTATCATATTTTCTGTTTCTCATGGGTTCTAATACTGGAACAACTCTCTCATCACCCTTTGGGAAACTTTTCTAGTTTAGAAACTAAACATTTTTAGTTTAGAAACTTTAGAGGACTCATTATATTTCTTTGAATGTTTGAAGGCAGATTTCTAGATTTTAAAAACTTAGTAGGGCACTTCCCTGGTGGTCCAGTGGTTAACATTCTGCTTTCCAACGCATGGGGTGCAGGTTCAATTCCTGGTTTGGAGGCTAAGATCCACACGCCTCAGGGCCAAAAAACCAAAACATAAAACAGAAGCAATATTGTAACAAATTCAATAAAGACTTTAAAAATGGTCCATATTAAAAAAAGTCTTAAAAAATAAAGACTTAATGGGATGGTGACAAACTCATTTTAATCTGAGTACCTATAATGCTGGATTGAGGTTCTGAAGTTTATCTGGGCTTTGTGGAAAAGAGCACTGTGTCTGATTGCCGACATATGATAGGCTTGGGAGAGGGCATCAATAATTTAACAGAACAGCCAGTGGCTCTTCAACTTTTTCTCTGATTCCTGTGTTATTTTGACCACTGCAGGGTAGAGCTATGGTATGTTTGGTTCCCTGGAGAGTTCCTTCACACAAACTCCATTTTTCAAGTTTAATCTTAAGGAATCTCTCTGATTTGTTCCTGAGGTCTCTTTTTCTGCAGGTGGATTTCATGCAATGGGAGAATGGGAAAGTACTTGGGATATCAACTTTCATATGATCTATACCAGAGCTTAACAGAGGAAAAATGTCCCATCACTGTCAATGGAATGAATATTCTATCAAAATGGCTCTCTCTTTCTCCAGGATTGAGATTAACTTTACCTGCTGAACGGGGTAAAATTTATTTCGGTGGCCTATGACCACCATCTATCAGCATCCGACCCCTATCTATAAAAAACAATAAGCATGATCTTAAGGCACTCTTAGGGGCTGTCTAAGAGATGTATATTTGCTGACATACAACCTGACTGAAGCCAAACACCATTACCCCTGTGAGTGATTGGAGGGTGGCCATAAGTGAACAGTTTTATTTCCCTCTAGCAGCTGAGCTCCCTGACCAGGCGAGCTGAGCTGACACGGCATTTCAAGTCCTGTTACCAGCTCAATGGTTCTCTTATATAAAAAAAAAAAAAAAAAGCAAGCAAGAAAAAAAAAAGCACCTCTTCATTTAGCCTCTCCATCTTGATCATTGCTGATGGGCTATCAATAATTTCAAGTTGGTTGAGCAGTTGGCTGAAGGTTAAATAAATCCTGCCGGCTGTTTGCATGATTGTACCCGAGCGGAAGGCTTCCAATTTGAAGTAGTTTTCTTGCAAGTGCTCCATGGAAATGTTTCTAGGGTCAAGAAAGTTAAGAAATTCCATAACAAAGGCCCCAGTGCACTTGAAATGAAAACCCAGTCAGGAGCCACAAGCATGCATATACAAACAAAAATAGGTTTTTCTCTGTTTCAGATATTCTTCAGAGTAATTTAGAATCCAAAGAATGCATGTATTAATTATTTGCAGGAAAATTCTCAAGACTCTAAAGTGCTCTTTTGGATATTGGTATTTGTTTTTTTAAAAAAGGAGTCAGATTATAGTTTCAGAAGCGTGGCCAGTAGCAACAAGCAGAAGAAAGTGCATCACATAGTCATACTATATAAGGTTTTAAGTTGCTATGCAATAAACTTTTAAAATACTTTATTCACATTCAAGACATGAGTTTTTTAAGGTAAAATTTGGTCCTGTTTCTCTTGTCCCCATATTACAAAAATAATATACATTAATTATGGAACATGACAAAGTACTCTTAAGCAAAAAGAAAATAAAAATCACCATTGAAGCTAACTCTTTATTTTAAAAAATATTTATATATGTGTATATATGTATATATTTTAATTTTGGCTGTGCCAGGTCTTAGTTGTGGAATGTGGGATCTTTAATGCCAGCATATGGGATCTAGTTCCTGACTAGGGATCAAACCTGGGCCCTGTGCATTGGGAGCTCGAAGTTTCAGCTACTAGACCACCAGGGGAATCCCTCAGTATTTTATATTTTTCTAGCTTTTTCCATATATACTTATAACTCTTTTACTAAAATGTGATTTTACTGACTATAAAATATTGCAGCTATTTTACATATATGGTTGAAAATCATATAGATGTTGTTAAAGATATGTTTTTAGCTTCTGAAAATTATTTCAACTGTTTATTTGGTGAGAATTGGTGCTGTCAGAACCCAAGAAGTTCTCAAGTGCATCTTGTTTACCTAAGCCATAACTATTAATTATTGATTTTAAATAAGCTTATGCAAATTTCTGAAGAGTTTTAATAGTTACAATATTTGGGACATTGCTTTACAAACAATAAAACCCCCTAACTTCCTTTCAAGTATTTCAGGAAGGACTTTTATGGATGTTTTATGTGACTCTTGCACAGGATGATGGATCCCTGTTTTACACTTCAGTGGGCTTTGCACTACTCCTTCTGCTTGCCACATGTGAGGCTTTCAGTATAAGTGTGAGCTACACTGTTTCCAGTTCTCTGGAGATTTTGGCATGGTAGAAATATCAATAACTTCAGATATGAAAATGATACAACCTTTATGGCAGAAAGTGAAGAGGAACTAAAGAGCCTCTTGAGGAGGGTGAAAGAGGAGAGTGAAAGCTGACTTAAAACTCAATATTCAAAAAACTAAGATCATGGCATCCAGTCCCTTCACTTCATGGCAAATAGATGGGGAAATAATGGAAACAGTGACAGAGTTTACTTTCCTGGGCTCCAAAATAACTGTGGATGGTGACTGCAGCCATGAAATTAAAAGATGCTTGCTCCTTGACAAATCTAGACAGCATATTAAAAAGCAGAGACATTACTTTGCTGACAAAGGTCCCTGTAGTCAAAGCTATGGTTTTTCTAGTAGTCATGTGTGTATGTGAGAGTTGGACCATAAAGAAGGCTGAGCCCTGAAGAATTGATGCTTTTGAAGTGCAGTGTTGGAGAAGACTCTTGAGAGTCCCTTGGACTGCAAGGGGATCAAATCAGTCAATTCCTAAGGAAATCAATCCTGATTATTCATTGGAAGGATTGATGCTAAAACTCCATACTGGGCCACCTGATGCGAACAGCTGACTTATTGGAAAAGACCCTGACCCTGGGAAAGATTGAGGGCAGGAGGAGAAGAGGGCAACGGAGGATGAGATTGTTGGATGGCATCACCAACTCAATAGACATGAGTTTGAACATACTCCAGGAGATGGTGAAGGATAGGGAAGCCTGGCATGCTGCAGTCCATGGGGTCTCAAAGAGTTGGACACAACTGAGTGACTGAACAACAATAACAAAAAACAGAACTCAACAACTGTGATAAAACTTGGCCTTTCCACATTTTTTCTAGCTCTGTTAGGCACGTATGATTACCTTACATTTGTAGTCATTGCCATGGTGAAAGATGAAGGTTAAGTTGTTGAGGGAAAGTGAAAACTACAGAGTATTATTTTGGTTCCTATGGCTTTGCTCTAACTTGTGATTAACTTACCATGTTTTGCTGATTGACAAGGGAAGATAATAATTAAGTGGAAATGGACACAAATTTCAGTGATTTAGAGTAATCCTATCCCAAGTGTGCTCTGCTCACCAACTGTATTGGCATCATTTAAGAGCTTATAATAAGTGCAACAATCTCAGACCTACTGACTCAGAATCTTCACTTTAACAAGAGTCCCCGGTTATTTACATATACATTAAAACTCGAGACATTTGTCTAGAAGAATGGATTTCACAAGTAGAGTTAAAATGCTGAAACTCAGTCATTTGTCACTGAACATTTAAGTGATGTAATCTGACACAAAGACATTGAAACTATTTTGACTTCTTTTAAAACAATCATCTCAAAGTATGGTACTGGCTTTTGAACTGCAAAAAAATAAAGCTGCTGGATGAATGGATAAAGAAGATGTGTATGTGTATACAATGGAGTACTAGTAAACCATAAAAAAGAATGAAATAATGCCATTTGCAGCAATACAGAAGGATCTAGAGATTATCATGCTAAGTAAATCAAAAAGAGAAAGACAAATCGCGCGACATCACTTATGTGTGGAATCTAAAATATGACACAGATGAACTTATTTACAAAACAGAAACAGATACACAGAGGAGAAAACTGAGACTTGGCTGCTAAGTCGCGTCAGTCGTGTCCGACTCTGTGTGACCCCATAGACAGCAGCCCACCAGGCTTCCCCGTCCCTGGGATTCTCCAGGCAAGAGTACTAGAGTGGGTTGCCATTTCCTTCTCCAATGCATGAAAGTGAAAAGTGAAAGTGAGGTCGCTCAGTCGTGTCCGACTCTAAGTGATCATGGACCGCAGCCTACCAGGCTCCTCTGCCCATGGGATTTGCCAGGCAAGAGTACTGGAGAGGGGTGCCATCGCCTTCTCCGTGAGACTTGGCAGGGTCGAGTAATTTGTCCAAAATTATTCTGAGAGCAGGTCGCAGAGCTGGGACTGCAGTCCAGGGTTTTGTTCAGTTCAGTCGCTCAGTCGTGTCCCCATGAACTGCAGCACGCCAGGCCTCCCTGTCCATCACTAACTCCCAGAGTTCACTCAGACTCACGTCCATTGAATCGGTGATGCCATCCAGCCATCTCATCCTCTGTTGTCCCCTTCTCCTGCCCCCAATCCCTCCCAGCATCAGAGTCTTTTCCAATGAGTCAACGTTTCGCATAAGGTGGCCAAAGTACTGGAGTTTCAGCTTTAGCATCATTCCTTCCAAAGAACACCCAGGACTGATCTCCTTCAGAATGGACTGGTTGGATCTCCTTGCAGTCCAAGGGACTCTCCAGAGTCATTTCCAACACCACAGTTCAAAAGCACCAATTCTTCGGTGCTCAGCTTTCTTCACAGTCCAACTCTCACATCGATACATGACTACCGGAAAAACCAGCTTCAAAGCACCTTCTCTTAATCACTCTGAATATAAAAACACAACACTTGCACATTTTATGTTATTGTGAAATATACTGATTTGAAATCATGTAGTATAAAATATTAGCTGAATCTCTCATGTACAAAATTTTAAACAATGAACATAATCTCAAAAAGAAAACCCTGTCAAGTATCTCATTTTGAAGTGGCCTTGTTGAGGGACTTGTAAACTGTGTTTATGCTATTGCCACAAGGTGGCGTCACTCCAACGGGGAAAAAAAGATAGCTATCCTTTGTCAGCACTATGGGAAACAGCCTTGAATTATGCTAGGCCTCTGGGAGAAACCCTCAGACACAACGTAATCCTCACAAATTTAACTGACTAACTGGAGGTCTGGTTCAAGCTCTCTGTGTTAACTTCAAATGAAAAATTTCAGCTCTGTGCATTATTTTCACTGTCACTTTGAATTCTCACGTTAATTTCAAAGTTCACCTTTCAAAAAGACTGTGAATTTGGGGAGAAAGGACTGGAAAATAAGGTAACTCAGCAGTAACTCAGCAGTTTTTGCTTCTGCTGTCATATCTTAGCCAGACTTTGACTGTGGAATGTGGACATTAAAAAACGGTGGTGTCTTCTTTGAGGGAATGAAGCGAACTGTTTCAAGTTAGAGAGTAGTCAATAGAACTACTTTTTGTTGTTGTTATGAAATTCACATTGCTTATTTTATTAATATCCTATCTCACTATAAAACTATTAAACCATATTCTTTGCTTGTGGCCCCATGGACTGTAGCCCACCAGGCTCCTCTGCAAATGGAATTTCCCAGGCAAGAATACTGGAGTGGGTTGCCGTTTCCTACTCCAGGGGATTTTCCCAACCCAGGCATCAAACTTGTATCTCTTGTGTCTCATGCACTGGCGGGTGGATTCTTTACCACTAGTGCTGTAAAATGTTCCTTAAGCATTTTATTCAACATTAAAGAGAATTCAAATTAATTTTGCTTAATAAAATTTTTGTTTACTATAAATCATTTATATTTTAACACATTTTTTAGGATATTGGAAGATACTGTGGAGGTTTGGGTATTACTACAGGAAACCACCATACTCCCAGTGAATATTTTTCTGCTTGAAAAGTTTATGACTACGATGGCAACAGTTTTACTTCCTAGAGCATAAGATTAACCAGAGAGACTCTTCCAAAGTAGAGTTTCATAGAGAAATAAAATCCAGACAGTTTTTCTATTGCTAAGGTGATCATAAGAACATTGGAGTCATAATTCACTGAACTAATCATCATTTTACTCTAAGTTCAAGGCACAAGTGAATTCCTCATAAGAAAACAAGTTATCTCACATCATTTTAAAACTGTCAGTTTATTCACGGGTCAGTCATTAATATATGTACCAATATACTAGAAATATAGACCTAATAAAACTGGAGGTTATGGTAAGTTATTAATTAAGACTGGTGGCTTTGGCAAACTGTCTCAATCAATTTTACAGACTCATGTCAAAAGTGTTCTACAGTAGTTGGAAGGGTTTCTTTCGAAAGATAGCTCACAAAATTAAAAAAAATTACCGACCAAAAAACTACTTATAAATATAAAAATATGTATATTTAAGTTGCTTCACTGAAGGTCCACGACCTGCCTTGTCGACACCATTTCACACACTAAATGGAAGGTGAATACCCACTAAAGAGAAAAAATGAAAAGTGGGTGCTAGTTGTTCTCCCCGCTGACCTCCAGTAGGTGTGACAAGGGAGAGAGATGATAGGATGGTACCAAAGATGCAGCCCAGTTACTGAGAGACGAGAGAGCATTGGGAGGTTAGGTCTGTGCCAACCTTGACTGAGCACTTACCGTGAGCTGCATACTGGGCCCAGGGGCCAACACAGGAAACCCAGCAGAAGAGCTCTGAGCACAGACACTGGAGCCAGACTGCTTGGCCTGCTATCCTGCCTCCAGCACTTGTTAGCCTTGAGACCTTGGACAAGTTACTTAACCTCTCTGGGCCTCAGTTTCCTCATCTGTAAAATAGGGAGGTTGTTATCAGGATTAAACGAGTTGATATGTGTAAAAAACATTTAGTATTTGGTACAATCTATTTACTTATTTTTTTAAAACCTTTTTCTCTGTCTTCTCCAATTCCCTTAAAGCCTGCAATGGAGTCCAGTTCATGGCTCTACAAGCGTGAAGTTAGCTTTTAAAACCACAAGTGAGCTTTAGTAACCTCACTACCTCCTGGATTACATTCAAACTCCTTGGTGGATGTATAGAGACCTTATACAACAACCCTTCTCTCTTCTCCAGTTTTTGAACCTTATCTCTGTTCAGCCCCTATATTCCAGATACACAAAATGATTTGCTCTTCCCCCAATCTAGCAAGTCTCATGCTTCCAAACTTTTCTTATGCTGGTCCTTCTCCATGAAATCCCATTTTCTCTTTATCCAGCTGGTAAACTCTCTAAGGCCTAGCAGAAGGCTTTTTTTTTTTTTTTAACTGTAGATAGCCTTTCTGGACCCTTCATCTTTGCCCGGCCTTCCTCCCCCAGCATTACCTCCCGCTAACATGAATTACTCACTATTATATGCATCCTCCCTCTGAAACTTAGATATCATTACCTTAGATGTCACTCTAGAATATAGACTTCTAGAGGTCATCTGTTTCCCCAAATATTTGTCATATGACTATTGTTGATAATTTCTTACTATATGGTATTGCCTTTCAATGCAATCCCTCTTTCCATCTTTGACTCTTCTCATCCTGGGTTTTGATCTTCCAGAGAAACCTAGGTTTTCAGTCTGTATCTGGGATCATCTGAGCTGGCCCAAGGACCCGCTGTTGGAACCAGCCCATACAACCCCTTCTTGATAAGTGGGCAGGTTGCTGGGTTTGTGCTGGATTCCAGAGCTGTCCTTCCTGGTCTGGGCATTCATGTGCAGCGTACAAACCTTCAGGATCCTACAACCATCCCTCATTTGAAGAAGGCTATCTGCCCACTACAGACTTTATTTCCCTGGAAATAAAAGGAAAAGGCACAAAGTACTACATTTTGGATCTAAATATTATACTTAAAAAATACATTTGGGACTTTCCTGGTGGTCACTGGCTTAGAATCTGCGCTCCCAATGCAGGGGCCTAGGGTTGATCCCTGGTCAGGGAACTAGATCCCGCATGCCTCAACTAAAGATGGAAGATCCAAGTGCCTCAACAAGACCCTGCACAGCCAAATAAATGAATAAATACTAAAAAGAAATATATTTAATACCAAACATAAGAGCTGTCCCAGATACCTGTATGTGTATTAGTCACTATCTCTAATTCCTTCTCTCTGTCTTAGGCAAATGTTGTAGAAATTTTTCCTTTTCCACACTCAGTGTTGAGGTTGGTGATTAAAAAAGCACCTTCCCCTTCATAGCAGGCTTCCCTTTCAAATCACTGCTGCTGCTGCTGCTAAGTCGCTTCAATCGTGTCTGACTCTGTGCGACCCCATAGACACAGCCCACCAGGCTCTGCCATCCCTGGGATTCTCCAGGCAAGAACACTGGAGTGGGTTGCCATTTCCTTCTCCAATGCATGAAAGTGAAAAGTGAAAGTGAAGTCACTCAGTCATGTCCGACTCTGTGCGACCCCATGGACTGCAGCCTACGAGGCTCCTCCAATCCATGGGATTTTCCAGTCAAGAGTACTGGAGGGGTTGCCATTGCCTTCAAATCACTAACCAGCCTTTAATGCTGTGTTACATTGTATGGTGGATTGTGTTTTGGGATCAATGTCAACATTTTTTTTCAAGATTTAAAGATTTTTCTTTAAAGATTTTTCCAGGGGGAAATTGCTAATCATGAATAACTGGCTGGGAATAGAATCGAAGTTCTTAAGAGAGATTTCTGTTCCATATTCTTTATTTCTCTGGCTTTCATGAAACATGATACTGGCACAGTGGGGTCATAAGAATGTAAAGTACACTCAGGATAAGTAGGGCCTTTTTAAAAAAATCATTTTGAGGCTAATCAGCTATCTCCAGTCAGCAGAAACCCTGAGTAGTCAAAATAACTATTAGAAGATATGTTTCCTAGACACAGAGATAGAAAGTAATGAAGTACATTGGGTGATTAATGTGTTTTGAACCTACAAATGAAAACGATTTCTTTGGAAGGTAAATAAAAGAGAGATTGACATATTTTGATCTCACTTTCTATTATTTGGAATGAGGTATAGGACCACAGACATCATTATGAGCAGCAAGGAAAGGAGAGAGAGATTTAAGGTGTTAACGTGAAAACATGAGGATGCCCATCACATATTTTTAGTGAAGGGAGTTTGTGAATCAACCCATGTGTCCTGTTCTCAGAAAATTGGTCAATATACTATCTTAGTATTTGCAAATGATACCACTGACAAGTGCTTAATTTCTAAAATATACAAACAGCTCATACAACTCAACAATTACAAACAAAACTCAAACAACCCAATCAAAAAATGGGCAGAAGACCTAAACAGACATTTCTCCAAAGAAGACATACAGAGGACCAACAGGCACATGAAAAGATGCTCATCATTGCTAATTATTAGAGAAATGCAAATCAAAACTACAGTGAGATATCACCTCACACCAGTCAGAATGGCCATCATTAAAAAATCTGCAAATAAAAAATGCTGTGGAGGGTATGGAGACGAGGGAACACTCCCACCCGGTTGGTGGGAATGTAAGTTGATATAGTCACTGTGGAGAAAAGTATGGATGTTCCACAAAAAACTAAAAATAGAGTTGTCATATGACGTAGCAATCCCACTCCTGGGTATACATCCAGAGAAAACTCTTAATTCAAAAAGATACATGCCCTCCTATGTTCATAGCAGCACTATTTACGATAGTCAAGACATGGAAACAACCCTAAATGCCCACTGATATATGAATGGATAAAGATGAGGTATAGAATGACATAGAATTCAGCCATAAAACATTAAAATAATGCCACTTACAGCCACATGGATAGAACTAAAGATTATCATACTAACTGAAGTAATTCAGAAAGAGAAAGACAATTACCATATGATATTGCTTATATGTGGAATCTTAATAAGACACTATGAACTTATCTACAAAACAGAACCAGACTCACAGACACAGAGAAGAGACGTGGTTGCCAAGAGGAAAGAGGAATGGGGAAGGGATGGATTGGGAGTTTGGGACTAGCAGATGCAAACTATTATATATAGGGTGGATAAAAAACAAGCTCCTACTGTATAGCACAGGGAATTATATTCAATACCCTCTGATAAACCTTAATGGAAAAGAACATAGAAAAGAATGTGTGTGTGTATATACATATGTACATATGCACAACACATGTAACTGAAGCACTTTGCTGTACAGCAGATGTTAACACAACACTGTAAATCAACTATACTTACATAAAAAATAAAGGAAAAACACTATCCTACACAAATGTATTTGAGGCCAGTCCTCCATGTTGCCAGTTCTGAATGACTTTTTGTCCTAGGGTACATTCAATATGAATTTTATCAGTTAAATTGTGTTTAAGTTAAACACATTGTGTGCTTTCAAAACTTTCTATAGTCATCATCATCCCTGGAGCAGTAAAAAGGACATAACCCATTGGGTCAATCTGCCTCTTTTCATCCTATTTCCTAGCGTGCCCTCAAATTCTCTTTAAGCTGTAAAACAGTTTTGTTATGGATAAATGTTGCTGTTAGAATTAGTTTGCTTTTAAATCTTATTTAACACCTTTTTCTCCACTTATGCTCTAGAAATAAAGGTTCAGTTCAGTTCAGTTGCTCAGCTGTGTCCAACTCTTTGCCACCCCATGGACTACAGCACACCAGGCCTCCCTATCCATCACCAACTCCGGGCCCATTCTTGTTGTCCCAAGTGGCAAATTTTTTCTGGCTGAGTAATATTCCAAATATTCCATTGTGCCTGTATGTATTGTTGTTTAGTCACTGAGTTGTGTCCAATTATTTTGTGACTCTATGGACTGTAGCCTGCCAGGCTCTTCTGTCCTTGGAATTTCCCATGCAAGAATACTGGAATGGGTTGCCATGCCCTCCTCCAGGGGATCTTCCTGACCCAGGGATCCAACCCCTGTCTCCTGGGTTGGCAGGTGGACTCTTTATCACTGAGCCACCTGGGAAGCCCGTGTGTGTGTGTGTGTGTGTGTGTGTGTGTGTGTGTGTGTGCATGTGTGCATATGGGCATCCAGCCATATTTTGGCTATTGCAGACAATGTTGCAGTAAATATGAGGTCGCACGTGTTTTTTTTGAATTAGTGTTTCTGTATTCTTCAGATAAATACTCAGAAGTAGAAGTGCTGCATCAAATGGTAGTTGTATCCTCAATTTTTTAAAGAATCTCCATACTCTTTTCCACAGAGGCTGCACCCATTTACATTCCCACCAACGGTGCACAAGGGATTTCTTTTCTGCACATGCTTTTCAACGCTTCTCATTTCTTGACTTTGGATAACGGCTGTTCTGGCCCGTGTGCCATCTCTTGCGGTTCTGACTCTGTCTTCCTATTGGAGAGTGGTGCTGAGCGTCTTCTCACGTGCCTGTTGGCCGTCTGCGTGTCTTCTTTGGAAAAATGCTTATGCATCTCCTCTGCACATTCTTCAACTGTCTTTTTTTGAAAATTGTTTAGTTGTGTGAGTGAGTTCTTTGTGTATTTTGGATGTTACCCTACTATCATATATAATTTGCAAATATCTTCTCCAGTTTGGTAGGTTGTCTTCTCGTTTTGTTGCCAGGCAATAACTTTCTAGTTTAATGTAGTCCCATTTCTTTATTTTCGCTTTTGTTTCCCTTGCCTGAGGAGACAGATCCAAAAAGACACTATGAAGAGCAACGTCAAAGAGCATACTACTTTTGTTTTCCTGTCTGAGTTTTATGGTTCCAGGCCTTATTCTCATGTCTTGAATCCAGTTTTAGTTAATGTTTATGTGCCGTGTAAGATAGTGGTATGACTTCTGTTTTTGAAAGGTTTTATTGGGTCACAATCAAGCATTAATACATTCATTCACTTATCTGTGCTTGTTTCATGCTATAATGGCAAAGCTAAATGGTGGCAAAATCAATGTATGGTGCACAAGCCTAAACTATTTGGTGACTAGCCCTTTATAGAGAAAGCTTGTGAATTTTTAATAGTTCACTATTCTTAGGGAGCTTTCCTATATACATCTTTTGAACAATATACAGGATCAAGAAATCAGTGAGGATTTTGTCTCCAAAACTGCCCTTTTTCTGATTTCAAAATTAGTGTAAACTCTCCCTAAAAATTCCAGAATACTAAAAAGTAATAAAGAAGAAAATAATAATCAGCTATAATCCTGCTATTTAGAGAATAGCTATGGCTGTTTTCAAATTTTTTCTGTATGTACATGTGTAGTGGTGAATTTTTTCAAAAGATGAATTATTAGATATGCTGCTTTGTTATTTGATTTTTCATTTGATATATTTGGACAGTTTTTCATGCCAACAAACATGCATTCATATCATTTTAATGGCAGTATAGTATTTGACTTTATGATTTCACTATAATTTACTTAGCTGATGAATTTTTATTTGCAGAAAGGAGAAGAAATAAATTGCTTACTGCTAAAATAAGTTATGACAAAAAGAACACTATTCAAAATTTTAAAGCTTTCTTAATTACAGTAAAATCATATGTTGATTTGCGCCTTAATCTAATATTGGGCTCATCTAAATGCAGACAAACCTCAAGAAATTACAGTATTTCACCCTGTACTCTAGAATCCGTGGGGGTTCTCTGAGCATTTTCCAGTGACCCATGTTCAAGTGAGCATTTTATATTTGAGACCAGCGTGCTTGATATATCGCTGGTTACCCGCCTGGATGTTTTACTTCCCTTGTTATGTTAAAAGGGAGGCAAGCATGCTATTTGATAACATGGCATAATTAGATTGTTATACCAAGTAATAGCCACATCTACAGTAGCGTTTTGGCCTGGAATACAAAACAGTACATGTTGTGGAACCAGAGAAGGCTAGTGATCATTAAATACAAACTCTTCATTTTATAAATGAGGACATGGAGCTCAGGGAGCTGACTCTGAGAACAGTGCTCTTTTCACAACGAAATGTTATTTTTTACTTTACATTAATTTTTATTGGAGTATAGCTGCTTTACAATGTTGTGTTAGTTTCTACTGTATGGCAAAATGAGTCAACCGTACATGTAGATATATCCTCTCCCTTTTTGACTTCCTTCCCAGTCAGATCACCACAGTGCATTGAGTAGTTTCCTGTGCTATTGTGAAATTTTAGCAATAGCCCTTTCTCCTTTTGAATGAACTCTTACTGGGAGTACCAGTCTACAATGTGGACAAAGGAGATGTGTTGCAGTTGAAGCAGGATGGAGGGCAGCAGTGGCTCCCTGACCTTTTCTTACCCCAGATGGGGGCCTCCCTGGGTTCAAGACCATCAGCACTGTGTCTTGATAGCTGTCTGGGTCTTGAACCCTAAGTTGGGTTCATTTCACCTATTTCCTTTGTGCTTGAGACTTCCCCACCCTTTGCTATGTTAAAAAGAGATTTCTATCTGAAAGGCATTTGGCTGGGAGTTATTTTCTCCCTTTGTTCATCAACCATCTCTCTAGCTAGGAGGGGAGGACTAATATTTGGGATTAAATGCACAAAAGCATTTGTTTCATGCAGACTTAGTCTTAAAGGTCAGAAAAAAGACACTTTGATATTGTTCCAACTTCAAAGCAGTGTTCTGGTGATGCATATTATGTTATCAATGGTCAAATATATTCAATGAAACATTCATTTTTGCTATTCAGTGGCACTTTGCCACAGGAGTGATCACAAAATTTACTATAATTTTGGGGACATTTTAATTCCAACGTTTTATGAAAGGTGAACCATTCTATTACCTACTCCAGTGGCATAAATAAGAATTATTGAAACCCATCTAGAGCATTACTTTACTGATGTTTCTCACTTGCATATCCTATAATATACGGTGTTTATCTTGGAATGACAATGCCTTGCAGCACAAAAAGAAAATGGAAAATCAGATCTTCTCTAAGAGAAAATTAAGATCATTATGTAAACAGCAGCCAGGTCTCATCCAGAATATGTCACATAAATATCACACCATCAAACAAGAAATGTAAATTATTGTACATATGCGGTAATTGAAAATTGTATTATACATTAGTGGAGTCGCCCATTTATCTAATCACAATCAGTTCCCATAAAATCTCATTTAGGAAAGTTGAGTGCAGCTCAGGGGAGGTGGCTACAGGGAATTTCAATCACAGGAAATCTAAGGCTGGGTTGAGATCTCATCAAGCTCTGCAAATCAGTTTTTCTCACTCCTCAAGCATACTTTTCAAATCTCTGGAATGGTTTATATCTGAACTGACCATCTCAGTCTCTCAACTGGGCAGAAGACAAGAGATCAGCTAGCATTCATGAACTTGTTTCTAAATCCTCATTCAAAGACAATGTTTGCGGCACCATTTAAATGTTTTCTGGAACTTCTCACCCTTCTCTGATTTCTCTGTGGGCCACATTTCTTTATGATCACTTATATTCATTCATTTGTTCAAATTTTTTTCTTTTACTCAAGTAATATGTACCTACCTAGCACCTTCTCGCAGAAGGCAATGGCACCCCACTCCAGTACTCTTGCCTGGAAAATCCTGTGGACGGAGGAGCCTGGAAGGCTACAGTCCATGGGGTCGCTGAGGGTCAGACATGACTGAGCGACTTCACTTTCACTTTTCACTTTCATGCATTGGAGAAGGAAATGGCAACCCACTCCAGTGTTCTTGCCTGGAGAATCCCAGGGACGGGGAGCCTGGTGGGCTGCCGTCTATGGGGTTGCAAAGAGTCAGACACAACTGAGCGACTTCACTTTCAATTTATGTATAATTTCAAGCTGTGATGGATGTGGAAAAGGAAAGATAGAGGGGGCTATGAGAATGTATAACAGATTTGGTTTTATGGGGAGCATTTACACAGGAAGGGGTATAGGCGGGAAAGGAATTAGTACAAAGTAACCTTTACCACATGTAAAGGTTTGGAAGGGAGAAGAAGTTTGGAGCATTAAAAAATACTGAATCAAGGTGGGTGTAGCTGGAGCCCGGTGACCAAGAGAGAAAGACTGCCAGATGAGGCTGGAAGCTGATGATGTGGGGAGAAGCATACAAGGCCAGACAGGCCAGAATTAAGGATTTGGGGTTGTACTCCAAATGCAATTTGAAACCACTGAAAAAGGTTTACAACTTGGAGGGTGCAGAGATGAGATCATTAGAACCTGACTGGCCTTTAAAACATCTCTCAAGATACAGAGGAAGAGCAGAGTGGGGAGGCCAGTTTGGGGGTGATTGTGATATAGGGAACGTAGTGGTTAACTCAGGAAAGGACTGACATTAAAAGAAACAGAAGTGGGTGGATTTGAGAGTTAAAGTCAACAGGCTAGGCATGGACTTGGGGTTGGGGCCAGTGAGGGGGAGGAAGGCATTAGGGATGCCACCCAGGTGTGTGGCCTGAGAACTTGGATACATCACATTGCCAACTCCCAAGACAGTAACGAGAGGGAGGACCAGATGCCTTACAGGCCCATCGCATTTGCTGCCTTCGCTGTACTAACTGCCATAAACAAATGATAAGTTGTGGACCAGAGCTCTTCCCCATAATGATGACAAATGAAAGGGTGGAAGTTTCTTCTCAGCAGTCTCTGAGAGAACACTGTGAATTCCCTTCTGAATTTATCAATATAAAATGTGTTAATGGATATTAATATTAGGTCATGGTAGTATGAATTCAATCGCATTTGAATCTATCACAACTGCCAGGAGAACTTTGCTATCATCCTCTTAGATTTTCAGTGGATAAAACACCCAGACGTTTAGAAATTTCTTCTATGCAATGTCTTAATTATGCATTCTGATGAGAGAGGTAGTAGTTTTGAATCATCGTGAACAATAATAATAATAATACATTTTAATTTATGGACAATCCATGCCTGAAGGCCTCTTGGCATTTAAACGGAAGACAACTAAGAGAGTAACTTATATTCAAACAAGGCAATATGCCCAACTAAATAAATGTCAGAGTTGGTCCGTAAATAAATGACAATACCCAGAATTGGGCTTCCCAGGTGGCTAAGTGGTAAAGAATCTGCCTGCCATGGGGGTGATACAAGTTTAATCCCTGGAGGGGGAATATTGCAAGGAGAAGGGAATGGCAACCCACTCCAGTATGCTTATCTGTGAAACCCCATGGACAGAGGAGTCTGGTGGGCTACAGTCTGTGGGACTGCAGAGTCAGACGTGATTTAGTGACTAAACAACAACAATATTACCCAGAACTCAACATACATAGCACTTAAAGAAGTGCTATATATGAAACTGGCAGAGATTTAAAAGAAAAATTAAAATTATTCTTATCTGGAAGTATCCTGAAGTCATCAGGTTAAGTAATAGGACAGAGCCTGGACCTGTGGTTACTTTATATATATGGTGGTGTGTGTAGCCAACACCTATCAGAATGAAGGCTGCCTACCCTTCTGCCAGTGTCACCAGGAGAAGCGTCACTATAGCAACTCCCAGCTTCGCTTGCAGCCAAGATACATGCCTCAGAACTAGGCTCCACCAATCAGATGCACCAGTGGGAGACTGATTTGCCTGAGCTATTTGAGAAACACCTGTGTGCAGCATTTCCAATTTTGCAGGTGGGGTGGGTGGCACAAATACCTATCTTTCAGGTACAGCAAAGGCAAAGAGGGATTTACCCAAGTGGTGTCAAGGGTAATGTCCTGGTACAGAAGAAGCTGTGGGGGCAGAAAGGCAGTGTCTTCTGCTGGTCAGGAAGGCAGCAGTAGCGATGACAACTTCTCACCTGGCCAGGTGCCCTGGGTGATTTAGGCCTTGCTCTGGGGAACTTAGCCTCATGTTGGCCCTCTCGCCCTTTCCCCAGCTCTTTTAATTATCCATTGTCCCTCCCCACCCCTGTCTGATGAACGTGTGTATTAAATTTACCCAGCTTCAATAACTGGGCACCTTTTGCTATATTTGCTTTGTCTTTCTCTCCCTCTCTGTGTTTGTCATTTCATCCTCATTTTTTGCTATACCACTTGAAAGTCATTCACTTGAAAGTCATTAACCCAACATTTTACTCCTAAATACCTCAGTTCATCTAAAGAGTACATCTCACAAGTATAATCTTCTACAAAGCCACAATACTGTTATCAAACATAAGAAAATTTATATTAACTTCATAATACCACCTAGAACACAGACTATATTAAATTCCTTCAGTCTGAAAATGGCTTTTATAACTTTTTTTTTTTCCCCTAAAACAGGATCCAGTCTAAATTCAATGTTGTAACCGGTGGTTATCGCTCTTTAGTTTCTCTTACTCTGGAATAATTTAAATTCTTTCTCAAGGGGACTTCCCTTGTAGTCCAGTGGCTAAGACTCTGTGCTCCCAATGCAGGGTTCCATCCCTGGTCAGGGGACTGGCTCCCACCTGCCTCAGCTGGGAGTTCGCATGCCACAAATGAAGATCCTGCAGACTGCA
The DNA here is from genome assembly GCF_032452875.1 of Bos javanicus. Lineage (NCBI taxonomy): Eukaryota > Metazoa > Chordata > Mammalia > Artiodactyla > Bovidae > Bos > Bos javanicus. The sequence goes on along the minus strand of NC_083877.1, from coordinate 50,047,024 downwards.
GCAAGGATTAAGCATCCTGTGTGCCTCAAGTCAGAGAAGGCAATGGCACCCCACTCCAGTACTCTTGCCTGGAAAATCCCACAGACGGAGGAGCCTTGTAGACTGCAGTCCATGGGGTCGCTAAGAATCGGGCACGACTGAGCAACTTCACTTTCACTTTTCACTTTCATGCATTGGAGAAGGAAATGGCAACCCACTCCAGTGTTCTTGCCTGGAGAATCCCAGGGACGGGGGAGCCTGGTGGGCTGCCGTCTATGGGGTCACACAGAGTCGGACATGACTGAAGCGACTTAGCAGCAGCAGCAGCAGTGCCTCAAGTGGGACCTGCTGCAGTGAAAGTAAATTAATGTTAAAAATTTATTCATGGCATTGACTTTTTGAGGGGTAAAACAGTTGTCTTAGAGGCTCTCCTACATTCTTGATTAGTTTAATAGCTTACTATTTGTGGTATTTAATTTATTCCTCTTTTCATCTTTCCAGTAAATCTGAAATTAGGGCCAGAGTCCTGAATAGATTCAAGTTTACATTTTGGAAAGCATACTTCATAGGTGTGTAGGAACCACCTACTGATAGGGCCTTTGCCATTGTTGGTGATACCAGATTTGATTATTTGGTCAGGATGTGCTCACTGCCAGATCACTTCCATGTCAATATATGGTTTTTCCCTTTTGCAAGCAATCTTTGTAGTCAGTAGCTTTCCTGATGGCTCAGATGGTAGGAAACTTGGGGAGTGCAGGAAACTTGGGTTCGATCCTTGGGTCAGGGAGACCCCCTGGAGAAGAGGATGGCTACCCACTCCAGTATTCTTGCCTGGAGAATTCCATGGACAGAGGAGCCTGGCAGGCTATATGTATAGTCCACGGGGTCACAAAGAGTTGGACACAACTGAGCGACTAACGCTTTGTAGTAAGTAATCTGTACTTTACCTATTATGAACATTCTGCTCTTCAAAAAGTTAGCTTATGATTTTAGTATCCACTGGGTGATTTTTTTTCCTGGAAACATCCTTTGAACAAACTCCTTTTCTCATTTATCACCCCAAACGAGTCCCTGTTGTCTGTAACCAAGCAGTCTAACTTGGTAAGCCACCACCTATCTGTAAGAAATGGCATGGACTCAGGGGACCAGAGAGTTTGGAGTGGCTCATTAATGGGTGTGTCACTCTGAGGGAGCATTTGGTCCTGTGTGTGGTTCTGATGGAAACAGTCCCCATGCACTGTTTTGAATTTGGCCAATCTTTTACTTTTTCCCATCGTGTTCCATTACTCTTCCTACTTATGTCCCTTCTCTTGCCAGTCTCCTCTTGCGGGGACACACAGCTTGGTGGACTATAATGTTAGCTGTTTGCTTCTGTAGGATGCCTCCGTGTGGTTTTCCAACTTTCAACTCAACCTGTTGTCTCCACTGTGAGCTCCTTGAGGAAAATGAAGCACTGACATACAGCAGACACACAACGTGACTGAGTAGATGATGAGTAAATGCCAACTCATGTGCAAATATAACCCACCCATTCAATGTACACTTTTCTTGGGCTTCCCTGGTCGTCCAGTGGTTAAGAATCTACCTTGCAATGCAGGGGACACGGGTTTGATCCCTGGTCTGGGAAGATCCCACATGCCCTGGAGCAATGAAGCCCACACGTCTTAGACTTGTGCTCCTCAATGAGCCACCACGATGAGAGGGCTGCACACCACAATTAGAGAGTAGCCCCTACTCTCTGCAACTAGAGAAAGCCCCCACACAGCGATGAAGACCCAGCAGAGCCAATAAATAAATTGATCAAAAAAAAGTTTACACCTTTCTTCATCCCTTTCCTGACCTCCAAAGGCAATGCTTTCATGAGGTGGTATAATACAGGTAGCAAAAGAAATGCACACACCACGGGGTCAATTCGATTGCCCAAGTTTCTAGTTAGTCCAAGGCAGAGGTAGAAGCAAGTTTCCAATTACTGGATCATTTATTATCATCATCACTAAGTTCTGGGAAATGCTATCACCCATAACAGGCTTGAAGAAACACATACTTGGCACAGCCTATTTAGACCTTAGAATCCCTGCTCGGACCACTGCCCCTATGAAGCATTTCTGACACTGTGGCCACCTGCTCACCTCTGAGCCATCACCCCATTGCTGGACCAATAAATAGCAGAGCATCCAGGGGCTGGGTAGAGATAGCCCTGGAGGTCTGTGCCTGATTGCCTGTTCCCGTAGATGCCCTCAGTTCTTAGTGTAATTGATGTGTCATAGGCTTCATCCTGTGATTTGTTATGGCTCATTGATTAACGGGGGGCTGACAGAGCCCAGTGTTTTCCTGCTGCCCTCTCTGGCAGGAATGTTTGTTCAGCAAACAAGAAGGAAGGGGGTAGGGATGAAAGCACAGAGATGCTGCTTCCTTTTGCGTCTCTCTTCCCTTCTGGATGTCACGGAACCAGTCAGGGCCAAACTCACCTGCTGGGAGCTTGATGATGTGGGCTTCATTACAACTGGTTTCTGAAGTTTCCTAAGGAAGTGATAGTGGCCTCCTTCCATTTTATAAGTAACTGGAGGCTTACAAGAATTTATGAAAAGTTGCTGGAATAGAAGACCTGACTGGCTTTCCCAGCAAAATGAAATAAAATATAATGTAGACTGTTGGCCAAATGAATTGATGGTGATCAAACAGAGCATAGTTGTCTCTGTAGGTATGAAATGACAGGGAAGGGGCAGGAAAAACCTGCAATGATGGAAAGGTTTTGTGTCTTGATCTGGGGGAGGGGGTGGTGGTATGTGTGTGTGTGAGAGAGAATTAATTGTGATGTTCACTTAAGATTTATGTACTTTACTCTGTGTTTACTATAATCTTATTACATATCTTCTTAAAATACAGTCTGTAGTAGTGGAAATAACACTGTATTCAGAGCCACCTACTTCTTATTGTTCACATCTTTGCTGTCTTTGTTTCTTCAGAGAGATCTTCACTGACCATAGCTAGAGTAGCCCAGCCTCCCCTCTATACTCTATCCAATTACCTGGTTAATTTTCTTCATTGCACTTATCATCATCTGAATATAGCTTATTTATTAATGCACTTACTGGCTATCTCTCACCACTAGAATCTTGTAATGGCTGTGCTTCTCCTTGTCTTATTTCCTATGGAATCCCTGGCAGGAAACATATGTTGATTGACTGACTGACTGATGAAGAGATACTTAAGTGATATTGGGACTTGGTTATAGGATTAATGTTAATCAAAATAAGGTCAGGGGATCAAACAACACTGCTGGGAAAGACCTAGGACTACAGTCAAAGCTGAGTTAGAGTTCACCACACCAAGGTCCAACATACAAGCCAGAAAACAAAGTCATGGTCAACATCAACATCAGGCTAGCTACAAGGGCAACTCAGATGTGGCAATGTCTGGCGACATTTCTAATTGTCACAGTTAAGGGGAGGAAGACTACTGGCAGCAAATGGGTAGAGGCCAGAGATACTATAAAATATCCTTCACTGCACAGGACAGCCCCTCAACACTCAACAAAGAATAAACCAGTCCAAAATACCAGTAGTGCCAGATAGAAACACCCTGGAATAGAGGAGGACAGACCCTACTCAGAGTGGGGGGAATTAGGGCCTCTGCTGTGAAAGTGTACAAATACTGCATTTTTCTCCTGCCAGAGGCAAAGATCACAGATTTTCTCTAGTATGTGCTCAGTTGCTAAGTTGTGTCTCATTCTTTTGCGACCCCAAGGACTTTAACCTGCCAGGCTTCTCTGTCCATGGGATTTCCCAGGCAAGAATACTGGAGTGGATTGCCATTCCCTTCTCCAGAGGATGTTCCTGATCCAGGGATCGAAACTGCATCTCCTGCATTGGCAGGCAGGTTCTTTACTGCTGAGCCGCCAGGGAAGATTTCCTAGAGGGAAAATATTCTATCCATAAGCATTCTATCCATACCTTTATTCTATAAAAGATTTTATTTTATGGATATCCCTTTCTCCACAAGCACAGGCTGACTGGTATTTAAATATGTTTTACAGTGTTATTCTAGATTTAAAGCCTCAACTAGTTTGAATTTTTCTCCCTGGATGAGCTCCTAGCTCCTGGCAGCTCTGCCTGACAACCCATCATTCTTGGGCTCCAGGCCAATTTCTTTAATGAATCTCTCTAATTTAATTCATATTTTCCCACCTCTCTATTAAGTACCACCCAGGCTCATCGAGCCTAATATTTGAACCAAACACATTTAATGACTGTCCCTTCATTAAACATTACAAGCTCTTTCAGGCCTTGGCAGACGGGCATCCCATTTGATAACCTAGCGCCCCAGCAAAGTCAACAGCCAGGGCCAAGTTCATCCCTCTACTTCCTGTCTTACAGCTGGGGCTGGAGCTTCGTGGGCAAGATGGGCTTTATCACTGGGGAAGTGTGAGTTTTCCAGGCCAATGGATTCAGCGCTCTGGCTATATCTCATGTCTTGACACTAGATGTCAGCGAAGGGTAATTGTTGTCTCAATTTAGAGGCCAGCTCAGGTAGTGGCTGGCACCCTTGGTTCATGTTTTATAGCGAAGGTGAAGTATGGCTCTGTTCCCACCACACACATATATTACAATAAAAGGGATATCGGCGCCTAGTGTTTTTAAAGGCTAGTCATAAAAGATGAATAACGAGGCAGTTTAAAGCTAAAAGACAGCTGCCAAGCTCAATGGCCATGATGGATGCTGAACACCCAGTGTGGAGAAAACCCATTCCTCCGAGACCACTATCCAAAAAATTAATTACTACAATTCAGCATCTTTAAATGTGCCACTTAATATACTGCTACCATAATTAAATTTCCAGCCCTGTGACCTTGAGACCATTTCCTGAGATAATAAATGAGATCAAGGTTTAATCGATGCGGATGCAAGTAGAAACTGTCCAAGGGTGCCGGGAGACTCCGTGCTGTGAGTCAAGGCTGGGGGTTGGAGCGGGCTGTGCCAGAGTCGGGCTGGTCCATTCTGGGGTGGGTTGGGGTAGGGGAACTTAAGTTTCTGTGTTTGCCAACCAGGATGGCACAATGAGGTAGAAACAGTGTGGAACTAGGAGCCAGGGGGCTAGCATTCCAGGCAGAGCTGTGTTGCTGAAACTGTTTGACCTTCATAGAGTCACTTCTCCCTGGGCGGTAGACAGAAGGGCTAGACAACTTGCTCTCCACAGCTCTGTGTAGCTCTAGTGTTTTCTAGTTCTTTCTGTTAAATTGTATGGAGGAACACGTCAGCTGCCCCCTTCCCTCCCAGTGCCAGTATCCCCCCCAACACACACACACACACACACACACACACATATCGTTTAGAAACTGTATGATAAGCAATTAGGCTTCTCTATCATTTACCAGGGGATTATAGGTGGTGATAGGAGGTGAATGGGGTTTGCTAGTATCTCCCCCTATAGAATGTCACTGTCTTAATAGCCAGATTCCTGGGAGGGCTATGCTAGTGCTTAGTCACTTGGTCATGTCTGACTCTCTGTGACCCCATGGACTGTAGCCCTCCAGGTTCCTCTGTTCATGGGATTCTCCAGGCAAGAATACTGGAATGGGTAGCCATTCCCTTCTCCAGGGGACGTTCCTGACTCAGAGGCTGATTCCAGGTCTCCTGCATTACAGGTGGACTCCTTACCATCTGAGCCATGAGGGAAGCACCTGGAGGGCTGTGGACCTCCCCTTGTCCAGCTAAACTACTAGTTCCTTGCCAGGTGAAGAGCTAATTCTCAAATGGAAGCACACAGAAAATGAAAGGTCTTCATAAAGAATCTAGCTAAATGAAAGGTAAAAGCAGGTCTAAAGTGCAGGCCACATGCAGTAAGAACTGTGAGGGGAAGAAAGGGTAGGTGATTCCTACCCTGTGCTTTGGGCCTGGGAGGCAGTGGTGCCCACATTTAATTTCAGTGAAAAACCACTGGCCACCAACGAGGCACCGGGGACCATGCCAGAGGCTGGTCCTTACCCTCAATTTGTTCACAGTGTCTTAGGGAAATGGGAAGGAATCATTTCACGCCAATGTTGTAGTACAATCATACAGATGCATGTAATGGATTGCTGAGCGGGATGGAGCCTTATTAGCTTCATCTTTTCTTAGTCCCCCATTTCCAGAAGACTTTTTGAAGACCTGTCCATTGACTGGTCTGCAGCAGAACCTCCTGCCCAACAAAAATATGGAAATTAAAAGCCTTAATTCAGTTGAGGTTTGACAGAAAACAATGAAATTCTGTAAAGCAATTATCCTTCAATTAAATAATAAATAAATTTAAAAAATGTTTAAGGATTCCAAGCCAAAAAAAAAAAAAAAGCTTTAATTCATCATTGCCCAGGAAAGGTTGTTTACGTTAGCTTTTTCCTCCCTAAGTAAATCTGAATAAATCCCTCAGCCTACCTACACACCTCCTGTCCCCACACGTGGCATATGTCTCAGGCGGTGTGTCTCAACTGGCAGTGACTCTGACCCTGAGAGGACATTTAGCAATGTCCGAAGACGTTTTGATCGTCACAGCTGGTGTGGGTGTAGCTGCTGGCATCTGGTGGGGAGAGGCCAGCGGTGCTGCTGGCTACCCCCCAGTGCACAGGACAGCTCTGCCCACTGTCCTTCTGAAATCCTGTTCTAAGGTAGTCAATCTAACAGCGACAGTTCCAGAGTAATAACAACAACCCCACATCTTGTACCTTGGTCTTTATATATCAGAATAACTGGTTTCACTGATTTTCTTTTTTTCTTTTTTTTTTTTGACTGCACCACACAGCATGTGGGATCTTAGTTTCCTGACCAGGAATCAAACCCACGTCCCCTGCATTCCTACATTGGGAGCATGGAGTTTTAACCACTGGACCACCAGGAAAGTCCATGTTTTTTTTATTATTGAATTACTTTGGTGTGAACTGCTGAAGGCACACCATAAAGTGCTGTCAGGTGGTTAAAGCAGGTGCTGGTGTTCCTAGAATCCCGAGGCTGCACTAACTGGAGGTCACAGGCAAAAGAGAGTCAAGCAGTCACCAGAGGGGGAGGGGATCATCATAGGGAAGAAAACTGATCCAATGACTGAGCCCTGCAGCACTCTGACATCTAGGGGTCAAGGAAGAACTAACAGAAACCTGACCAGAAGACTAGGAGAACCAGGAGAGGAGTAACTCAAAAAGAAAGTGAAGCAAGTATTTTCAGGAAGAGGGGGTGATCTGTATCACTGACGGGCCAGCCACAGTGGGAATGTGGGATCTTAGTACTGAGATCTTTGACGACCTTGACAGGAGCTTTTTCAGTGCAGTGGAGGAGAAAGAAATGACCCGAGAATGAAAAGAAAGAAAACAGAGTATAGACTCTCTTATGAGGAATTTTGCTATAGAAGAATAGAGAAACTGGACTATAGCTAGAAGGAAGTTGTGAGACCAAGAGGTATATGTTTGTTTGCTTTTTAGATGGGAGATATTATCACATGTTGGCATGCTGATAGGAATGATTTATTAAAGAGGAAAACACTGGTGATGCAGGAGCGAAAGGGGACACTGTGCTTGAAGAATATCTGTGAGTTAGTGAGAAGGGATGGAGCCTAGAGCACAACGTTGGGTTGGCCTGAAATGGAAGCATGGACAATTCATCCACAATATGTTAGTTATCTATTGCTGCTTAACAAATTGCCCCCAGATTTACTGGCTTACAAACCAAGAAAGCCCACATTTATTATTGTGCACAAATTCCAACAGTCAGGAATTCAGCAGCACCTAAGCAAACTGGTTCTGGCTCAAGGTCTCTTCTGAGGCTGTAGTCAAAACGCCACCCAAGGCTGCAGTCATCTAAAGGTTTGACTGGCTTCCAGGACAGCTACTCACATGACCGGCAAGTTCCTGTTGGCAGGAAGCCTCAGTTCCTCACCAGAAGGATCTCCCCAGAGGGCTGCATGAGTATCCTTGCAACATGGCAGTTTTCCCCCAGAACAAGTGACCAAGGCAGAAACCTCAGTGATTTTATAACTTATTCTTCTAAGTCACACAGCCTCAGTATCTCCATATTCTGTTAGAACAGTGAAAGTCACTCAGTCATGTCTGACTCTTTGTGACCCCATGGACTACACAGTCCATGGAATTCTCCAGACCAGAATACTGGAGTGGGTAGCCGTTCCGTTCTCCAGGGGATCTTCCCAACCCAGGGATTGAACTCAGGTCTCCTGCATTGCAGGTGGATTCTTTACCAGCTGAGCCACGAGGGAAGCCTCTTAGAGAGAAGTCAGTAAGTCCTAGTTGAGGGGAGAAAATTTACATTCCCCTTTCTGAAAATTCTTTGAATGTCACAGAATCTGTGGGTGTATTTTTAAACCACCACCTATAGTAACAGGAAGGAAGTCAGCAGACATGGGCACAGATGCCGTCAGGCTGGTGGATGTGGGAATAGCAAACTTCTATATTTTTACCCAAATAGGAAGCAAGATCATCAGCCAAGAGTGGGTTTGAGGCTCTTGGAAGTTTGAGGCGAGCTAGAATATAGAATATAGGAAACAGCTGATGAGGAGAGTAAACGAGTGAACGGACAGGTAGGACTTCAGGAGAACTCAGGGCTCCCTGAACTTAAAGTGCAGCTGTCAGCAATTTGGGCATCCTAATCCAATGAGGTTCACCTGAGAGCGTAAGAAAGGAAATCCTGACATTCATGAAGTGAGACAATGGTTTTTCCCTTTTTTTTCCCTTTAAGTCTTAACACAAACCTACTTACTTTTTCTTAAAAGAACATATGTGTATTCACATAGGAATGGTGTTTCGTATTTCTCTACAGTTTGTTTCATTCAGTCAAGTTTTCCAAAATTAACTGGATGTAAGATTTCTCCTATTAACACGAACAAAAGTGTGTAGTGTGACTCAGAGCCTTACCGTGCCCAGAGCTGGTCAGGTCCCACGGGGAGCACTGATTTCATCTTGGACTCATCATTTTAAGAGAGTTCTCCCATCATTTCCCTTAATGGGGAATTTCCTGGTGGTCCAGTGGTTGGGATTTGGCACTTTCATTTCTGGGGCCCCAGGTTCAATCCCTGGTCAGGGATCTAAGATCCCACAAGCTTCGTGGTGTGACAAAAAAAAGTTGACACTTGATAAACTGGAAAGTACTGAGAGGAAAAGTGGCCAACACAGCAAGGCGCCATCTCCTCGTGGGGAAATGACAGAAGGCATGGAAATGCCTCTGAAGAGACGTGGCCAGTGTCTTCAAGCATCTGTGTGCCCAGTTTGCTGCTTCTGGCTGTGGCTCATTTTCTCAAGGATGTACCCCTCAGGAGGGGTCCTCGGGGCGATCATCCATCCTAGGACAGGGTGCTCACCAGAAGATGATGGACAGAAGGTGTCGATTTTGATGTACATCCAAGTTGCTTTTCTAAGAGTGTAAGTCCACTCCACCCAGCTGGCTATAAATCAGCTCCCTAACAGCTATCCCAACAGGATAGATTGTAGGGGCAGCATGGTGGTAGGATTCAGCCCTCCTGGCTCCAGCAGACTTAAGTTGGAGGACACGAAAATAACAACCCTTGGCTTCCTGTTTAAGTGTTGCATTTACTTGCAAACCTCATTTACAGGAGTAATTTGGCAAAAGAAGGGGCTATATTGTGCTATTGGGGGCCAAACTGGAACTGATGGCAGAAGTCTCAGCAGGACACATTTCTGTTCATGTGAGGAAAACATCCCAGGGGGCAGAAGTCATTGAACATGAAAAAGATTCCCTGTGAGTGGTGGGTGAGCTCCCACTTTGGGGCAGTGTTGAAGCAACTTCCTCCAAAAGAAAAACCTGTACCAGGTAGAAGACTGGATGAGCCTATTTCCAAGGCATCCTCCAATTCTGTGATCCAGTCACCTGGGGCCTTTTCAGTGAACAAATATTTATTGAGCCCCTACAGTGTGACACACATCAAGTGCTGAACACCTCTTGTACATCACTTCAGGTCTTCTCAGACTTGCCTCTTGTGCCAGCCACAGCTGTGGCCCCCTGTTCTCTGCAGGCTTCACCTGACTCTGTGCAGAGGCAGCCTGGCTGGACTTTGCTGTAGGCCTGCACCCCGGGCCTCTTGCTTCCTACTTCTGCTTCTCTGAAGCTGTGTTGTTGGATGCCCAGGAGAACCCACTTGTAACTCATGCTTGCGTAACTTGGAGTGGTAAGGGAGTCAAAGTTTGGTGAGAATGTCTGACCAATGGGAGCTGGGACTGATGGATGAATGCCTTCCCCTTTCTGTCTCCGAGTGTAAGGGTCTGTGACGCATTATATAAGGCTCCTCAGAAGACTGCTAAGTATCTACCGGCTACTTACAGCAATGGTCAACTTGATAATGCAACATTGTACTGGCCCTCCCTCCTTCCCTGTTCACTCTCTCTGTCCTTTATTCTTGCCTGCTGGCATCACTATTTTGCACATAGCCTTGATCTAGGCTCTACTTTTGGGGAAACTCAGGTTAGCATCAACAATAATTGGTGATAGAAATATGCCATTGATCAAAAGAAATGCAGCCTCTGCCTTCATGGGATGTATAGACTTATGACTCATGCTATTATAAAAGTCTATATTTGTTTCATCAATGAAGAGAAAGGGAAACATATTGCATATTCATGGGGTATTTGATATTTATGAAACCCTTCAGAGGCACCTTTATCAAATCATCTTGGTTGAAACCCTAGATTATGAACTAGCATTGCCGTGTGCATTTCGTCATCAAAGACCTGAGTCACAGAGTCACACACACATCTTTTTCTACCTGTTTTAATTTTTAAAAAATGGAGCATTATGTATCTTGATCCTTTCTTTTAATACATATTTGAGATCTTGCCATTTCAACATACAAATAAATTCATCCTTCATTTTATAGCAGGATAGTACTCCATGGTACATTGACTGCAATAAGCAACTCATGGAGATGCTATATCCTTGCAGGCAAGTATCCACAGGATAAATTTTCTAGAAGAGGAAATGCTGCAGCAAAGACTCACACATTTGTAGCTTTGATAGACAGCAATACATTGTCCTCCCTTGACCTTGTAACAGTGAGTGCTCTTACCAACAAAGTATCAGAATGCCTGTTTAGGCAGGGAAGTGATTTTTTTCACTTTTTAAACATTAACAAATGACTTTGCGGGGGCGGGGGGCTTTTGTTCTGTTTTGGCCACGCTGCTTGGCTTGCAGGATCTTAGCTTCTCAACCAGGGACCAAATGTGGGCCACATCAGTGAAAGTGCCCGGTTTTAACCCCTGAACCACCAGGGAATTCCCACTTTGGTGGATTTAATGGAGGTCAAGCAAGTAAGTGAAATCAGCGTTTACCTATTGTGAAAGTTACATTTTTAAGAAAGAAAAATTAGAATCAACTTTACCCCAAAACAAAAATCTATAGAGAACATTCTATGATTTGAACCCTGAGGCTAAATTCCTATTCCCATCACCTGTGGATTTGGAAGTTTCTTCTCCAAAGACTGAATGCTCAGGCTTCTGACATCTCCTTTGTGAATGACATGTCCTGACATGTCCTTTGTGAATTGGTGAAGTAAGTTTCTTGGCTCCCTCATTGCTAGGAAGGGAGGTTCACTCTGTGGTGTGTCAGGATGGGCTGCAATTCGACTAGCTCTCCTGATATCACATGCAATGAAACTTCTCACCCTCTCCTCTCCCCTGGAACTCTCCCCAAACTAATGTGTTTCTCCTGGGATTTCGTCTCTGCCTGGACACACTGGTACCAGTAACTCCCCTCTTTTCCATGTTTTTCCTACTGATTTTCCTCTCATATTTAGTAGACTCTTGAAGTTGCTTTAACTTCATTCTCTATTTCTCCAAAGAGTTCTAGCCCCTGCTTAATTCATTTATTGGATGTTGATTTTTGCAAGGTCACCTAGAAGTTTTTGCTTGATATTTTAGTATATCTCCACAAACCACATTTATGTGGATTCATCTTCTCCCCAACCTGGAGTAACATATATACATGTTGAGAATGGAGCCCCCTTCAAGGCAGTGTGGACTTGTGAGTCACTGACACCCAAGGAAAGAAGTCCCTTGGTCTTTTGGCCTTTGGAATTTACTAGCAGTGGCTACTATTGTTATAGAGCAGTGGTCACTGCCAGGTACTTTACTTTCATTAGCTCATTTAACCCTGATAATAAACTCACAAAGGAAGTACTGTGATAAATTATATCTCACAGATGAGGAATCTGAGGCACAGATAGTTTAACAACTTATTGACCAGAGATATATTAATATGTCTTGTTACCTGAACATTATTGACTGGAGTGTTTCAACATTCACTTACATAACAAATCACTGGCCACAGGTGTTTCTGCAAAAATCCCCTGGCCAATAATGTGTTACATTGCTTACTCAGGGTCACATGGCTCACACAGAGCCCTAAATCTGGTCCCAACCCACCTCTGAGGATTTAAAGGGAGACTTTGAACATTGATTTCCCTGGTGGCTCAGACGGTAAAGCTTCTGCATGCAATGCGGGAGACCCGGGTTTGATTCCTGGGTCGGGACGATCCCCTGGAGAAGGAAATGGCAATCCACTCCAGCACTCTTGCCTGGAAAATCCCATGGACGGAGGAGCCTGATAGGCTACAGTCCATGGGGTCACAGAGTCGGACACGACTGAGCGACTTCACTTTGAACATTGGAATAGTCATATCTGAAGTATCCTATTCTCACTCAGTTCTTGACATACTTTCTTGTTTTCAAATTTGGTTTAAAAAAAAAAAAAACCCTCTAATTTTCCTCCCTCTTCTTGTATTTTTAAATAACGATCACACTTTGCTCCATGGTAGAAAAGACAAAGGAACAAGCAATCAGTGCTTGCCTTGACTGGGTACTCAACTTTCTCTTTTGCATCCTCATCTCCGTATCTTACAGTTACCAGCATAAAAACTATTTCCAAACTTGTGGGGAGATAATAAGGGTATGCACAGAAACTCAAAGGGAGGGAAAGAACAAATGTAAATCTTACCTTTGAGACACACATTGCTAGATTCAACAAACGATTACTGCTCTCTAGCCCCATCTGGGAGATGGTGAAGGACAGGGAAGCCTGGCGTGCTGCAGTCCATGCAAAGAGTCAGACATGACTGAGGGATGGAACAATAACCCCCCATGCCAGATAGATAATGGTATGAATCTTTACATTCAGGAATTTAAAAAAATCCTATTGGGGCTGGCTGGAGATAGTTAGAAGTGACTGGGAGAAGGCACAATGAAAGTAAGGATTTATATCTTGCAACTCTCTCTTCATCACCCTGCACTGCATCTTTCATGCATAGAATCCTTAGGTGACCTTACTCAAAGCAAGATTTCTCTTTAAAGGGAGGTGGGTGGGATGAATTGGGAGACTGGAATTGACATATACACACTACTATGTATAAGATAGATAACTAGTAAGAATGCACCGTATAGTGCAGGGAATGCTACTCAGTGCTCTCTGGTGACCTAAATGGGAAGAGAATCTAAAAAAGAAGGGATATATGTATAACTAATTCACCTTGCTATACAGCAGGAGCTAACACACGGTTGTAAAGCAACTACATTCCAATAAAAATTAATAACAAAAAGATTTCTCTTTAAACAGAAAAAGCTGTGAATAAATAAAACACACAAAATTGGGTTCCAAATTATTTCCTAGTGGGGGGATTCTTGACAACTTTGGATTTATTTCTCTTTAGTAAATATGGGCGAGAGGCAGAAAGATTGATGAAGGATACCCATCATACTATAATGCCTTCTCTACCACATTAAAAAATAAAACTAGGAGTGAGAATTACGCAAGCAGAAGATTATAAAGCTGTCCTATTAAGGAATAAAACTCATCTCCACCAAGGAATCCCACTACTTGAGTCATAACTGTTGAACCATGGGAGTTGGTTCTATAAGCCATAAACTCAATGCCTCCCAAATTAAAATAAACAAAACCCTGAGCCATTCTATTATCACTTCATTATCTTTTAATGTATCCTGACTCTTTTTTTTTTTTTTATAAAAAAATCCTTTATTTCTCATGTGTTCCCCATCCTGAACCCTCCTCCCTCCTCCCTCCCCATACCATCCCTCTGGGTCGTCCCAGTGCACCAGCCCCAAGCATCCAAAAAGTTATTTTGGATGCCAAAATGTATCCTGAGATAAGCAGAAAAGGTGGGTGAGAAAGGAAGTTACCAAAGGATGGCCCCAAACTCTGAGTCATCTTGTCAATTAGATTATGAATAGAAAAGACCAAGGATGGCTAAAACTAAGTGTGATTCAGCTAAAAGCTCAATGTGGAAAGGTCCAAACTCAAATGTCATGAAAGAGTCTGACTTTAAAATTTTAAAATAGCTTTTTTAGAGGATTCCAACAGTTAAGCTTAGCCAACCAGGAAAAGCCCGTAAGGATCTAAATATACTGCTGCAGTGTCTTTGAACAACCTCTAGGAAACATTCATTTTTTCATCTGCAGCTCAGGTAGCCTGTGCTGTCGGAAGAAACCCCAAGATGGCATTCTTGCCTTATTTTTCTAAATGGTTCCTTTGGCTCAAAAACAAAGCAAAAACCTTCCAAAATGCTTTATAAGGTTAGCTAACTTGATTTGGTGGAGAGGGGAGAGGGAGAAAGTGACATTCTTTCTATTACCTAAGAATCATGGCTTTCTGAGTGGGTGAAAAAGGCAGTTGCCTACTGGATATGATTTTAAATATGCTACAGAAAAAGGTCCTTGCTCGTGATGCTCTGCCTGCTCGTCAGCCGTGCTGCACGCAGTGGGATTCCGAGACCCTCTTTCTATGTAACACCAGCGAGACTACAGAAGTCTCATGGTTGACATCTAGAAGCTGCTGAACAGTAAGAATGCCAGTTACAGATAAGGAAACTGGGTGTGTTATCTATCTAGCAGGAACCTGAAGGAAGAGGGCATAGGCAAGGTAAACTTTGGCTAAACCGGAGTTTGAGGGGAAATAATACTTGCTTTCAATTCTATTTTGTAGTTTATAATTTCTGTTCACTTACTTTGTTGTTTCAGTCTTTCTAACAATCCTGCAAGTTAAATGATGAAATGCCGGTTAGGGAGCTGCTTATTGTCTAATGTTATGGGGGATAATACAAAGTGGTCAAGACATTGGGAGGATGCTGGAGAATCAGGATGAAAAATCACCTCTTTCCCTCTTGTGTGTATATGGCCCCTCCCTCTCAGGCAGCTGCTTTCCTCTGACAGTTAAACACACTCAAACCTCTGCCATCACTTGCCCTGTTGTTAAATCTAATGTGCATGTGTCAGTGTCACTTCTCTTGATCTCTCAGCAGAAACTGACATTATTGATCATTTTCTTCTTAAGACACTTTTCCCCCTTAGTTCCCAGATACCACACTTTCCAGCTTTTCCTCCTAGCACTTGGCTTTCCCATTTCAAGTCTCCTGTGCAGGCTTATTTGCTTCCACCCAATCACCACACAGAGAAAATCCTCCTGGTCTCACCTAGCTCTTCTATTCTTTTCCCATATTTCACTCTATACATCTCTATTGTTCTAATTACTGAAAGTGAAGTCGTGTCTGACTCTTTTCGACCCCATGGACTGTAGCCTACCAGGCTCCTCTGTCCATGGGATTTTCCAGGCAAGAATACTGGAGTGGGCTGCCATTTCCTTAGTGACTTGCAAATTGAAATCTCCAGCTCAGACCCCTCCTCTGAGTTCCAGATATCTACAGGTACCTACTCAACATCTTCACTTGGCTATCTCAAAGATAACAGAGATTCAGCATCTCTAATACCCAGACCCAAACCAGGTCCTTTCATGCTTTCTACCTATTCAGTACTGGCATCCAAAAAGTTATTTAAGCCAGAGACCTCAGACTCCTCTATGACCCTTTTCTTTTTCTCCTTCTCTGTAGCCAATCCATCACCAAGTCTTCTCAATTTTATCTAGTTATCTCTCAAATGTGTCCATTTTTCATTAAAAAAAATTATTTATTTATTTATGACTGTGGTGGGTCATTGTTGCTGAGCAGGTTTTTCTCTAGTTGCAGCAAGCAGGGGCTACTCTAGTCGTGATGCACGGGCTTCTCATTGCAGTGGCTTCTCTTGTTGTGGGGCATGGGCTCTAGGGTGTATGGGCCTCAGGAGTTGTGGTTCACAGTCTCTAGAGCACAGGCTCAATAGCTGCAGCTTCATTGCTCTGCAGCATGTGGGATCTTCCAGGACCAGGGACTGAACACATGCCTCCTGCATTGGCAGGCAGACTCTTTACTGCTGAGCCCCCAAGGAAGCCCTTCTTTTCATTTCTGCCACTGGTTCTACACTAAACTAAGCCATCCCCACCTCCAGACCAGACTTTCCACCCTTCTCCCTGTCCAACTCTGCTTTCTCATTAATCTCCACAATGAAGTTAAAGTAGTTTTTTTCAGAACATGAATTTGGTCATGTCTATCACTTGTTTAAAACATGTCTCTACTGCCCTTATGATGAGGACCAAAATCCTGAGCATGTTTTACAAGGTCCTGTGTGACTGGAGTTCTGCCAATCTTCTGACACCTTCAGCCCCTGATCCCCAACCTCAGCTTGCTCTCTGTGCTTCAACCATTCTCTCTTGATCCCAGGTCCCCATTCATACCTTTTCATCTAACAGGTCTTAGATCAAGGATCATCTCAGTAAAGACTCCCCATAACCTTTCCTCTCCCATTCTAGGTCAAGTTCTTTTGGAATTATTCACTTTCAAAGATTGGTTACCACCCTTAAAATTTAAAAAAAAAATTTCTAACACCAAAAAAATTCTGTATTGGGGTGTAACAATGTTGTGATAGATCCAGGTGAACAGTGAAGGGACTCTGCCATACATATATACATATCCATTCTCCCCCAAACCCCACTCCATCCAGGCTGGCACATAACACTGAGCAGAGTTCCATGTGCTATACAGTAAGTTTTTGTTGGTTATCCATTTTAAATACAGCAGTGTGAGGTTGACAGGGAGGAGAGGGAGGGATAGTTAAAGGCTTGGGAAGGTCATGTGCACACTGGTTACCACCCTTTAAAGTGCTTAACTCAGTTGTCACTATGCATTCCTTGGCATGATTATATGACTAATGTATATTTTTACCATTATATTCTGGGTTTGATTTTTGCTTACATTTAGTATTAAATACAAACTCAGGGCCTGGCATATAGCAAGTAATCAACAAATATTTAAGAGACTGAACACTGAGAAATGAATAGCAAGATCCATATCTTTCACTATTTCACCTAGTTCAAGCCATGATGTAGATTTTCAGAGATAATTAATATTATCTACTTCATACTTTGGACTTCCCAGGTGGCTCAGACAGTAAAGAATCTGCCTGCAATGCAGGAGACCAGGTTCAATCCTGGCTCTCGAAGATCCCCTGGAAGGACATGGCAACCAACTCCAGTATTCTTTCCTGGAGACTCCCATAGACATAGGAGCCTGGCAGGCTACAGTCCATGTGGTCAGAATCGGACATGACTGAGCGACTAACACACACACCCACCTCATACTTCAGGGGTCTTAAAGAATAACTTTCAAGTTGGCTACTTTTCAGTGTCATTCAACAAGTCCCACAGTTGTTTTTATTTATTAACTTTTTAAAAAACTTTAAATTTTATATTTGTGTATAGCCGATTGTTATGATAGTTTCAGATGGACAGCAGAGCAACTCAGCTATACATTTCCATGTATCCATTCTCCCTCAAACTGCTCTCCCAGCCAAGCAGCCACATAACACTGAGCAGAACTCCCTGCGCTAGACAGTAGGTCCTTCTTGGTTATCCATTTTAAATACAGCAGTGTGCACATATTGACCTCCAACTCCCTAACTATCCCTCTCCCCATCCTTCCCCAGGGTAACCGGAAGTTCATTCTCTAAGTCTGTAAGCCTGCTTTTGCTTTGTCCATCTTATTTGTCCAACTTATTTGTCCAAATAAGTTCATTCGTATCATTTAGGTTCTGCATATAAGGGATGTTATACGGTATTTCTTTTTTCTCTGACTTCACTCAGTATGATGATCTCTAGGGTCCATCCACCCCATAGTTGTTTTTAATGTAAAAAACAAGGTGATATAACCCTAAAAGTAAACATCTGTTTATAGGAACTCATATTTCTCTGAAGTAAACATCCAGATATTTTCCATAAGTTATCAAGTTGGGTTTTTATCATGAAGAAAAGGAGAAAATTACAAGGTAGAAGCTCTTGTTGGAGGAGATGAAATTCCTTGCCCGAATCAGCAGAGAGCTGACTCAATGACAGGTGCTGAGAGGACTCCTGAACATTTCCCCATTAAATGTAACTGCTAAAAGAAATTACAACTACTGGAAAGTGGACCGGGAAGATGGAAACTTGATTTTTGTATGAAAATGGTCCAGTCAGATATGGCTAAAAGTAGCTGATATTCATATATCTCAGAACATTATCATGGTGATCTAAATAAAACTGTTATTGAACGTAATCAAACTTACTATCTTTTGCAGAGCAAAGGAAACAGTAAACAGAACCAAAGACAACCTATGGACTGGAAGAAAATATTTGCAAATGATGTGAGTGACAAGGGCTTAATTTCCAAAATATACAAACAGCTCATAGAACTCAAAAACAAAAAAACCAAACAGCCCAATCAAAAAGTGGGCAGAAGACTTAAATAAACATTTCTCCAAAGAAGACATACAGTTGGCCAAGGTCCATTAAAAGATGCTCAATATTGCTAATTACTAGTGAAATGCAAATTCAAAACTACAATAAGATATCACCTCATGCTAGTCAAAATGGCCATTATTAAAAAGTCTACAAATAATAAATGCTGGAAAGGGTGTGGAGAAAAGGGAACCCTCCTACATTGTGGGTGGGAATGTAAATTGGTGCTGTACTATGAAGAACAGTTTGGAGGTTCTTCAAAAAAAACTAAAAATAGAGATGCCATATTATCCAGCAACCTGATTCCTAGGTACATATCCAGAGAAAATTATAATTTGAAAAGATATATGCATTCCTGGGGCTTCCTCTCCTCCATGGGATCTTCCCTACTCAGAGAGCAAATCCATGTCACTTACATCTCCTGCATTGGCAGACAAGTTCTTTATTACTAGTGGCACCTGCGAAGCCCTATATGTAAATATCAGTTCAGTTCAGTCGCTCAGTTGTGTCTGACTCTTTGTGACCCCATGAACGGCAGCACACCAGGCCTCCCTGTCCATCACCAACTCCCGGAGTTCACTCAAACTCACGTCCATCGAGTTGGTGATGCCATCCAGCCATCTCATCTTCTGTCATCCTCTTCTTCTCCTGCCCCCAATCTCTCCCAGCATCAGAGTCTTCCAATGAGTCAACTCTTCACATGACGTGGCCAAAGTACTGGAGTTTCAGCCTTAGCATCATTCCTTCCAAAGAAATCCCAGGGCTGATCTCCTTCAGAATGGACTGGTTGGATCTCCTTGCAGTCCAAGGGACTCTCAAGAGTCTTCTCCAACATCACAGTTCAAAAGCATCAATTCTTCGGCGCTCAGCCTTCTTCACAGTCCAACTCTCACATCCATACATGACTACAGGAAAAACCATAGCCTTGACTAGACGGACCTTTGTTGGCAAAGTAACGTCTCTGCTTTTGAATATGCTCTCTAGGTTGGACATAACTTTCCTTCCAAGGAGTAAGCATCTTTTAATTTCGTGGCTGCAGTCACCATCTACTCAGCCATAAAAAGAATGAAATAATGCCATTTGCAGCAACATGGATGGAACTAGAGATTATCATACTAAGTGAAGTCAGAAAGAAAAAGGTAAGTACCATATGACCTAAAATGTGACACAAATGAATATATATTTGAAACAGAAACAGACTCACGGAAATAGAGAACAGATTTGTAGTTGCTAAGTGGGAGGAGGTGAGGAAAGGATGGGTAGTTTGGTATGAGCAGATGCCAACTATTATCTTCAGGATGGATAATCAACAAGGTCCTACTGCATAGTCCAGGGAACTATATTCAATATCCATAATGGAAAAGAATATGAAAAAGGATAAATCTTAACTGAATATATATATCTATAACTGAATCACTCTGCTGCATAGCATAACTTAACACAACATTGTAAATCAATTTATTTTAATAAAACTTTAAAAATGTTATAATGACATAAACATACCATACAAACATAATATATCCTATAGATTTTCCTAGGGCCAATCTGATTTTTAAAAACTTTAAAAATTAGAGAAGCTAAAATTGGTAGGCATATTCTTCATGCTAAATCTAATAATTGTTAAATCCAATTAACACTTAAAAAAATTAGCACTTAAAAAAAAATGACATGATTTCTCTGAAAACAAGTTTGTTAAGGAAATGTGACATTTCAGTGAACTGTAGTTTTTATTACAAATTTACACTTTGTGCATTTTCCAAAAGTTTCTCATAGCTATGTTTATAAACACCAGCTTGCTGGGAACATGTCATTTAATTTGTTCAAGCTACTTGTTAGCAGCTGGATATTTTAGAGAATTTACCATTTTGGTTGAATCCAACAATAAATGAGTGAGTTATTTCCTAAATTGACTTTTTTGAGGTAGAAATTCAACTGATCTTGGGCTTGGTGGCTCAGGGTAAAGAAAGTGCTTGCCAGTGCAGGAGACATGGGTTTGATCGCTGATCCGGGTAGATCCCACATGCCTCAGAGCAACTGAGCTCGTTTGCCACAGCTATTGAGCCCACATGCTGTGACCACTGAAGCCCCTGTGCCCTACAGCGCATGCCCTGAAACAAGAGAAGCCAGGCCAGTGAGATGCCCACATATTGCAACTGGCGAGTAGCCCCTGCTTGCGTCGACTTGTGAAAAGCCCAAGCAGCAGTGAAGACCCAGGACAGCCAAAAATAAAATAAATGAATTTAAAATTACTTAAAAAAAAGAAATTCAACTGATTTCTTTTAAAGCCCTGACATATCCAAGAAAATTAATACCTAACCATAAACATAGAAGCTTACAATGCATAATTTATCTTTTGCATTTACTTGTTATATTAACACTCATTACTAAAAAAGTGAAATAAATATCATTTTTCTTTCTTAAATACTGTGGTTCTGACTTTTGACTCATCTTCAAGACAAGCTGAGGACAAATACAAAATTTGAGAGATATATTTTTAAAGACAATTTTTTCTTCCATCTAATTTAGGATCTCTGGGATAAACAAGATATTTTACATAATCTGCTAGAAATAATTCATAGTTCAAGCTTCTATGTGTTATACTTGTTAAAATATTTGCATTCAAAAGCAAATTCAGAATTGTAGCTCAAGGCTATATGTATATCCTTCCTAAGGAACATAAGACCTAAATAGCATTTTGAATTATAATTGTTTTGAAATCATACATTTAAAGATACAAACCTGCATTAAAAAAAAAATAGGACATAGATTCCTTCATTCAAGCTTTTTCACTGAATATATGCCACACACTATGGCAACTACTGGATATGAAAAGAGAGTTGAATAGCTGTCCAAAGAAGCTTTGAATCTAGTGAGGGGACACAGACCATAATCAGATAATCGCAACTGAGTATTTAACAAGTATTGCAATTGTTGTTATTACTGGATTCTGAGAGCAAATAGGAAGAGGTCTGTGCTGATTATCAGTGACATTTACTGAGATTCTGGGTCTCTGTGGCACAAATTAGGATTGCACTTCTTTACCTCTTTAAAGTTTGGCATGACTTATTTTGTTTTTATTTTTTGGCCACATGGCTTGTGGAATCTTAGTTCCCTAGACCTGGGATTGAACCTGGGCCCTGGCAGTGAAAGCACTGAGTTCTAATCACTGGGTCTCCAGGGAATTCTCAACTTAATTTTGGCTAATGAAATATGGGTGGAAGTAACACAAATCATATCTAGGTGGAAAGCCTTTTTACTTATGGTGACTGGCATTATTGCATATCTGGGCTTAGACCCCAAAGGTGGATGATATGAAACTGAGCCCTATTTAGTCTCAAAGGATACACAGTATATATCAGAAATAAATGTTCATTTTTTTTATTAAGCCACTGAGATTTGGAGATGTTTGTCATTGCAGCACAGCCTAAGCTGTACAGACCACTATATGTTTTACTCCAGATGTGGACAATTCAACAAGTTTCCCAGGGTGCATGAGGCTAAGCTGAGACCTAAAGACTTGACGAACTGAAAGGAACAGCATTCCAGAGGTAAGAGTATTTACATGTGAAGGCTTGGAGCAGGATGAGAATTCAGCATGTTTGGGGAAGAGGTGTTTTGCTTGTTTACTTCTTTGTTTTTTTTAAAACAAATGGAGTGTAGCCATCCAACAAGGGTACTGGAGATTACTCTGAGTAGGACTAACAGTAATTGCTACTCAAGGATAAGATTCCAAAGGATTTCTGCCTGGTTCATTTGGGCTTTTGGACACAGAAAAGAGAAATTAAGAACCAAATTGCTATGAACCAACATAATGGTGAAAGTGAAGTTGCTCAGTCATGTCCGACTCTGCGACCCCATGGACTGTAACATACCAGCCTCCTCCCTCCAGGATTTTCCAGGCAAGAGTAGTACAGTGGGTTGCCATTTCCTTCTCCAGGGGATCTTCCCAACCCGGGGATCAAAACCAAGTCTCCCTCATTGCAGGCAGACGCTTTACCGTCTGAGCCACCAGGGAAGCCCTAACATAATGGTTGCTGCTGCTGCTGCTGCTGCTGCTGCTAAGTTGCTTCAGTCGTGTCTGACTCTTAGTGACCCCATGGACTGCAGCTTACCAGGCTCCTCCATTCATGGGATTTTCCAGGCAAGAACACTGGAGTGGGTTGCCATTTCCTTCTCTAACGCATGAAAGTGAAAAGTGAAAGTGAAGTCGCTCAGTCGTGTCCGATTCTTAGCAACCCCATGGACTGCAGCCTACCAGGCTCCTCCGTCCATGGGATTTTCCAGGCAAGAGTACTGGAGTGGGGTGCCATTGCCTTCTTCAAACATAATGGTACTTGTCCTTAAAAAGAAAAGTCACCTGCAATGTACAAAGTGCCTCTTTCAGGGTAGAGTCTTTTTATTTCTCACTTACATCTTTGCCTCAAGTTTCTTCTTTACATATAGACTCAAATGAATTTTTCATTTTGTTCATGTCTGTTATATTTATGTCTTTTCATGTCTTGAAGGCAGGGCCCATGTCATTTTCATGTTTATGCTTTGTAGGTATTCAAAAACTACCTATTAAGACAGCTGCCATTATCTTAGGAATCTAAAAGCAGAACACAGCCTTGACTAGTTTCTAAAAGGCTGCTTCAAAAGAAATCTCTGGACACAGAAGGGGATCTGCCCATTTAAAAAGTGACCCAGAGATACACTGAGGTCTTGTGATGACAGTTAAGGCTGTGGGCCCATGGAATTTGCTCCCAAGACCTAGATTCTAGGGTCACCACTTCCTGATTGTGAGCCCCTGGGTTTAACTTTCAATCTTGATTTCCTAACTTGTGAACCGCAGGAAAGGCCTGCCCTACTTACCTCTTGGGGCTCTTAGGGGACTAAAATGACAACTCTGAGAACTTTTAAGTGTTGTACAAGTATGAGGCAATATTCATATTACTGCTGTTGGCAGCATGAATCTTGGATCATTAGAGGAAATGGGTATAATGCAAAGCCTGTACTGTTGATGAGACCTGGCTTTGAATTCTTTCTCAATCTCTTAACAGTTGCATAATTTTGGTCAAGCAATAAAATTCTAGAATATCACCAATGTCCTACTGGTTTGGACTAAAATACATTTCCTATACAAGTATCCTTAGTAAAGAACACTAGAAGTATGACATTGGAAGGCCACTGAGCTTCAAAAAATCACAAAGGTAGAATTCAAATCTCACTTCCATCATTCATTAACATGTGAGGTTGGTTAAGTTAACTACCTCCTAGAGTCTCAATTTACAGATCAATATAATGGGGATGATATTACCCAATTTCCAAAGGTTAACAGAAGCCACTTAAAGTAGAAAATGTTGGCTTATTAAGCCTTTGAAATGCTTACGTGCCTGTTTAGCATTAAGCAAACTGCATCCCTAAAAATTCTGAATCAAGGTTATTCACAGAAAAGACTAAGTAACACTCAACTCCTGTTAAAGAAGCACCTTCTCTTATCCCAACATTGAGAAAAATGACTGAATAAACTTAAACCTAAACCTTGGGTCAATCTGTGGCTCATCCAACCAGACAAGTTTCCTATTAACCTTGAAGTGTCCAAGGTAGCTCCTGAGATCCCACAATTTCTCATCTTCCCTTTCCTAGGGATGGCAAGGACTTGCTTTCCCCAGGTTGTACAAGATGATTTGGGAGAAAAATAAGAGATATGGGCCACATTCTAATGAAGACCACTGCACCAACAAGACAAATTTTTGTCTGTTTTCTTAAGTACACAGCTTGGTCTAATAAATTTGTTCCCTGTGGCTGTTGTCATGGTCCACTCAGCTGGCCTTTGCACAAGTCCACTCTTATGCAGGTGGATGAGTGAGGCTCCAGAGAGAAGCAGGTTCACAAACGTGTCAAGCCTCACACACAACTTCTGAGGTGCATTCCTGATGAAACAGCATAAGTGGGCTCTTTGCTGGCTACTTGTTTTCACTGTGAGTGTGGTTTGTGCACAAGCACTATCGGCATCTTCCGGGATCTTGTTAGAGATGCAGACTCTCAGGCCCCACCCCAGATTTGCTGAACCAGATCTGCATTTTAACAAGATTCATATATACTTTAAAGTTAGTGAAGACTTTGGCTACAAAGTCTAAATACTACCCAACATGGGCTTCTGTGGTGGCTCAGATGGTAAAGAATCTGCCTGAAATGCAGGACATGTGGGTTCAGTCTCTGGATAGGGAAGATCCCTTGGAGAAGGGAATGGCAATCCACTCCAGTATTCTTGCCTGGAGAATTCCATGAACAAAGGAGCCTGGCGGGCTACAATCCATGGGGTTGCAAAGCATAGTACACGACTGAATAATGAACACACACGAGGTGCCAAAGAGAGCTATTTTTTAGGGCTTACTGGGGATACACCCCCTCCCCAAATCTCTTTGCCCCAGTTCTTAAACTAGACAAGACATTCAGTTAAAGCCGTAATGGTCTCTCTGCCCTACTGCATATGTATACTCAGTGCAATAAAGATATTATTATTCACTCTCTAACAAAGGATTTACAGATTTCACAAGTTGTGGAAAATCATACAGCTAGGCAGTTGCTAAAATGTAAAATAACCTTCCTTTTCTGTAACTATTGGTTTTGGCTGATAGAAGTCATGCATACAGTCATATTTCAGAGAAATTACCATGCCTTAATGAGAACTTTAGGTTGAAGGAAGACATTTCAGTCAAATGATAGTGAAATTGATATGATCAAAATGAAATATGTGGCATATTTATCTAATCAGCTAGAGCTGCAATCTCGAACCAGAGTCATTTACAGCTCAATCAACTCATCTAGTCATTATCAGCTAATGATACAATGAGTGATTACCCCCACTTTGAGATAATAAGTGAGTTCATGAAAATCAGCACTTCTATTATAAAGTGTGACAGGTAGGGCTGAAAATAAGGTCTTTGAATGCAGTGAGTGCCTGGCTTACCTGACAAAAATTTAATAGGAAAAAATGGAACTGCATAGTTATAAGACGAGGTACATCCCTTTTGGAAAAGCAACTTAGCAATTTGTATGAAGAATCATTATAATGCTCACACCTTTGCATCATGTAAATTTTTTCTTTTTTTTTTAGTTTGAAACAATATCCAACTTTCAAAAACTGAAACTAGAATACAAAGAACTTTCCTATCCTATTGGAGAGTAAGTTGCTGATATGAGCCAACTCACTGGAAAAGACCCTGATGCTGGGAAAGACTGGAGCAAAAGGAAAAGGGGGTGGCAGAGGATGAGATGGTTAGATAACATCACTGACTCAATGGACACAAATTTGAGCAAACTCTGGGAGATAGTGGAGGACGGAAGAGCCTGGCATGCTATAGTCCATGCGGCCACAAAGAGTCAGATATGACTTAAGTGGCTGAACAACAACAACAAATTATCATCCTTGGAATACATTACAGTGAATTTCTTACTGATGAATACATTTTTCTGCATAACCACAAAATAACCTTCAAAATTAGGAAATTAACACTGATACATTACTACCATCTTGTCCTCACACTATATTCATTTTGCCAAATGTCTTAATAATGTCTTTTTGGTAAAAGGATGCAGTTCAAAATAACATGTGTTTTGGTTGTCATGGCTCTTTAGTCTCCTTCAATATGATCCAGCAATACCATTGCTGGGCATACACACTGAGGAAACCAGAATTGAATGAGACACGTGTACCCCAATGTTCATCGAAGCACTGTTTATAATAGCCAGGACATGGAAGCAACCTAGATGTCCATCAGCAGATGAATGGATAAGAAAGCTGTGATACATATACACAATGGAGTATTACTCAGCCATTAAAAAGAATACATTTGAATCAGTTCTAATGAGGTGGATGAAACTGGAGCCTATTATACAGAGTGAAGTAAGCCAGAAAGATAAACACCAATACAATATACTAACGCATATATATGGAATTTAGAAAGGTGGTAACCATAACCCTGTATACGAGACAGCAAGAGAGACACTGATATATAGAACAGTCTTTTGGACTCTGTGGGAGAGGGAGAGGGTGGGAAGATTTGGGAGAATGGCATTGAAACATGTATAATATCATATATGAAACGAGTTGCCAGTCCAGGTTTGATGCACGATACTGGATGCTTGGGGCTGGTGCACTGGGACGACCCAGAGAGATGGTATGGGGAGGGAGGAGGGAGGAGGGTTCAGGATGGGGAACACATGTATACCTGTGGTGGATTCATTTTGATATATGGCAAAACCAATACAATATTGTAAAGTAAAAACAAAAAAAACAATTCCCCTTTCTTCCCTTGCTTTTTACAGTCATTCTGCTTTTGAAGACTACAGACCAGTACCCTTGTATTAACACTGGATACCTCAACTTGGGTAAATCTGCTGTTCCCTTAAGATTTGATGCAGGTTATGTGACTTTGGTAAGAATATCACAGAAGTGATGGTGTGTTCTTTTCATTAAATCTAATTGTGTGGCACATACATTTAACTAGTTTTTTTTTTATCTTTTTCTGGCCACACAACATGGCTTGTGGGATCTTAGTTTTCCAACTAGGGATCGAACCTGTGTCTTCTGCAGTAGAAGTGCAGAGTTTTCTCCACTGGACCATCAGGAAATTCCCAGTTTGATTAGTCTTATTAGTGTTTATATTAACTTTAAATACTTCACTGAGGTGGTATCCACCAGCTTTCTCCATTGTAAAGTCATTCTTTTTTCCCTTTATAATTAATACTGATTAGGCAAGAAACTACTTTGAGATATTAGATATATTCTGTACCTCAAAATTTCAATTTATTAATCTTAATGAATTAATATTAGTTTCTTTAGGCTACCATAAACTTACATATTCCTATTTCATTTCATGTATTACTTCATTGCTTATTTTGCTGCAAGTTGTCCTAGATTTGGGCAGGATGCCATTTCCTACTCCAGGAGAATCTTCCTAACCCAGGGATTGAACCTGTGTCTCCTGCTTGGCAGGCAGATTTCTACCACAGAGCCATCTGGGAAGCCCTATTTTTTATGTTGAGACTAGTCCAAATGAAAAATATATATTAAGGATGCCATTTCATGAATAAAATAAATTTAATATAGAATTACATTTAATAGATGAAGATTGAAAGGAAGAAATGATTAAATAATGGTAAACATGTACATTATTAGGCAGTCCCTACAAATGTTGGTCACTTTCACTTTTCACTTTCATGCATTGAAGAAGGAAATGGCAACCCACTCCAGTGTTCTTGCCTGGAGAATCCCAGGGATGTGGGAGCCTCGAGGGCTGCCGTCTATGGGGTCGCACAGAGTTGGACACGACTGAAGCGACTTAGCAGCAGCAGCAGCAGCAGCAGTGAAGAGAGTAATTTGAGCACCTATAATGAATCTAACTCAGAGCAAGCATAACTGGAGGCAGGGGTGTGCTGTGATTCCAGTGGCCATCTATTCCAGTTCAGCTGGAACAGTCCCAGTTTACTCTTGTTGTCTCATAATTATCAGTCTTCTTTTTCAGTTTTAAAGTATCTCAATTTAGATGATAAATTACATGGCCAGAGGATGAAGAGATCAAAACTCAATCTCAGTAATTTTTCCAGGAAACATTCTAGAAGAGGAGACTACAAATAATAGGAGTCTTTCTAAAGTGTTTCTTCCCAATTTACACTTAAATAGGTCAGAACAGTGAGTGGCACAATACAAACATTCAAAAATATTAGCCATTATGGTCCATTTGACTGGACAATCTGAGCAAATATAAGGCATTGCTGTGGCTGACTCTTCATGAGGGGAATCTTGGATTTGGGGTGATGACTGGAGTGCTCTGGGCTTTTCTGGTGGCTCAGATGGTAAAGAATCTGCCTGCAGTGCAGAAGATCTGGGTTCAATCCCTGGGATAGGAAGAGTCCCAGGAGAAGGGAACGGCTACCCGCTGCAGGATTCTTGCCTGAAGAATTCCATGAACAAAGGAGCCCTCCATGATGTTTCAATGAGGTGGACAGGACTGAGCAACTAGCACTTTCACTGGCGTGCTCTGGTTGCCACAGTGGAGATGTAGAGAAAACTCACAGGCACATAGGTGAAGCTCTCTGCTGTAACTACTCATGTTATCACCTCTACATTATTTTCCATCAATTTCTAGATGTAAATAAACTACAGCAAATTTAAGCTTTTTCTTTATTTACTGTTTAGATGGAGATCTCAATAATTTTCAGACTCAAGTGAACTCGTAAAAGCAGATAAGCCTGGATGTCATGAAAAGTCATGGAAAAGATAGAGTGATTCAAGAGAAGGGGACACACCTTTATCAATCAAATCATCTCTTATTATCAAAGAAAGAGGATAGAACTAGACGTTTCCAAATAAATGTTCATATCAAGACTCCAACAGAGAGGCAGGAGACAAGATGGTGGAGTAGAAGGACTTGAGTTCGCTTATCACGAAAACACTGAAATCACAACTAACTTCTGAACAACCACTGACAAAAAAGACTCAAATCTACCAAAAAAGACACTCTACACCCAAAGACAAAAAGGAAGCCACAATGAGATGATGCGTTGCTGATGAGTTGCTCAGTCGTGTTCAACTCTTTGAGATGCTATGGACTGTAGCCCACCAGGATCCTCTGTCCATGGGGATTCTCCAGGCAAGAATACTGGAATAGGTTGCCATGCTCTCCTCCAGGGGATCTTCCCAACCCAGGGATCAAATCCAGGTCTCTCACAATGCAGGCAGATTCTTTTATCATATGAGCCACCAGGGAGGGGTCTTTTCATGATATGATCATATTCCATACCTGCTACCCACATACTGGAAAATAATTATATCACAGAGGTTCTCCCATAGGAGTGAGAGTTTTGAGCCCCAAGTTGGGCTCCCCAGCCTGGGGACGTGGCATTGGGAGGAGGAGCCTCCAGAACATTTGGCTTTGAAGGCCAGTGGGCTTGAGTGCAGGCACTTCACAGAACTGGTTGAGACAGAGACTCCACTACTGGAGGGTGCCCAAGAGGTTTCACATGCACTGGGACCCAGGGCAAAGCAGTGACTCCATAGGAGCATGGCCCAGGCCTACCTTTGAGTAGGCCTGAGGAGGCAGAGAGTGGCTGTGTCTCACTGTGGGAGATGGACACTGGTGGCAGGGGCCCCAGGGAATATTCATTGGAGTGAGCGCTCCCAAAAGTCACCAATTTGGCATTGAGACCTGGCTCCAGTGCTGAGACACCTCAGGCCGAACCACCAACAGGGTGGGAACACAGCCCCACCATCAGCAGATAGGCTGTATAAAGTTAGCCTGAACCCTCAGCCGCCTATAAACATACCCCTTGACACAGTCCTGCCCACCAGAGGGACAAGACCCAGCTCTACCCACCAGTGGGCAGGCACCAGTTCCTCTCACTTGGAAGCCTGCACAGGCCCCTGGACCAACCTCATCCACTGGGGGGCAGACACCAGAAGAAGAACTACAATCCTGCAGCCTGAGGAATGGAGACCACAAACACAGAAAATCAGACAAAATGAGACAGCAGGGGGATATGTTCCAGATGAAGAAACAAGATACAATCCCAGAATAACAACTAAGTGAAGTGGAGATAGGTAATCAACCTGAAAAAGAATCCACAGTAATAACAGTAAAAATGACCCAAGATCTCAGAAAAATAATGGAGGCACAGACTGAGAGGATACAAGAAACGTTTAATAAAGAGCTAGGTGCTTTGAAGAACAGAGATAAACAATATAATAACTAAATGAAAAATACACTAGAAGGAATCAACAGCAGAATAAATAAATCATGATGCTGCCAGGTTATCAAATATTAGGCAGTTGTTAAAATATGTGATCAAGTAATTTTGAGTCACTTTGGGGAAATATGTATGATACCATGCTAAGAGACAAATACTGCCTATTAAGTTTTGTATAGTCCACTCTGTTAGTTTATATTCTATACATAATATATAGAAATGCATTGAAAAATACTGAAAGAGGATGCACTATAAAATTTAATAGTGATTACTTGGATAATTTTAAGCTTTCTTCACTATATGTCTTTGAATTATCCCAAACTTTTAAATAATAAGAATATATGAAAAAAATAGAATTGGAAAATGTGATTATGATAATCAGCAACATAAAGATTATGCAAGATGAATGGAAGGGGTAGATGAAATTAGGGTTACCGTTAGGGTTTTGAAATGAAGGTTTGTGAAGCCCTGACTACCAGTGTGGTTGTATTTGGAGATGGAGACTCTAGGTAAGTAAGTAATGATGTTTAAATGAGGTCATAGGATGGGGCTTTGATCAAACAGGACTAGTGTCCTTATAAAAAATTATCCCAGAGTGCTCGTTCTCTCTCTTTTCCTGAGCACACACTTAGAAAAAGGCATGTGAGGACATAACAAGGCGCCATATACAAGCCAGGAAAAGAGGTCTCAGCGGGAACCTCAGTTCAGTTGCTCAGCCTTGTCCCCTTCTTTGTGACCCCATGGACTGCAGCATGCCAGGCTTCCCTGTCCAACAGCAACTCCCAGAGCTTACTCAAACTCATGTCCACCAAGTCTGTGATGCCATCCAACCACCTCATCCTCTGTCATCCCCTTCTCCTCCCACCTTCAATCTTCCCAGCATCAGGGTCTTTTCAAATGAGTCGGTTCTTCAGAGGGCAGACAGAATGAAAATCACTGGAGAAGGGAATGGCAAACCACTTCAGTATTCTTGCCTTGAGAACCCCATGAATGGAACACCAGGAACCTAGTCAGTCAGAATCTTGATCTTGGCCTTCTCAGCCTCCAGAACTGTGTGAAACAAATGTCTTCTGTTTAAGCAACCCAGGTTATGACATTATGTCACGGAAGCCCAGTGGAATAATACACTAATTTAAAAAAAAAAAACATTCTTTTTAAAGTGGAAGGAAACACTCCAGAGAGTAATATCAGCTGGGTTTACCCCTCCCTGTCCTAGTTCTAAACATAGCAGGAAGCCAGCGAGTTGTCAGGTAAAAAACTGTGGGTCAGGGGACGAGTCCTAATGTTTCTGGTTGAGGACAAGCTCAAGGTGGGCCACCAGAGTGTGGCTGCCCAATTCTTAGAATACTGTGTTTAGGGCTGGTGCCTGAAAAATGAGGTCACAGGCTAAGTTACACATTCAGAGATTAAACAAGTCTGTGAAGCCTCTTCCAGAAACAATTTCTGGGCTGGTGGGTAGAGAAGGAACAGTGTCTGCAAGTAATAACACAAAACTTTTGGCATTCTCTTCAACCTCTGAGATGCTCTTAGAAGCTCTCTTTAAATAACAGATAGGAGGTTACCCTGGGGGTCCAGTGGTTGCTTGCCAATCAGGGGATGTGGGTTTGATTCCTGGTCTGGGAAGATTACACACGCCTTGGAACAACTGAGCTCGTGTGCCACAACTACTGAACCTGTGCTGTGGCGCCAGTGGGCTGCAAATACGGAGTCCACTCGCTGCGACCATCGAAGCCCACGCACCCTAGAGCCTGTTCTCTGCAATAAGAGAGGCCACTGCAGTGAGAAGCCTACCCACATCAACTGGAGAGTAGCGCTCTCTCTCTACAACTAGAGAAAGTCCATGCGCAGCAACGAAGACCCAGCACAATCAAAAACAAGTAACTTAATAACAGAAATTTCACTGATTATATAGTGGATTTCAATTTTCTTTATCCTGCTCTAAGGTAAAGAATACAGAGTTTCATTATCTATTTTTGTAAAAAGGAGGTGTACAGTAGCAATAGTGTCATACTCAATCTTAGTATCTAGCAGAACATGACAATCATTGCCTATTGGAAGGCTCCAGTAAGCAAGCAAACAAGGGGGCGTTTCAGGGAGGGAAGATGGCAGATTTCTGCATGCTACAGAAGGGGCTGCATACCATGGTATCAATGTTAATGTGTTCTTCAAAAAATCTCAAGACTCTTTCGTTAAGTGGTTAAAATCCAAATAACAATGTAATCTGTGCTTTTGCAAATTAGCCACAAACCATCTAGTTTCTCAGCAATTACTTGACGTTTTTTATCTACCTCTAAATGTTACTGACCTAAAAAAAAAATCTGATCAAAGGCTGTGGAAATTCTAACCCCTGCAGCAAGTATTAAATTGGTCCACTCTGTGTCCTATGCTGACAAATCGTTATACTCTAGAGCCTGACGACCTATGAGTGACTCAATTAGATGCACAGATGTGGCAGCAATGTTTTAAAGTTGTCTGCACTTGACTTCATTCCTTTAAAACAACAGCCAACCCGCCCACCCCCTTAAAATCTTTCCCAACCTAATAAATAGAAATGTCTTTCCTTCTATATGCTCCAGAGCAGACATGAAGGCGACTGTACCTTCTGGTAGTCACATAAAATGAACACAAGCACCTTTGTGTAATAAATCTCTCTCTTGTAACCAGCTTCCTCTCATATTATGTTTCTCTTTATATTATGAAGATCTATGCATTTACATGGAATCTTCCTTCTTACCTGTCCCACTCTTTCCTCCACCTCAGTCCATTATAGGCACTGGTTCTCTAGAAGTTTATTGGTTGGGTTAAGGAGGACTTGATAGTGAGCGGTTTGGTATCAGATGTCAAACCCAGCCCAACAAGAAGCCGTGGGAATCCCTGACATCTCTTCCGCCATGGAACTGACTGTGTGAGGGAACAATGGAAGTATAATATTCTGAGAATATAACTTGGTATTTTTGGAAAATGTATTCCTTTATTGAGAAGTTACCTCTCGGATATGTCTAAACATTACCTTTCACAAAAGATCATATTTTTTTCAACATTAAAAGACACGTCACGCATTCCTGTTGTACATACTATAGTACTCTGGTGGCTCAGATGGTAAAGTGTCTGCCTACAATACAGGAGATTCGGGTTCAATCCCTGGGTTGGGAAGATCTCCTGGAGAAGGAAATGGCAACCCACTCCAGTATTCCTGCCTGGAGAATCCCAGGGACGGAGGAGCCTGGTAGGCTACAGTCCATGGGGTTGCAAAGAGTCGGACACGACTGAACGACTTCACTTCACTTCACACATTCCTGTTGTACATACTATAGTCCCAAGTACTGTATGAGACACAGTATAAATACTGATGCAAATTAGGTTCAGAAGGCATATATCCAGAGGAAAATATGGTTCAAAGGATATATGCAATCTCAGTGTTCATTGCAGTACCACTAACAATAGCTAGGACATGGAAGCAATCTAAATGTCCATCAACAGATGAACAGATAAAGAAGATGTGATACATACAATATATTACTTCGCCATTAAAAGAATGAAATGATGACATTTGCAACAACGTGGATGGACCCGGAGATTATCATACAAAGTGAAGCAAGTCAGACAAAGACAAACTTCATGTGATATTGCTTATATGGGGAATAAAAAATAAAATGAAAAAAAAATGAAACAAATGAACTTACTTACAAAACAGAAACATACTCACAGACTTAGTTAAGGAATTAATGTTTACCAGGGGAAAGGGTGGTGGGAAGGGATAGCCTGAGAATTTGGGACTGACATGTATACACACAGCTGTTTAAAACATAAAACCAACAAGGACTTACTGTAAAAAAAAATAATAATAATAATGAAAATTAAAGAAAAAAATACTTTGTCTGGTAAGATACATGATGTTACTATTTTTGTGCAGTGTATTCAGTGACAAACAGAACCTGTTGTCTGGGGATAAGGCAGACTCTTTTCTTATTTGCCTACTGTGTTCTCATTAGAACAGTGTTCTGATGTGTGTGTGTTTGCAGACGTGGCAAACTCTCAGCCTACAGAACCAGCCTGACATCTAGCTTCCTGGACAGCTTACAAAGGAAACAGCTGACTGCAACTTGCCTCAGTAACAGGGGTCTAACTGTTCATTGCTTCAGTTAACACTGAGAGAGTGCATTTGCTTGAACAAAAGTTAAACCATTTGCCTAATATTTATGGAATACCCGCCTTGTGCACTGTGAGACCTGAAACACTTGTTAGCGCTCTGAACAATTTCTCCCCACCAAACAGTCTCTATACAAAGTCTCCATGCCTGCCTCCAGCACCATGTGGCTCTGTCCAGAGGGGAGCCGAACTGCTCTGATGTCTCCTTGTGCAGGTTCCAAGTAATCTTGCTGTCTTCCCATCTACTTCCTTAAACACATACTTCGTTTTCACTGTCTATCTGGCACATGACCAATATTTAGGTTTGATTTTGTCTCTTAGAAGGACACTTCTTTCCATGAGCACAGGATCAGAGCAGAGACCCAAGCATTCCACTTGTTCAGTGGGGAAAGGTCAGACCTCTGAATGTATTTTAGACTCGACTATGTCACACACCCACAAATGTGAAGACGGGCTTCCTACAAATCTGAAAACTAATCATGCAAATGAAACCTGTTACATCCCCAAAGCACAAGCTTTTCAGTTCTCTAAGGCTTGTGGAGGAACTGTGGGAAACACAGTGCCCATGATACTCAACAAGCAGGCAGGAGTCTCACTGAAATACAAAGACTTGCGGTGCAAGTGAGAAGGGAAGTGTTTTGCTCCTTATCGGCCCTGTTGGATCAGTTCTCTCTTCAGTGGTGTCTCCCACTTAGGGTATATACAGAAAAAGCCACACCTGAGAAAATAGAAGCAAAGTCATTTCTTTTAGCATTTCTGACAATTAAGAAAGTTTAGCCTTGATACACAACACTTTCTTAATGTATAGCACAGGGTACTATGGTCAATACTGTGTACTAAACCATAATAGAAAAGAACATGAAGAAGAATATATATGCTGCTCCTGCTGCTGCTAAGTCTCTTCAGTCGTGTCCGACTCTGTGTGACCCAATAGATGGCGGCCCACCAGGCTCTGCTGTCCCCGGGATTCTCCAGGCAGGAACGCTGGAGTGGGTTGCCATTTCCTTCTCCAATGCAGGAAAGTGAAAGTGAAAGTGAAGTCGCTCAGTTGTGTCCGACTCTTCCCAACCCCATGGACTGCAGCCTACCAGGCTCCTCTGCCCGTGGGCTTTTCCAGGCAAGAGTACTGGAGTGGGGTGTCATCGCCTTCTCCAAGAATATGCATAGATATAACCAAATCACTTTGTTGTACTTCAATAAAATATTTTAAAAAGCCAAGCCTTGACTCTCTAGCATAAGTGTCCTGACACTTGTAAGCACAAACTCCACCTCATTTTGGAGGTTTCCCTGCTTCTTCTTTTTGCTTTGCCTGCTGCAGACTCTACGAGTAAAAAGCCCACATGACCCCTATATCTTATGGCATATATCTGATAATTCATTGGGAGTAGAATTGATGATCGACAACCTGGTGTGAGCATTAAAGAAAACAGATATGAGAAAAACACCCAGCATATAATTTGCACATAGTGAGTACTCAACAAATACTGCTGCTTGCTTTTTCTATAGTTCCAGAGAGGATTTAAAGCAACTTATGAAAATACTCAGAGTCTAACAATGATCAGTTTTCATTCCAATCCCAAAGAAAGGCAATGCCAAAGAATGCTCAAACTACCACATAATAGCACTCATCTCACACGCTAGTAAAGTCATGCTCAAAATTCTCCAAGCCAGGCTTCAGCAATACGTGAACTGTGAACTTCCAGATGTTCAAGCTGGATTTAGAAAAGGCAGAGGAACCAGAGATCAAATTGCCAACATCTGCTGGATCATGGAAAAAGCAAGAGAGTTTCAGAAAAACATCTATTTCTGCTTTATTGACTATGCCAAAGCTTTGACTGTGTGGATCACAATAAACTGTGGAAAATTCTGAAAGAGATGGCTCTTTGAGGCTCTTTGAGGCCTCAAAGACTTGCTTTTTGAGAAACCTATTGCAGGTCAGGAAGCAACAGTTAGAACTGGACATGGAACAACAGACTGGTTCCAAATAGGAAAAGGAGTACGTCAAGGCTGTATATTGTCACCCTGCTTATTTAACTTCTATGCAAAGTACATCATGAGAAATGCTGGGCTGGAAGAAGCACAAGCTGGAATCAAGATTGCCAGGAGAAATATCAATAACCTCAGATATACAGATGACACCACCCTTACGGCAGAAAGTGAAGAGGAACTAAAGAGTCTCTTGATGAAAGTGAAAGAGGAGAGTGAAAAAGTTGGCTTAAAGGTCAACATTCAGAAAACGAAGATCATGGCATCTGGTCCCATCACTTCATGGAGAATAGATGGGGAAACAGTGGAAATAGTGTCAGACTTTATTTGTGGGGGCTCCAAAATCACTACAGATGGTGACTGCAGCCATGAAATTAAAAGACGCTTACTCCTTGGAAGGAAAGTTATGACCAACCTAGAGAGCATATTGAAAAGCAGAGACATTACTTTGCCAACAAAGGTCTGTCTAGTCAAGGCTATGGTTTTTCCAGTAGTCATGTATGGATGTGAGAGTTGGACTGTAAAGAAAGCTGAGCGCCGAAGAATTGATGCTTTTGAAGTGTGGTGTTGGAGAAGACTCTTGAGAGTCCCTTGGACTGCAAGGAGATCCAACCAGTCCATTCTAAAGGAGATCAGCCCTGGGATTTCTTTGGAAGGAATGATGCTAAAGCTGAAACTCCAGTACTTTGGCCACCTCATGTGAAGAGTTGACTCATGGAAAAGACTCTGATGCTGGGAGGGATTGGGGGCAGGAGGAGAAGGGGACGACAGAGGATGAGATGGCTGGATGGCATCACCCACTCAATGGACATGAGTCTGAGTGAACTCCGGGAGTTGGTGATGGACAGGGAGGCCTGGCGTGCTGCGATTCATGGGGTCGCAAAGAGTCAGACACGACTGAGCGACTGAACTGAACTGAACAATGATGTAGTTGATGGCTCTGAGCCCTAGAGAAAAATACGGAGAATTTTCTCCTTAAATTTTTCTCTCATCTTACCATCAGTACCACCAGGTATTGCAAATAAATAAGTCTTACAAGGCATTTTTATTTAAATAAATACATCTATTTTTAAAAGCACTGTGCATACTGTATAACCTCTCCATTGAGTCTGCACTGTTCCTGGGGTTTGGGTACTTTGAGACACTGACCAACACCATGGGTTAAGCTGAATCAATGAGTTACAAGACTGTCAAAAGGATGGATGTGTCCAATCAGACACCATATGCCTTGACACATAGAAGATACATATTGAGACAATGCAAGCCGCTTGATGGAAAACCAAACCAAGTAGGAAGCACATCTTCCATGCATCTGAGCCAGGGAGGCTATACTGGAGCTGTAGGAAGTCAGTTTTTCCTTTGCACTGTATGTTATGTGAGGTGGCTCTGTGATCTGGGGACACTGATGAAGATTATGCCTCCCAGTTCCTTCCCACCTCCCAGTTTACGGAGACATGGAAGTTTTTGGAAGGAGGTTGTCACTACCTAGTCAGTTCTCTGAAACAGAAAGACTTGGTGGTGAGAAGAATGCTGTTTTTTTTCTTTAATGTATATATTTTTAAGTCTTTATTGTATTTGTTACAATATTGTTTTACAATACTGATTCTGTTTTATGTTTTGTTTTTTTTGGTAACGTGGCATATGGGATCTTAGCTCCCTGACCAGGGATTGAACTCACACCCCCTGGCATTGGAAGGCAATGACTTAACCACTGGACCACCAGAGATATCCCAAGAGGACTTTCAGATTCACATCCATTTATGCCACAGCAGCTTCCATTTCTTGGGCAAAACAGACTTAAGACTGAATGATAATGAAAAAACTCAAGAATCCTATTTTTCACTTTACTTCCTGGCCCGGCTATCTGGAAATGGCTTCATATCAACTAAGTTTCCACTGAGGATCTAATTTTGCATTTATAGGTAAAACTGTGGTGTATGTTATCCCAGTATAGGTTGGTCAACATTAGAGTTCCTGAAAGGTAACTTTGAATATGATGTGGCATCAACTCTATTTAGTTATGAGTAGAGAGAACCACTGCAGCAGCTTCCTTCTCTACCAGATTGAGAAATTACCAATGAACAAATGATTTGGGAAAATCAGAATGAGGATAGTTGGGGTTCTCCTTACTGTGAAATCAAAACACCCCACAAGCACTTCTTCTTTTAATCCTGAAATTACTTTACTAGCAAGAGCTGAACAGTATGAGATTCACTGTGAAATGAATATCCCACCATAAAAGCCCAGCATATTCATCTTTAAAAAATTTAGTATCTTAATGTGATTCATGACTTAGTCACCTTTTGTACCACTTTCTGTTTGATTATAATTTTATCTATTAATCATGTTAATCCAATAGACTCTGCCTTAATCAAATGTGAGTCAATTACCCAGTTCTTCAAATTATATTTTTTAATGAAAGACATTTTTTAAAATTGAATGCCAATTAGGGCCAAGCCAAACTTGTTCATAAAGTTTGGGTTATCACAGAACAGTATGAGCCCTTGACTATACCTGTATTTTCAGCTCTTTCTGATGAGGGCGTGCTGTGTGCTTTCAGATACAGCCATTAACCTCTCTGTAATTCCTGTTTTTCCACCTGTGAAATGAGGATAATGATACTCTGGCTTGGGAAATGATTTTATGACTCTTAGTTGAAAAATGCAACCAGAATACCATTTAAAAAAATGCTTTTTGTAATTTCACTCTTAATTTCTTACCATAAGTGGTTTTGTTTTTCCTTAGCACTGAACTGCTTTTTGACATCATTAGAGAACTATATATAAATCCACCGAGAGGGAAGTGACTCAGAAGGGTTCCTTTGGAACAGTCTTAACTGTGGACAGTGATGGACAGAATGACAAGGATGTTCTATCCACAGGCCTCCAGAAATAAAGTCCAAGTGGACTCCTGGAGCTCTGTGTTGGGAAAAGTTGTAAGGCTTCCTCCTCGTTCAGCTGAATCGAGCTCCTTGCTCCCATTGAGGAATGGGTACTGGTGGTGTAAGAGCAGACAGAACTAGCTGACAGTGGAAGGGGCTCCATGGATGGGCCTCTGGTGGTGGGGGTGGTCCTTGAGCTCCACTGATACCGTGTAGAAAGTAGCATGTGTACATTTCTCTAGAATGGGAGTGCATAGCCATTATTTTAATTTTCAGTAAGATTCTACAGACCAGTCTATCCTAAAGGAAATCAACCCTGAATATTCACCAGAAGGACTGTGGCTGAAACTTCAATACTTTGGCCACCTGGTACAAAGAGCCAGATCATTGGAAATGACCCTGATGCTGGGAAAGATTGAAGGCAAAAGGAGAAGGGGGAGGGAGGATTACTGACTCAGTGGACACGAATCTGAGCAAACTCTGGGAGATAGTGGAGGACAGAGGGGCCTTTCATGCTACAGTCCATGGGGTTGCAAAAGAGTTAGACACAATTTAGTGACTGAACGACAATCAGATTGTACAAACCAATGTTTTAGGATCAAATGGATGATGAGGTCAGGGGCCCAAACCTTGGGCTGGGACTGAGGCCAGAGGATCACCTTCACCTGTTCAATGGGAAAGGAGAGAGATCTTATCACAGACAAGTGTTTCTGCTTCTGTTCTGCAAAGCTGGCTGCCTGACATTACACCGTCTGAAATTGGGGATCTGGGTTTCTCGGGAAGAGAGCTCTTTCACAGTTGTTGAAGTTAAGGAGGTAATGATAGTTACTTCATTCCCTTTCTTTTCTGCTCCAAGTGCCCTACTCCTCTGGTATTTAGCTCTGTTGTTGAGGTGAAATAACATTAGTGTATTACAGGCTAAGCCAGCTGAGTACATTCTGTGAAGAAATGACAAGTGAGCTGGTGGTGGTGGAAAGCTCTCCTATGGCAGGTGGCAGCATGGCTCATTTGTGCTTCTTGATGGACAGCTAGGGACCTGTTGTCAGTTTCCAGATGCTCTATCACTATGGTTCCAAGAAAAATCATTTGTGCTAATTATCACCAAGGAAGAGTGACCTGTGCAGAGAGCTTCTTTCTGTTCCATAGAGTGGCCTGGGCAGTTAGCTAGATAAACTGAGATGTTCCAACCCTTCTATTAATAAGCTCCTGTGGCCATTCCACCTAGATCAAAGCCTTACATTTCCAAGGGGCTCAAGGCCATGGCAAATAGATGGGGAAAAAATGGAAATAGTGACAGATTTTTCTTGGGTTCCAAAATCAGTGCAGATGGTGACCACAGCCATGAAATTAAAAGGTGCTTTGCTCCTTGGAAGAAAAGCTATGAAAAACCTAGACAGCATATTAAAAAGCAGAGACATCACTTTGCTGACAAAGTCCCTATAGTCAAAGCTATGGTTTTTCCAGTAGTCATGTAAGGATGTGAGAGCTGGACCATAAAGAAAGCTGAGCAATGAAGAATTGATGCTTTTGAACTGTGGTGCTGGAAAAGATGCTTGGGAGTCCCTTGGACAGCAAGAAGATCAAACCAATCAGTCCCAAAGGAAATCAGTCCTGAATATTCATTAGAAGGACTGATGCTGAACTGAAGCTCGAATACTTTGACTACCTGATGTGTTGAGCCAACTCATTGGAGAAGACCCTAATGCTGGGAAAGATTGAGGGCAAGAGGAGAAGGGGCAAAGGAGGATGAGATGGTTGGATGGCATCACCAACCCAACGGACATGAGTTTGAGCAAACTCTGGGAGATAGTCAAGGACAGGGAAGCCTGGTGTGCTGCAGCGCATGAAGTTGCAGAGTGGGACACAATTGAGTGACTGAACAACAAGACCAGTTGGAACCAAGACTCCACAGGAGTCACTATTTCTGAGTTATAAATCAGTGTTAAATGTGAGTGGGCAGAGCTTTTATTTGCATGTGATTAGAATGAAGACCTTTTGCATTCCAGTGTGTGTGTGGTCATCTGAGAATCTCACTCTTTGTTTCCGTGAGGGCCAGGTGTCGATGGATGATACAGGGGTGCAGGGTTATTCACACCCAAGGAGCAGCATAAAACTCCACAGCGCCCCCTGGGAAGCCCTTGGCAAGTATCCAGTTTCCTCTAATTGTCTAGCCATTTTCTTATTAACTCTGAATGCCTGGATTCTGATGCTCCTCCCACTCTAGCCCCAGCAAGGATGACAAAGAACCTCTTGAGCGATAGAAAAAGAAAGACCTTACCATGCTTGTGTTAAACAAACTTTCCTCTCCAAAATTTCTAATTCTCTTACATAAATTTTTAGCAGTGGAATTACAAGGTCAAGTAAATTGAATATTATGAGGCTTCTGACTGCCAAATTGGTTCCAACGTATTGTATTAGTTTAGGAGTTTACTTCTAGTTGTACTTTTTGTCCTTTGAGGATTGTCTTTTAGATACTTTACATATATTGTTTGGGGCTTTTCTGCATCTATCTGTGTGAACTCTACATACTAAAGATGATAGCTTTCTGCAATATCTGCTGCACAAATTTTCCTAAGGTTATTGGGGGTTTTCTCTTTTTGTTCATATCCTTTTTTCTTTTATGACTTTCCTGGTCATTCTATTTCAATAAATATTTATTAAGTGTGTTAATGTACTAGGCATTGTGGTGGGTTTAAACATAAATAACACATGAAATCTGGCCTCCAAGAACTTGCAGTCTATGTGAGGATGTGAAGGCACAGACAATTTCAATATATTGGGTTGGGGTGACTTTCACTTCTGGAATTCCGGCTGATAAGGTGCGCAGAGACTCCCTTAGACTGCAGAACAGTGCAGAGATTCTGGAATTAAACCCTAGAAAGAACACACTTGTAGAAGTATTACTAAGTTTATAAGAAGTACAGGAGGACTCTGAAGAGCCCTGCCTATTAGGAAACAGGAAAGGCAGAAAAACTGTGAGGTGGGACTGGATAAAGCCAGAATGGCTGTGGCTAGCAGCAAGGGGGAGGGTGGTTTCTTGATAGCAACTCTACCTTTTGTACAAAGTTGGCTTAAAGCTCAACATTCAGAAAACTAAGGTCATGGCATCTGGTCCCATCACTTCATGGCAAATAGATGGGGAAACAGTGGAAACAGTGGCAGATTTTATTTTGGGGGGCTCCAAAATCACTGCAGATGGTGACTGCAGCCATGAAATTAAAAGACGCTTACTCCTTGGAAGGAAAGTTATGACCAACCTAGATAGCATATTCAAAAGCAGAGGCATTACTTTGCCAACAAAGGTCCGTCCAGTCAAGGCTATGGTTTTTCCAGTGGTCATGTATGAATGTGAGAGTTGGACTGTGAAGAAAGCTGAGTGCCCAAGAATTGATGCTTTTGAAGTGTGGTGTTGGAGAAGACTCTTGAGAGTCCCTTGGACTGCAAGGAGATCCAACCAGTCCATTCTGAAGGAGATCAGTCCTGGGTGTTCATTGGAAGGACTGATGTTGAAGCTGAAACTCCAATACTTTGGCCACCTGACGGGAAGAGCTGACTCATTTGAAAAGACCCTGATGCTGGGAAAGATTGATGGTAGGAGGAGAAGGGGACGACAGAGGATGAGATGGTTGGATGGCATCACCAACTTGATGGACATGAGTTTGGGTGGATTCTGGGAGTTGGTGATGGACAGGGAGGCCTGGCGTGCTGTGGTTCATGGGGCTGCAAAGAGTTGGATATGACTGAGCGACTGAACTGAACTGATCTGATCTAGTCTTGGGGCTTCCTAGGTGGCTCAGTGGTAAAGAATCCATCTGCCAAGGCAAGACATGCGGGTTTGATCCCTGGGTCATGAAGATCCCCTGGAGAAGGCAACTGTAACTCGCTCCAGGATTCTTGCCCGAGAAATTACATGGCCTGGGGAGCTACAGTCCATGGGGTCGCAAAAGTCAGACACAACTTAAGGACTAAACAACAATCTAGCCTGGGGCCAGCAGGAATGGGAAAACTGACCTGTCACCATCCTTAGACTTGTGCAAAAGGGGACCCTACATTCAGGCTTGTTTTGGAGAAGTCTCTAGGTTTAATATATATGTACATGCACATATTAGGACACACACTCAGCACTGGCACAGCATGACATGCCCTGTACAACCACCCTCAAGACTAGCTCCATTAAGGCACCAGGGAAACCAGCACTTGAGCTGGGTCGCATCTAAACAAAGAGCGATACAGTCTACATGTGGTGAGGTTTGCTAGAGATGGATACTGCTTTAGAAGGTAAGGAGCATTCCAAGGTTGGAAACCTTTAGAGAAAACAAAAGATAAATTTATCAACTTGGTAAATCTTTTCCTTTGGAGTGAATTCAATAAGTTGTCACACAGTCAACTATGACCCAGCCATCTCAATCATCCATTCCTTGGGTGTCTTTTTTGGC
Source organism: Bos javanicus (assembly GCF_032452875.1). Taxonomy (NCBI): domain Eukaryota; kingdom Metazoa; phylum Chordata; class Mammalia; order Artiodactyla; family Bovidae; genus Bos; species Bos javanicus. Next base: position 50,003,237 of record NC_083877.1, on the reverse strand, counting down.
CCAATTTGTGCTTCAGGATGGACTAACAAATTAGCACAGTATTTGCAACCAATGCATGCAGGTGTAGAAGAAATTTTCCAGTACTAAACAATTCACGTTGCTTTCATAGATGTGTGAACTTCAATACACTTCATGTGACATGTGGTATCTATGGATTCTTTACATTAGAAACTAGAGAAACACTGAGCACTAGAATTACAAATGCTTTTTTATGTTATATAAACATATAATAATTTTAAAATTTAAATTATATTTAGAAAGTTTCAGTTTCTTGAAATAAGAAATTGAATTATGTATATCATTTTGGCTGGCAAATATTTACATGTATACTTTGAATGCAATTTAGGAGAGTCAAAAAGTTGGCTTAAAGCTCAACATTCAGAAAACTAAGATCACGGCATCTGGTCCCAGTCCCATCACTTCATGGCAAATAGATGGGGAAACAGTGGAAATAGTGGCTGACTTTGTTTTTTTTTTTGGTTCCAAAATCACTGCAGATGGTGATTGCAGCCGTGAAATTAAAAGATGCTTACTCCTTGGAAGAAAAGTTATGACCAAACTAGACAGCATATTAAAAAGTAGAGACATTACTTTGTCAACAAAGGTCCATCTAGTCAAGGCTATGGTTTTTCCAGTGGTCATGTATGGATGTGAGAGTTGGACTATGAAGAAAGCTGAGCACCAAAGAATTAATGCTTTTGAAATATGGTGTTGGAAAAGACTCTTGAGAGGCCCTTGGACTGCAAGGAGAAGCAATCAGTCCATTAGAAAGGAGATCAGTCCTGGGTGTTCACTGGAAGGACTGATGTTGAAGTTGAAACTCCAGTACTTTGGCCACCTGATGCCAAGAGCTGACTCATTTGAAAAGACCCTGATGCTGGGAAAGATTGAGGGCAGGAGGAGAAGGGGATGACAGAGGATGAGATGGTTGGATGGCATCACCGACTCAATGGACATGAGTTTGGGTAAACCCCAGGAGTTGATGGACAGAGAGGCCTGGTGTACTGCAGTTCATGGGGTCGCAAAGTGTCAGACACGACTGAGTGACTGAACTGAACTGAACTGTTTTTTTATCTTTTAGGCCAGTGTTGATAGAAAATAAATTATATGAACATCCTTAATATATCATAAGTGATTTTTCTGAAATAAAGGCAAGAAAGTTATTATATACTTATTTCATAAAAGTTAAGAATTGTATAAGTCCCTATTTCTCAGCCAAATCTCACTAAACTATCTTAAGGATACCCAGATTTGTACAATAATAATTTAATTTCAATTGTTTCTACCATTTTGTCTATCATTTATATGACTTCCAGTCATATAAAAGTCATAGTTTTACACATAATTCTCTGCTTGGTTGCATGAAGGTATAGTTCTCAAAGTAGGGAAGTGGAACAGATTTTGTGTACCAGGTTAATTTATAATTTTTAAGCATTTAGAGTTAAATATGGAGACATCTAATTTTTATTCCTACTCCAGCCACCACGCATGTTAGGGGCAGACTTGCCTAAATTTTCAAGGGGGCTGAACTGTCCAGGTTTGGTGGCCTCTCCTGGATCAAACGTGAACTTATATGAGATATTTTTAAATGTCATTACAAGAATTGTGAAAGTTATACATGTCAAATTTTCTCTAGGATGCAGGAAAAGTGGTCTTTTATATTAATACATTTAAGTTGCTTACATTACAAAAGGATAAATGATACAAATTCACAAAAGTATCCAATTAAAATGTTTTACAAAGTAGAAAAGAATAATCTAAAAAATAGAGAAGATAAAGGTCAAAATAGTAATAAATGGAAAAAAAATACAAAAGATAGACTAAAAGAGCCCAAAGTTGCTTCTTTAAAAAGACTAATCAAATAGAGAAATTTTTGGTAACAGTGATTAAGAAAATAAAACAGAAATGACCAATATAAAGAAGAAAAGAGAAATAATTATACATGCATTTCAACTCCTAAAATATAATTAAGAAATATGATGAATAATAATCCAATCCCAAAGAAGGGCAATGCAAAGAATGTTCAAACTAATGCACAATTGTGCTTATTTCACATGCTAGCAAGGTAATGCTAAAAATCCTTCAAGCTAGGCTTCGGCAGTACATGAAATGAGAATCTCCAGATGTACAAGCTGGATTTAGAAAAGGCAGAGGAACCAAAGATCAAATTGCCAACATCTGTTGGATCATATAAAAAGCAAGAGAATTCCAGAAGAAATCTACTGCTTCATCGACTACGCTAAAGCTTTTGACTTTGTGGATTACAACAAACTGGAAAATTCAAGAGATGGGCATACCAGATGACCTTACCTGCCTCCCAGGAAACCTGTATGCAGGTCAAGAAGAAATAGTTAGAACTGGAAATGGAACAACAGACGTTCAAAATTGAGAAAGGAGTACGTCAAGGCTGTATATTGTCACCTTGCTTATCTAACTTATATGCAGAGTACATCATGCAAAATGCTGGGCTGGATGAAGCACAAGCTGGAATCAAGATTGCTGGGAAAATTTCAGTAACCTCAGATATACAGATGACACCACCATTATGGCAGAAAGCAAAGAGGAACTAAAGACCCTTTTGATGAAGGTGAAAGACAAGCACAAAAGCTGGCTTAAAATTCAAGATTCAGAATACTAAGATCATAGCATCTGGTCCCATCACTTCATGGCAAATAGAAGGGGGAAAAAATGGAAACAGTGACAGACTTTATCTTTTTGGGCTCCAAAATCACCGCAGATGGGGACTGCAGCCATGAAATAAAAAGATTCTTGCTCCTTGGAAGAAAAGCTATGATAAACCTAGACAGCATATTAAAGAGCAGAGACATTACTTTGCCAACAAATGTCCGTATAGTCAAAGCTATGGTTTTTCCAGTAGTCATGTATGGATGTGAGAGTTGGACCATAAAGAAGGCGAAGCACTGAAGATGCTTTTGAACTGTGGTGCTGGACAAGATTTTTCAGAGTCCCTTGGACAGCAAGGAGATCAAACCAGTGAATCCTATAGGAAATCAGTCCTGAATATTCATTGGAAGGACTGATGCTGAAGCTCCAATACTTCGGCTCCCTGATGTGAAGAGCCAAGTTACTGGAAAAGACCCTAATGCTGGGAAAGACTGAGGGCCAGGGGAGAGGTGGGCAACAGAGGATGAGATGGTTGGATGGGATCACTGACTCAATGGACATGAGTCTGAGCAAACTCTGGGAGGCAGTGAAGGACAGGGAAGCTTGTGTGCTGCAGTCCATGGGGTTGCAAAGAGTTGGACATGACTGAGCAACTGAACAACAACAAATTAATAATTTTATGCCAACTGATTTAAACAATTAGATGTAATGGATAAATTCCTGGAAAAAATAACTTAGCAAAACTGACTCAGTATGAAATAGAAAGCTTGAATTGTTCCATAATTGTAAAAGAAATCAGAATGTTAGTTAATAATGTCCCTATAAAGAAAACACCAATTGAGTTCTACTACTACCACTAAGTCGCTTCAGTCGTGTCCAACTCTGTGTGACCCCATAGACGGCAGCCCACCAGGCTCCCCATCCCCAGGATTTTCCAGGCAAGAACACTGGAGTGAGTTGCCATTTCCTTCTCCAATGCATGAAAGTGAAAAGTGAAAGTGAAGTCACTCAGTCGTGTCCGACCCTCAGCGACCCCATGGACTGCAGCCTACCAGGCTCCTCCACCCATGGGATTTTCCAAGCAAGAGTACTGGAGTGGGGTGCCACTGCCTTCTCCGAGTTCTACTAGACCAACCCAATACTGAACAAACTTCTCTAGAAAATACAGGAAGAGGAAACACTTCTCAACTAATTTTGTAAAGCTTATATAACTTTAAACAAGACAGGACAGATTGAGAATGGAAGATTTCAAAATTTTTACAGAGTTTCCAGTCCAGACGTTTTTTTTCTTTCAAGAGATTTGATATACAGTTGATCTTTGAACAACACAGGTTTGAACTGTACAAGTCCACTTGTACTTGGATTGTTTTCAGCAGTAAATACTACAATTCTAATGGTTTGAAGTTGGTTGAATCTAAGGAAATGAAGGAAACTTGAACATGGAGGGGTGACTAGAAATGATACTCAGGTGTGTGACGTAGAAGGGGGCCAGCACCCCAATCCTAGAACTGTTCAAGCATCAACAGTATATTCAAGAAGATATTTTGGAAACTCTGTGTTCAATTAAAAATGTTTAACTAGATATCTATCCAGAATTTATTTATATATGCGATGTGAGATGAACATACATACACTTTTCAAACAGCTAAAGCACAGTTCTCTCACTATAGAGTAAATAATCTTTTCATTTAGTAAAAGTGAAGATTTTTATACCAAGAAATTTCATAACTCGGAACTTTAATTGATGCTGATTCAGGTTACTTTACTTTAGGTGTACTCCCAGTAAACACTGATTAAAAACAGCTCTTGATGCTGATACTTAAAAAAAAAGAGCGAGGCAGACTATTATTCAAGTTAAATTTACTTTTAAAATTAGCCCACTTTATTTGAAGAGCTTGTGTCAATAACTTATCTCCACCTATCTTTTTAATTACCACAGTGACAGTTTAATTACCATGAACAATTAAAACAGTTAGTATTATTTTGAGTTTTTTATGTTACAGTAGATTATTTCACATTAAATGTTAAATACCTATCACTTTTCATTTCCTGTTAATAAATTCTCACATTCATCAACCTCAAATACTATAATATTTTTTAAGACACACACACAGAGGGGAAGAGAACAGGGGTGGAGGGGGTTCAGGGAGAGAGCCCAAGTAAACTGTTTGAGGCCTTTGCAGAAAAATTATTCAGGCAGCTGCTTCTTACTGGCTTGGGGTTCTGACTGATGACAGACAACATAATAAATAATCTATTTACTAACTCCTAACAGCTAAATAATGCCCTTATTTTTCACCATAACTGAATTGCCAATACTGTATTGACAAAGTGTCATAGGGCTGGAGTTAAACTGACCTCATGTCGCCATTTTTCTTTCTATAGCATCAATGAAGACCCTGGAAAAGACCCCCTATTACTCTGATTAATGGAAGGCACTAAAGGTTACCAGTGAACTTGGTTGCATTTATTTATTTACATGTAATTCACTGGTAAGGGGTGGATGGATGGGACTCATTGGGTAATGGAAAACATAGTAATTTTTTTTCTTCTCTCCCACACTGTCTACATACATGACTGCTTTGCATAATGCAGGTTGCTTCTGGGTGCAAGCAGATTCCACTCCCCATTCCACAGAGCTGGAGCAGGGTGTGTATGGCACAGAAATGGAATCTTCTCAGGGTTGAGAACAGCCACAGTCCAGAAATATTTGTCCATTTGGCTTGGAGATCCCAGAACCCAGAAAGTAGATGGTGGCTGGGAGTAATTGTCCATGATTCTGAAGAAAGTAATCACTAATGTTCTCTCTCTGACTATGCCTCCAAAATTAACTGTTCGATACCAGTTAACAATGTATTTAGGTATTTCGTAATAAACTACAATGGAAAAGAATCTGAAAAACAATACACACACACACACACATATCAGAATCACTTTGCTGGACAGAAGAAACTAACACAACTTTGTAAATCAACTGTATTTCAATTAAAAAAGTGTTTAGCCTATGTCTACACAGTTCTAAGGTGATCTCCTAACCTTCTCCTCCACTGCATCTCCTTTACTTCAGGTCTTGCCAGGTGTGATGGCTTTGAAGTCATCTCCCTATTCGCTAATATAATCCTCATCTGGATTCCTGGAGCAGAAGGGTTTTCCAAAACTAGCTCTGACCATGACCTACTCTCATTTAAAGACTCTTTTGAGGCACCAATAACTTAAAGCCTAAACTTGGCATTTTTAATGCTTTGACTTGTATACCTTTTCCTCTTGACAAACTCTGCCCCCCACCCCCCCACCACACATTTTCTTTATCCCTTCTTTTCTTTGGCTGCAGCACGCAGGGCATGCAGGATCTTAGTTCACCAACCAGGGATTGAACCTGTGCCCCCTGCATTGGGAAAATGGAGTATTAACCACTGGACCACCTGGTAAGTCCCAACAAACTATTTTTTAAGCAGGTATCATATTCCTCATGAGGCTGTCCCATTTCCCAGCATGAGTTAGACACTGCCTGCTTTGTGTCACGATCCCTAGGGACCCAAGGCTACCGCAGCTCTCAGCACACCACGGGGTCACCACTCATGTGTCTGTCTGCTTCCTCTAATCTTCACAGCTCTGATTCTTCCTAGAAAGCCCTGGTATTTTGGTCCCCAATTCAGTTCTGTCTTATTTCTCTGGTTTGTATTTTCAAAGTCTTTTCTCGCAATTAGATCATGAACTCATGGAGTTTCTATTATATTTTTTTGCCTACCAGGTTCTTGGACTCAGAATAGTTGTTTATGAGTCTGAAATGGAGTAAAACTTAGATGAGAAGAAATCTAACTCTAAAATGTGTATGAGTGTGTTTGTGTGTATTAGGGAAATTCTTATTTACCAATGTGCGGTCCTTAGAAATGTACATTATTGTCTGCAGATTGTACTGCAGCAGAAAAACGATTCATAAGAATGACAAGCTCTTTGAAGCACTGGGGAATAATCCCTTATCAAAGTGGCTCAATTACATTTCTTGCTACTGATTAAGATTAATCTAAACCTTTGTATGACCAAAAATTTGTTTGCTGGGATAGGATTTTATAGCTTTATCACTATAAATTTATATCCATATAAAAATTGTCAATGTATATAATTAACTGCCAAAATATTCCCTGGGGTTAACTGTCAACTGAATTAACTAAGCAATACAGTTAGGTTTTAATTAGCCATTTTAGGGCCTGGAGAATTAGGTACAGAGAGCAGGGAGATAATTTCATATAAAAAAGCCTCTTCTCAACTTTTAATTTCACATGAAATTATTAATACATAAACATATACTTTCCAATGAAATCTTCCCTTCCTCCCTCCTTTCCTTCCTTTTTTGTAGTTTTTCAGCTCATATTTTAACAGTAAAAAGTGAACACTTTCTAAGCAAGAATGTTTGTCACAGGGAGATCACCAACTATTCCAAAGTCTGAAATTTATTTAGAAAATCGACCCTTTACAAATTTTCAAAATTATTTTTAAAAATATTCTTAGGAAAAATCTCATGGCTATCTGTGATTAAAAGCAATCTTGGGACTTGCCTAGTGGTCCAGTGGTTAAGACTGTGTTCCAGTGCAGGGGATGTGGGTTCGATCCCTGGTCAGGGGGCTAAGATTCCACATGCCTCGTGGACAAAAAACCAAAACATAAACTATATCATAACAAATTCAATAAAGACTTCTAAAATGGTCCACATTAAAAAAAAAAATCTTATGACTTCCCTGTGGCTCAGTGGTAAAGAATCTGCTTGGCAATGCAGGAGACACGAGTCTGATCCCTGATCCAGGAAGAGCCCACATGCCGAGGGGCAACTAAGCCCATGCACCACAGCTACTGAGCCTGTGCTTAAGCCCCGGAGCTGCAGCTCCTGAAGCCCTCATTCCTGAGAGCCTGTGCCCTCCAACAAGAGAAGCCCACCGCAGTGAGAAGCCCACGCACAGCAACCAGAGGAGCCCCACTCTCCACAACTGCAGAAAAGCCTGCATAGCAACAAAACCCAGCACAGAAATAAGTAAATAAATAAAATTAGTTTTTAAGATAGTAAACTAAAAAAACATGTTTAAAAAAGAAATCTTAAACAACTACTCATTCATAAATTTGTGAAAGAATTGGCAGTGCTTGTTAAATAATGCCTAACTGCCTAACTAAAATGCTATTTATACATCTTTTGAAATCTTTGAGCATGGCTATCTAGTCACAACTGTCTCGTGCTTTACCCTACACACACACACTTGGACTGTACTAATAAATCAATAAGATACTACACACTTGGCTGTGCCTAGGATACATTTATAAGTGATAGAAGTTTCAATTATTTGATTGCACAGCATCTGGCACAGAGCATCAGAATAAATTATGGAAGAGGCAGTTTATTTAAAAAGAATGAAGCTATTCTGACACTTTAAGTGATGGTTATTTGATGTACTCTCAAATACTAATTGACTTGATACCAAGCCACTGGCCATCTGAACACTGAATAAGTTGAAAATAAAATGTGTAAGATGACAAAGAACACTAGACCATTTTCCAGTTCTCATTTCAAAATTCAATTCTGTTACCTGCCTCGAACACATACATTGATAAATAAACTGAAGAATGGATATTTTAAATAGCTCTCTTTTTGTGTGCTATGGAGCCAGTCAAAGAGATTTTGAAAATATTATCTCAAGTATTTGAAAAAACTGACATTTCTGTCTGCTTTCATTCCATTAAAAATATATTCAAGACTTCTGTGTTTTGATTAGGAGAAGTTTTGTAACTAGGCAGTTCTTAAACTAGAGGACTTGCTTTTGTATGAGTCCATATCCCACCAAGGATTATTCTCTAAATTTTAGGCAGTAGCTGAGAACTTCAGGAACCAGGGTTTGACTTTCATCTATGTGGTCTTAAATAAGTCACAATCTCTGTGGGCTTCATGTTCCATGTTTATAAAAAGGATAGAATATGCTCATCAATGGGGGCATTTGGAGGATAAAATATGGTAATATATGAAAGTGCTTCACAAAATATTATACTATCCAATTGCAAAACTAGAAAAATTATATTATTATTGTGTTCCTACCAGATATTATTCCTCAAACCATTTTTATTCTCAGTGACACTGCTAACATAATGTGATATCTATCTAGGCTTATTAGAAGAGGGAGAGATTATTCTCTCTGGGCCAACAGCTTTAGGTATTTACCTTTATAATAGCATTTAATACACATGATTTCCTTAACTTCAGTACTCTCTAAACTTTTTGATCAGTTATAAATGAAAATTTGGGGGGAGCATTCAACCTAATATATTTATAGGTACAGTATGTTGATATAAATTTTATACATATTTTAATATATTGTAGAGATGCTAAAACATATCCAAACAATTGTAATTTTAAAAGGACTGAAGGGACTTTGGGTTTGTATACAGTGCCATAAAACCAGCACTTCTTTCTTCTCTTCCTGGAAACTACTCAAAGGCAAGGAGGAAAATGAGAAAGAAAAGACAAACTCCACTTCTGACAAAACCAAGTAGTAGCCAGAACCTCAAACTATAAGTGAAAGTATTGCCCAAAGTAGTGGAGATTATTTTACAATACATGGGGAGAGAGGACCCGCAACACAGATCCTGGGAAAAGACAGAATACACCTTTCAAAGGTGAAGGTTTACCCTAATGTGGAACACTGAAAACCTTGTATGAAGCAGTAGAAACAGGGTGCATAGGCTGGCAGTAGGAGCACCCTTGGACATAGTTTCAGTTAAAGACAGAAAAGAAGTGAGGCCAGGAGAAAAAAAACCATAGAGAAGTCATATTTGTAGGAAGTAGTCTATCCCTGTCAGAGGGGGAGAAAAGTAACCTTGCCTTAGAAAACCCTCATAGCTGCTAAATCCCATTGACTTAAGAAAAATAAACATACACACAACACTTTGCAACATAAGAAAAGTTCCAGTTTGCCTTAGTGTGAACTTTTTCAAATATCTCATCAGGGAAAAACTCATATTGCAAAGTTGAAAGATTAAAAAAAAAAACAATCAGAAGATCAACAGAAACACAGGAAAAAAATAAGTGGCAGACAAGCACCAAGAAAATATTGCCCCAAGGTAGATGAAATTTATGAGGAAATTTTCTGCCCCAAATTAAAAAACCTTGATGAAGCAATTGACTAGATGACAGAAGAGCACAAATTAGAAATGCAAGAACTCCAGAAAGACATCGTGAGGCAACAGAGGGAGAAGTGATATGTGATCTGGCAGAGCTTAGGAAAAACACGGAAGGAAAAAATAAAACCATTACAGGAATTAAAGTGAAATTGGAAAAAGCACCAGAGAGACTCACTGCTGCTAAAAATACAGCAGGGAACATAGCAGATACAAATGGGAGGTCGGGTTGGAGGATGAAATGGGGGAAGACAAATGAAATCCAACAGAAAAAAGAATTAAAAGGATAAAAAAGAAAGATGAGAGGCAGAGGATAGGCAAAAGAGATCAAACACATGCATACCTGGGGTTGCTAAAGAAGAAAATATTGAATCCTAGTAGCTCAGCTGGTAAAAAATCTGCCCACAATGCAAGAGACCCCAGTTCAATTCCTGGGTCAGGAAGATTCACTGGAGAAGGGATAGGCTACCCACTCCAGTGTTCTTGGGCTTCCCTGGTGGCTCAGCTGGTAAAGAATCCACCTGCAATGAGGGAGACCTGGGTTTGATCCCTGGGTTGGGAAGCCCCTGGAGAAGGGAATAGATACCACTCCAGTATTCTAGCCTGGAGAATTCCATCGACTGTATAGAGTCAGACACAACTGAGTGACTTTCACTTTCACTTTCAACCAAATATTTAAAGATATAATTCAAGAAAACTGCTCTGAAGTCAAAGAAAACTTGTATCTGTGTAAGAACAAACCACATTCCAGGAAAACAGATTCAGAAGAGCTAACACTGAGATATATCCTAGTAAAGTTATTGGACTTCATGACAACAACATTCTTTTGACAACAAGGTGGAGTAATTCACAAAAGGAAAAGGGTGTGCTGGCCTCAGGATTCTCCACAGCAGCAATCCATGGAGAAGTTAGAGGAATGACACCTACAATATCAGCAAGGAGAGAATGTGTAACCTAAAGAGGTTATTGGGTATAAGGGCAACAGGCAAATACTTCTGAAGACACAAGAATGCAGAGAATATTGTTCCCAAAGCCTTTCTTGGGGAACAGCCTAGAGTACTAACTTTCAGTATCTTAATCAAGATAAGACAGTAAGGAGACCAACATGAGCACTTAGTGTATTAGTGTTGTGTGTGTGTGTGTTCTAAGTCACTTCAGTCATGTCCAACCCTTTGCAACCCTATGGACTATAGCTTGCCAGGCTCCTCTGTCCATGGGATTCTCCAGGCTGTCATGCCCTCCTCCAGGGAATCTCACTGACCCAGGGATCAAAACCATGTCTCTTATATCTCCTGTACTGGCAGGAGAATTCTTTACCACTAGCACCACTTGGGAAGCCCATAAGACTAAATAAATATGCAGTTTGGATTATAGAGCAGAAAGTAAATGTTATGTGCCCTAAAAATGCAGACATGATGGGACTGCCTGGTCATTCAGTGGTTAAGAATCCACCTTGCAATGCCAGGGATGTGGGTTTGATCCCTGGTCAGGGAACTAAGATCCCAAGCACTGTGGGGCAACTAAGCCCATGCACCACAACTACCGAGCCCCTGATCCAGAGCTTGCATGCCCAACTGTAAAGCCCTTGCCACAACTACTGAGCCTGTGAGTCACAACGAAAGACTGCATGATTCAACAAAGATCCTGCATGCCGCAACTAGGACCCAAGGCAGACAATAAATACCTGTTTTAAAATGCAGACATGATATAAGAATATAAGTTGGGAAGATAAGAGTGAAAGCAGTGGAAAGTAAAGGCAAAGCAAATTCAAAAGAAAAATTTGCAATGTGGTTTCCTCATCTTTAAACAGCTGCTGATTAAAGAATACCATCTTAATAGTAACAAATAAATTAATACAGGTAAGCATATATATCTAACAGTTGAAAAAAAATGCTAAGAAAGATGAAATAATCCACAAAAATTGCAAGGTGGAAAAGAAAATAAAGAAGAAAAAGGAATACATAGAATTCTTTATGTTCTGAAAAAGTAATGCATATTGCCTGAAGAAACTGAGGATTCACTATCATTAAAAACTTACAATTTCAGGGTAATCACTGTATAAAACCTAAAACTTTCTATTTACATGAAAAAAATGCACAAATAGATAAAGCAATAGAATACATGTTGGAAAATGCTCATAAAACTATAAAATGCAAAACATAATACAAAATAACCTTACAGGAATAAGACAAAATTGATCTGTCAGACTAGTAAATAAAAGTGAACTCACCTCATCTGCTAGAAGAAAATAACTTTTGGAATGGCTCTTAAAGCAAATCTGAGCTACACATCATACATGAGAGCCACTTCTTGAGTAAAGTGGTTCAGAAAGGTTGAAAACAAAAGAATGAGTAAAATAGACCAGACAAATACAAAAACAGAAAGGGAACAAGTTAGTCATCTCGTCTGATGTCAGACAAGGCAGAATACAGGACAAAGATCATTAAATGAGTCAAAAGTGGGTTTCCAATTTTGTTGAAAAGTGCAATTAACAGCGGTGATGGAAATACGGAAAGACATAGCAAGGATGAAGCTTCCTTGAAGTGGATCCCCCAGACCCAATCAAGCTTTCTGATGACTGAGACCTGAGCTAATAGTTTGACTGCAATCTCAGAGATCCTAAGACAGAATCACCCAGCTAAGCTGCACCTGGATTCCTGACCATTAAATATCGTGTGAGATTTTTGAAAAGTTATTGTTATTTAAAGTCACTAAGTTTTGGGGAAGGGAATGGGAACTCACTCCAGTATTCTTGCCTGGAGAATACCATGGACAGAGAGGCTTGTCAGGCTACAGTCCATGGTGTTGCAAAGAGTCAGACATGACTGAGTGACTATCACTCACAAGTTTTGGAGTGATTTCTTACACAATAACCAATAACTAATAAAAAAGACATTAATGAATGAACATAAAAGTGAAAGAAATTATCACAGAGAAGTTAACTAGAAAATAGAAAGCAGTACACCTAAATAAATTCAAAAGTTAATTTATTTTAAGGAAAAACTTAAACTAGATAAACTATTACCTACACTAATTCAGACAAAAGAGAAAGAGCAGAAATTCACAAGAAATGATAAAGCTGAAATAACTACAGATGCCATGGAAATGAAAAGAATAATATGAGCCTACATTGCTCAATTCTATGTAAATAAATCTGAAAAATCAAATGAAATGAATAATTTAGGAAAATATAATTTACCAAAATAAATTCAAAAAAGAACATCTAAACAGCCAATTATCAATGAGAACATAGAGAAAGTGGTCAAAATATTATCCCTCCCGTGAAACATCAGGTTCAGGTGGTGTCACAAACGAGTTTCGCAAAATCTCCTAGAAACACATACTTTCATTGCTATTTAAATTCCAGGTTTAAAATTTGAGGTATCAGAAAAGAAGCAAAGTGTCCAAATTATTTAATGAAGAAAAAACTAACAAAGATTAGTCACAGAAAGAAAACTACAAATGAATCTCACAAATATGAACATCAATGTAAAAATTCTAATATTAGCAAACATAATCCAATACTACATTTAAAGGAAATTACAGGGCTTCCCTGGTGGTCCAATAGTTAAGAATTTGCCTGCCAATGCAAGAGATACAGGAATATCCCACATGCTGCGGGGCAACTAAGCCTGTGTGCCACAACTACTGAAGAGCCCTAGAGCCCATGGTCCGCAACGAGAAGCCCCTGCAGTAAGAAGCCCATGTGCTGCAACTAGAGTAGCCCCTGCTTGCTGCAACCAGAGAAAACCTGTGTGCAGCAATGAAGACCCACTGTAACCAAAAAAAATTGTTTTTAATTAAAGAAAATTATGGTATGACGAACCGTCATTACTGTAGAAATGTAAGGCTGATTCAGTATTAATAAATCTAGTTATATGAAAGTGGTGGTTGCTCAGTTGTGTCTGACTCCGTGACTTCATGGACTGTAGCCCGTCAGGCTCCTCTTTCCTTAGAATTCTTCAGGCAAGAATACTGGAGTGGGTAGCCATTCCCTTCTCCAGGGGATCTTTCTCACCCAGGGATCAAACCCAAGGCAGATTCTTTACCACTAACACCACCTAGGAAGCCAGCAGTCATATGAAGTGTGAGTCGTTCAGTTATGTCCAACTCTTTGTGGCCCCACGGCTCCTCGGTCCATGGGACTCTCCAGGCAAGAACATTGGAGTGGGTTCCCTGGATCAGAAAGTGGGGATGTTCCTGACTCAGAGATTTAACCCAGGTCTCCCACACTGCAGGCAGATTCTTTACCATTTGAGCCATCAGGGAAGTCCAGTCAATCATTTTAATATCTCCAAAGAGAACAACCATATGATCATATTTAAAGATGCTGAAAAAGTATTTGATAAAGCTCAACATTTATGCTAGATTTAAAAAAACCTTCAATAAAAAAGAAATTGGTGTATAGTTCCTTAACATGATAAGATGCTTCTACTTCAACCCAAAAGCTGACATTTTACTTAGTAGGCAAACCACTTCAGCCTTCTTGCTTTGAGAACTCCATGAATAGTATGAAAAGGCAAAAGGATTTGACACTGAAAGATGAACTCCCCAGGTTGGTAGGTGCCCAATATGCTACTACAGAAGAGAGAAGAAATACCTCCAGAAGCAATGAAGAGGCTGAGTCAAAGCAGACACAACCAACGCCCAGTTGTGGATGTGTCTGGTGGTGAAAATCAAGTCTGATGCTGTAAAGAACAATATTGCATAGAACCTGGAAGTTTAGGTCCACGAGTCAAGGTAAATTGGAAGTGGTCAAACAGGAGATGGCAAGAATGAACATCAACATTTTAGGAATCAGTGAACTAAAATGGACTGGAATGGGGGAATTTAATTCAGATGACAATTATATCTGCTACTGTGGGCAAGACTGCCTTAGAAATGGAGTAGCCCTCATAATCAACAAAAGAGGCTGAAATGTAGTGCTTGGATGCAATCTCAAAAACAAGAGAACAATTTCTGTTCTTTTCCAAGGCAAATCATACAGTATCACAGTAATCCAAGTCTATGCCCCAACTGCTAATACCAAAGAAGCTGAAGTTGAAAGGTTCTAAGAAGACCTACAAGACCTTCGAGAACTAACACCAAAAAAAGATGTCCTTTTCATCCTAGGGAACTGGAATACCCAAGTAGGAAGTCAAAAGATACAGGAAGTTTGGCTTTGGAGTACGAAATGAAGCAGGGTAAAGGCTAATCGAGTTTTGCCAAGAACAGCAGTGGTCATAGCAAACATCCTCTTCCAAAAACACAAGAGAAGACTCTACACATGGACATCATCAGATGGTCAATACTGAAATCAGATTAATTATATTCTTTGCAGCCAACAATGGAGAAGCTCTAAACAGTCAGCGAAAACAAGACCAGGAGCTGACTGTGGCTCAGATGATGAACTTCTTATTGTAAAATTCAGACGTAAATTGAAGAAAGTAGGGAAAACCATGAGGTCAATCTGGTATGACCTAAATCAAATCCCTTATGATTATACAGTAGAAGTGACAATAGATTCAAGGGATCAGATCTCATAGAGTGCCTGAAGAACTATGGACAGAGGTTGGTAACATTGTAGAGGAGGCAGTGATCAAAACCACCTCAAGAAAAAGAAATGCAAAAAGGCAAAATGATTGTCTGAAGAGGCCTTACAAATAGCTGAGAAAAGAAAAGAAGCAAAAGGCAAAGGAGAAAAGGAAAGATATACTCATCTGGATGCAGAGTTACAAAGAATAGCAAGGAGAGATAAGAAAGCTTTCCTAAGTGAACAATGCAGTGAAATAGAGGAATACAATAGAATGGGAAAGACTAGAGATCTCTTCAAGAAAATTAGAGATCCCAAGGGAACACTTCATGCAAAGATGGGCACAATAAAGGACAGAAATGGTATGGACCTAACAGAAGCAAAAGGTATTAAGAAGAGGTGGCAAGGATACACAGAAGAACTATACAAAAAATCTTCATGACCCAGATACCACAATGGTGTGATCACTCACCTAGAGCCAGACATCCTGGAATGTGAAGTCAAATGGGCCTTAGGAACCATCACTATGAACAAAGCTAGGGGAAGTGATGGAATTGCAGCTGAGCTATTTCAAGTCTAAAAGACGACGCTGTGAAAGTGCTGCACTCAATATGCCAGCAAATTTGGAAAACTCAGCAGTGGTCACAGGACTGGAAAAAGTCAGTTTTCATTCCAATCCCAAAGAAGGGCAATGCCAAAGAATGTTCAAACTACCACACAATTGCACTCATTTTACATGTGAGCAAAGAAATGCTCAAAATTCTTCAAGCCAGGCTTCAACAGTACACACACTGAGAACTTCCAGATGTTCAAGCTGGATTTAGAAAAGGCTGAGGAATCAGAGATCAAAATGCCAACACATGTTGGATCATAGAAAAAGAAAGAGAATTCCAGAAAAACATCTACTTCTCCTTCACTGACTACACTAAAGCCTTTGACTATGTGTATCACAACAAACTGGAAAATTTTTAAAGAGATGGGAATACCAGACCACCTTACCTACCTCCTGTGAAACCTATATGCTGGTCAAGAAGCAACATTTATAACTGGACATGGAACGACAGATTGGTTCAAAATTGGGAAAGGAGTACATCAAGGCTGTACATTGCCATCCTGCTTATTTAACTTATATGCAGAGTACATCACGTGAAATGCTGTGCTGGATAAAGCACAAGCTGGAATCAAGATTGTCTGGAGAAGTCTTAATAACCTCAGATATGCAGATGACACCACTCTTATGACCGAAAGCAAAGAGGAACTAAAGAGCTTCTTGATGAAAATGAAAGAGGAGAGTGAAAAAGCTGGCTTAAAATTCAACATTCAAAAAACTAAGATCATAGCGTTCAGTCCCATCATTTCTGGCAAATAGATGGGGAAACAATGGAAATAGTGACAGATTTTATTTTCTTACGTCCCAAATTACTGCAGATGGTGACTGCAGACATGAAATTAACAGATACTTGCTTTTGGAAGAAAAGGTATGACAAACTTAGCGTATGAAAAAGCAGATACATTACTTGGTTGACAAATGTCCGTATAGTCAAAGCTATAGTTTTTCCAGTAGTCATGTATGGATTTGAAAGTTGGATCACAAAGAAGGGCTGAGCACCAAAGAATTGATGCTTTTGCACTGTGGGGCTGGACAAGACTCTTGACAGTCCCTTGGACAGCAAAGAGAAATACCCAGTAATTCCTAAAGGAAATCAGTCTTGAATATTCATTCGAAGGACTAATGCTGAAGATGAAGCTCCAATACTTTGGCCTCCTGATGCAAAGAGCCAACTCACTGGAAAAGATCCTGATGCTGGGAAAGACTGAAGGCAGGAGGAGAAGGGGGTGACAGAGGATGAGATAATTGGATGGCATCACCAACTCAATGGACATGAGTTTGAGCAAGCTCCGGGAGATGGTGAAAGGACTTGGAAGCTTGGCATGCTACAGTCCATTGGGTCACAAAGAGATGGACACGACTGGGCGACTGAACAACAATAAGAACAACACTCAGTGGAAAAGCATTAGAGAAATTCTCCCTGAAGTCATGAATGAGTTAACCACTACACTATCACCATTACTGTTTAATTTTTCAGAATGTATTGTCAAAATAATTAGATAAGAGAAAGAAACTAGAGGCAGAAAACTGAAAAGGAAGAAATACAACCATGTTTGCAGTGGTATGATATTTGAAAAATCTAAAAAGTTAATCTGAAAAACTAATAAAATCAAAGAGAATCCAATATTGATAGACAAAAATTAGTTGCTTTTGTATATATAAAAATTCACTGGCCATCAGATAAAGGGAGAAAAAACTTTCATTTACAATAGCAACAAAAACATAAGATACTTGGAAATCAACTTTAAAAACGTGCAAAATACATATGAGGTAAACTAAAACATGCCTCAAGGATGCAAAAAGATTAAGCAAATCAAAAGCCATGTGATCCTCTTAGATTTACTATCATAAAGCTGTCAGTTCTCACTGTTGGGCTATATATCTAACCTGATCCTAATAAATGTACCAATTGATTTATTCTGAAGTGAGACAAACTAACACTGTTGTGGAAAAGAAATTAATTAGCAAGTTTAGCCAGGAAAAATCTGAACAAGTGGAGTAAGAAGAAGGAACCAGCCCAAAGAAATAATAAATACGTCTATTAAAATAGTACCATATGAATAGAGAGAAACTGCACAGATTTGAAGGTCCAGAAATTGACATATATTTCGGTTTGTATGTAGTATACAACCAAACCTAGTATATGATGAAAATGCTCTCTGGAATCAGTGTGGAAAAGAAAGCTTATTCAGTACATAGTTTGGTAATAAGAAAGCAATTTCCATTAGAATAAGTCCAAAATAGGTCAAATATCTAAATATAAAAAAAGAATTCTAGAACAAGAAAATTACTTTATAATCTAATAGCAGGGAAGATCTTTAAGATTATGACACTAAACTCAGAAGCCATAAAATATTAGATGGTAGTAAAAAAAAAAAAATCCGAAAGTTAAAAACTACCATAAGCAAAATCAAGACAAAAGTGGTAAAATAGCATTTGCAACTCATATGAATATGACAAAGGCTGCCTTTCCTAATATAAATTAGTTGCTACAAATCAGTAAGAAAAAGAATAACATCTCAACAGAAAAAAATGAATTCAAAACATGAATCAAGGAACAGATACAGCAGAAAGGAAAATATAAGTGGTCATAAATATATGGAAAGGTTTTCAACATTGCTCTTAAGAGAAACCTAAAAACAAAACTACATTGCTGTATCGAAAGGCCATTTTTTCCTATAATTTGGTAAAGACCAGAAAATGCAGTAATGTACTATATGTTGACAAAGCTAAAGGAAAAGAGATGTTTTCTTACACTGCTAGGAATACTGCAATCTCTCCTGTGAGAAATGTGGTAAATTTTATCAAAATGCATATACCTTTCACTGATTTTTCTTCTAATAACTTTAACAGCAAAGGATGGAAACAAAGGTCCATCAACAGTAGACTGGTTAAATAAGTTACAGTGTGTGCCCAGGAGAGGGACTTCTGGGTCATATGGTAGTTCCATTTTTAGTTTTTAAGGAACCTCCACACTGTACTCCAGAGCAGCTGCACCAGTTGACATTTCCCACCAACAGTATAGGAGAGTTTCCTTTTCTCCACATCCTCTCCAGCATTTACTGTTTGTAGATTTTTTGATGATGGCCATTCTGACCAGTGTAAAGTGGTACTTCATTGTAGTTCTGGTCTGCATTTCTCTAATAATTAGTGATGTTGAATATCTTTTCATGGGCCTTCTGGCCATCTATATGTCATACAAAATTAAAAAAAAAAAAAAGAAATTAGGAGGAGTGGAGAGGGAAAAAGGATAATTTCCAATCCCTCATTAGTTCTCATTCGTGTCCGATCAAGAAGAGATAGAGATCGGGCCATTCATAAGGTTGACACTGCACATAAAAAATATCTGAACAACAACAAAAAACACACTCTGACTTCATGTCTACCAGCATATAAGCAAATGAAGAAATTACTAAATCTGAACCCCTCAAATCAAATTAAATGAGTAGAGACTAAATCCAGCACTGGGACAACCCAGAGGGATGGTACAGAGAGGGAGGGAGGAGGGTTCAGGATGGGGAACACATGTATACCTGTGGCGGATTCATGTTGATATATGGCAAAACAAATACAATATTGTAAAGTTAAAAAATAAAACAAAATATATAAAAAAATAAAATAAAATAAATAAAATATTTGCTACAAGAAAAAAAAATCTAGCACTTGAATTATCTTTGAGTTCTCAGTTGGTATCATATATGCATTTTGAAATTTTAAATAAAATTTTGCACTTTAGACTTTAAAAGTGCATGCTTTGGGGGCTGGGTATGCACATATACATATGTGTGGGTATATAAGTACCCTGCGGCTTTATATGACGCTTCCCCAGTGGCTCAGCGGTAAAGAATCTGCTTGTAATGCAGGAGACCTGGGTTTGATTCCTGGGTCAGGAAGATCCCCTGGAGAAGGGAATGGCAATCCACTTAGTACTTTTGCCTGGAGAATCCCATGGACAGAGGAGCCTGGCAGGCTATAGTCTATAGAGTCGCATAGTCGAACACAACTGAAGTGACTTAGCATGTAGTAAGCATGTATATATGTTTATATATATATAAAGTACCCTGCAGCTTTATATGCTTCAGTGTGTCTCTTTTTCCCTCTTTGTCTTCAGTGATTTTAGTACATTTATTCTATTCATTCTCTAACCCAGCTGTCCTCAACTGGGGGCAATATGCCCTCCCCTTCCAAGAACGTGTGGTAATGTCTTGGGATATTTTGGGTTGGCACAGATGGGGTGAGGAATGCTACTGGCATTCAGTAGGGGGAGGCCATAAATACTTCTAAACATTACTTCTAAACATCCTACAGTGTATAGGATTATATAATTATTCTGACTCACAACAATTATTCTGACTCAAAATGTCAATATGTTTGAGATTAAGAAACTTTGCTCTGGGACTTCCCTGGTGGTCCAGTGGTGAAGAATCCATTTGCAATGGAGGGGACACAGGTTTGATCCCTGGTCAGGGAAGATTCCACATGCTACAGGGCACCTAAGCCCATGCACCACAACTACTGAGCCCAAGACTGCAACTACTGAAGCCGGCACTCTGGAGCCCGTGCTCTGCAACAGAGAAGCCACTGCAATGAGAAGCCTGTGCAGCACAACAAAGAGTAACCCCCAATCACCGCACCTAGAGAAAGCCTGCGCAGCAATGAACACTCAGCACAGCCATAAACAAACACACACTTTTTTTTAAAGGAAATAAACTTTGCTTTAATCTAAAAGAGATGTCATGTTTGGTTCAAGTCAATTTTCCCTTTGGCAGTATCCTTCTAGAGGTGAGCTGAGCCTGTAGGTTAAGAAGTGACCTTCATTCTCAAACAGTCTCCAATCACTACATATATTCATTCCCTCACACACTTACTCACTCATTCAATCCTTCATAGCTTTACTAGGAAAAAAAGCACAGCATAAGAAAAACATATTTACTGTCCAAATTGGGACACTATTGAGGGTTGTAAATAATTATGCTGGACAGCAGGAGTAAATCAAGAAGGTCCTGAGTAAATCAGATCATCTTGCCACCTTAATAAATTGGCAGCATGCAGTGTTCAAAATGATAGATAAGACATGGAGGCATTCCTAATGGCAACCAGTTGGGAGGACAGTGTCTGGGCAATAGGACCGAGTAGCAAAGGTGAAGCTAAAAATTATTCCTGGTTCCAGTGTTGATGAGATCACGACAAAAAAGTCCAGTGTGAAATCATAACCACTACAACAGAATTTGATTTTGGAAGGGAAAAAATAAACATAAAACTCAGAACATACAAAGAATATAAACCCTGCTAAAGGCATTACTCTTGCCTGGACAATTCCATGGACAGGGGAGCCTGGTAGGCTACAGTCCATGGGGTTGGGAAGAGTCGGACACGACTGAGCGACTTCACTTTTCATTTTCATGCATTGGAGAAGGAAATGGCAACCCACTCCAGTGTTCTTGCCTGGAGAATCCCAGGGACGGGGGAGCCTGGTGGGCTGCCATCTATGGGGTCGCACAGAGTCGGACACGACTGAAGCGACTTAGCAGCAGCAGCAGAGGCATTATCAGTTCAGTCGCTCAGTCGTGTCTGATTCTTTGCCACCCTATGGATTGCAGCATGCCAGGCCTTCCTGTCCATCACCAACTTCCAGAGTTTACTCAAACTCATGTCCATTGAGTCAGTGATGCCATCCAACTGTCCCATCCTCTGTCATCCCCTTTTCCTCCTGCCTTCAGTCTTTCCCAGCATCAGGGTCTTTTCAAATGAGTCTGCTCTTTGTATCAGGTGGCCAAAGTACTGGAGTTTCAGCTTCAGCATCAGTCCTTCCAATGAATAATCAGGACTGACTTCCTTTAGGATGGACTGGTTGGATCTCTTTGCAGTCCAAGGGACTCTCAAGAGTCTTCTCCAACAACACACTTCAAAAGCCTCAAATCTTCAGCACTCAACTTTCTTTATAGTCCAACTCTCACACCCGTACATGACTACTGGAAAAACCATAGCTTTGACTAGATGGACCTTTGTTGGCAAATTAATCTCTCTGCTTTTTAATATGCTGTCTAGGTTGGTCATAACTTTTCTTCCAAGGAGTAAGCGTCTTTTAATTTCATGGCTGCAGTCACCATCTGCAATGATTTTAGATCCCCCCAAAATAAAGTCTGTCACTGTTTCCATTGTTTCCATCTATTTGCCATGAAGTGATAGGACCAGATGCCATGATCTTAGTTTTCTGAATGTTGAGTTTTAAGCCAACGTTTTCACTCTCCTCTTTCACTTTCATCAAGAGGCTCTTTAGTTCTTCTTCACTTTCTGCCATAAGGGTGGTATCATTTGCATATCTGAGGTTATTGACATTTCTCCCAGCAATCTTGATTCCAGCTTGAGCTTCATCAGCCCAGCGTTTCTCATGATGTACTCTGCATATAAGTTAAATAAGTAGGGTGACAATACACAGCCTTGATGTATGCCTTTCCTGATTTGGAACAAGTCTGTGGTTCCGTGTCCAATTCTAACTGTTGCTTCCTGACCTGCATACAGATTTCTCAGGAGGCAAGTCAGGTGGTCTGGTATTCCCATCTCTTTAAGAATTTTCCACAGAGCCATTATAAAGGATACTAAAAACAAAAAAACAAAAAAACCCTGCATATCGCTCACACATAGTAGGTATTTCACAAACATCAACTGAAGAATAAGTCCACATGGTCTTGTCTGCCATGTGGAAATCTTTCTCCATTTCAATTGTTATTTTAAGCCATGTGATTTCCTAAACTTACATCTAAGATGCACAAAATAGGGCTACCACCCCTTCTGTGCTGTAATAAAAAATTACAAATTTTGGATTTGTCAAAACACAACAAAACCACTGAGATGAGATAAATAATTATAAATGTCAGTGAAGTCTCTTTCTTGTTTTCCTTTTGATCTGTGAGGTTACTAGTGGATGAGATAATCTTTTATTTATACTGCATGTGGTAAAATTTCGAAACAGGATTTTTGCGTCCATCACATTCTCCCTCCATAATTAAGCCTGTAGGGCTGGCTGGCTGATATTTTTTAATGCGGAGCTTGTCAATTTCTGTTAACACTAATTTAGAGTTCACTGCTCCATATAGCATGGAAAAATGAGGGCAAAACATTTTATATAAAAAACATTTTGAGAGGAGTTGAATAAATGGAAAATCCTTTATTCACCGACTTCTCAGCACTTCTGTTCTGCTGACAGCACTGGTTTATACAGTGCTGCACACAAGCTCACCTTCCACGTTTGATTTTCCCAGCTTCCTCGCTCTGCCCTCCTCTTCCTTTCATACCTCCCCTCCTGCTATAAATAAATGCTCCCTCCCACTTTGCCATGTGTTGTCTTTTTAATTAAACCCCAAACTCGAATCGAGTCAGTCCAGGCCTTGTTTTGCCATTATCTCGGGAAGAAAAGAGGCTGCCTCCTGCATTTCACAGGAAACATTACAAGGGCAGACCAAGGCTTTCATCCTGTCCCACCTTCAGCAGACGGAACAATAGGCAGCTATAATCGTGTGACACCCACAACTAATTTATCCACCCAGAAGACAGGTAGCACTCTGCACTGCCACTCCTGTCTGAAGAGATGCAGTAAATACTCAGCTTAATAGTAGCTTCTCCGGCAGGAGGGCAGCATATCACAGCATGGCGTTTTTATAATCTTCCTGGCATGCCGACAGCCAGGAGCACGGCCGTGCATCTCCCTCCTCAGTGGAGCTCAGGATGCATGTAACTGTTAGATGGTGACACATTGTGCCTTTAAGCAAGTTTAACTGTTCTATATCCCCTCTGATCTGCAGCTTTGTACATCTGTTAAGCTGCCTCTTAAACTTCTGTGGGCACATCTGGGGAGCCACTCCTTGAAGCTCAGCATACGTTGTAGGCCTGGTGCGGAGTTTCTTTGTGATTGCCTCTTGTTTATCTGTGAGGAGTTTCTCTGCTGCACTGCAGGGCCACAGCTAAATGCATCATCTTGGCCAAAGAGATCATAATAACCTTGTGACAGTCAAGAGCAATACACGTAGCCATGGCTGAACAAAAAGCTCGTCTGGAGAAGCTCTCATTTAAAAATAAATGCATAAAAGCTGCTCATTTTTAAACATTAAAATGGGAATGTGGGGACATTATTCCCCACATGACTGTGGATCATTTGGGCTTCAGCTGATCTGATTCCAAAAGCTTATATTAGTCAGGATTCTCCGGAGAAGATACATGGACATATGAGAGAAGGATTATTAGAGGAATAGGCCCATGTGATTACAGAGATCGAGAAATCTCATGATAGGACGTCGGCAAGCTGGAGAACTAGGAAAGCCCATGACACAACTCAGCCTGAATCCAAAGGCTTGAGAATCAAGAGCTTCAAAGACCAAGGGCAAGAGAAGACAGATGTCCCAGCTTAATAGGAGAGTAAATTCACCCTTCCTTCGCCTTTATGTTCTAATTTAGGTTCTCCACAGATTGGATGATGCTCGTTTACACTGGGGAGGGTAGCCAATTCAAACACTAATTTCCTCCAGAAATGTCCCCACATACACACCCAGAAATAACATTTTATCAGTTATCTGGGCATCCCTTTGCCTGGATGCTGCTGCTAAGTCACATCAGTCATGTCCGACTCTGTGCGACCCCATAGACGGCACCCAACAGGCTCCTCTGTCCCTGGGATTCTCTAGGCAAGAACACTGGAGTGGGTTGCCATTTCCTTCTCTTCTTATTTGCCTGGATAAGCTGACACATAAAATTAATCATCACAAAAATGTAAGTTGGGTCAAGGTCTGCTCCACGTGT
Source organism: Bos javanicus (assembly GCF_032452875.1). Taxonomy (NCBI): domain Eukaryota; kingdom Metazoa; phylum Chordata; class Mammalia; order Artiodactyla; family Bovidae; genus Bos; species Bos javanicus. Next base: position 49,978,542 of record NC_083877.1, on the reverse strand, counting down.
CTCATCATTCTTAAACAAGAGGTACGCAAGGCATGTTCTTCCTATGATAGAATGCAACTTTGTTTTAAGTCTTGCATCTTTGGCTAACTTTGCATTGGCCAAAGCAAATTATGTGGATGGTCAGGCACAAATCAAGAGACAGGGTGGTGCACTCTGCTTATCATGAGACTAAAGCAAGTCACAGGGCCAAGGTCAGCATCAAAGAGGCAGGGAAATAAATTCCTCCCAGGAAACTGGGAGTAGGGGAGGAAGTGAGTATTCGCTGAATAACAATCTAAGCTACAACACTATCCCCATCTATAAAACAGAGCAACTACTGAGCACTGCTGTTTGCCAGATCCTGGGAAGCTGCATATACTGAGCCCATCAGTATGGGTTCCATTTCTTAAAGACGCCAAGGACACCATGAAAGGATGGACAGCAGAAAGGTCTTGAGGACCTGAGATCAAGATAAAGAGGTCACCTCTAGGACCTGTCAGTCTGATTCACTAGGAGATTTTGAGAGCCTGGTTCTGGTTCTTCAAGTCTTGGTGAGATATGCCATGGTTTGAAAATTTAACCTATAAGAAAAAAGGAAAAGAGGCACTGGCTGAGAAACTCAGGTTTTAAAATATTTACCGTTTTTCTTGATGTTGTAAACTTTGTTCATTCTGGTCTTTTAGCACGTTTGGTGTCTAAATACTTGAAGAAAATAAATGTGATGGCATCTGGTCCCCTCACTTCATGGCAAATAGATGGGGAAACAGTGGAAACAGTGTCAGACTTTATTTTTGGGGGCTCCAAAATCACTGCAGATGGTGATTGCAGCCATGAAATTAAAAGACACTGACTCCTTGGAAGGAAAGTTATGACCAACCTAGATAGCATATTCAAAAGCAGAGACATTACTTTGCCAACAAAGGTTCGTCTAGTCAAGGCTATGGTTTTTCCAGTGGTCATGTATGGATGTGAGAGTTGGACTGTGAAGAAAGCTGGGCGCTGAAGAATTGATGCTTTTGAAGTGTGTTGTTGGAGAAGACTCTTGAGAGTCCCTTGGACTCTCAACCAATCCATTCTAAAGGAGATCAGTCCTGGGTGTTCTTTGGAAGGAATAATGCTAAAGCTGAAACTCCAGTACTTTGGCCACCTCATGTGAAGAGTTGACTCATTGGAAAAGACTCTGATGCTGGGAGGGATTGGGGGCAGGAGGAGAAGGGGACGACAGTGGATGAGATGGCGAATGGCATCACTGACTCAATGGACGTGAGTCTGAGTGAATTCCAGGAGTTGGTGATGGACAGGGAGGCCTGGCATGCTGCAATTCATGGGGTCGCAAAGAGTTGGACATGACTGAGTGACTGAACTGAACTGAACTGAAGGTGCTTGGGGCTTCTATTGAGGATGATATTCATTTGCATACACCAGGATGGCAGAAAGCTGGCATCCATTCCAACTGGCTGAGGACCACTTGCAAAGGATAGTACTCTTATTGTACAATTACCTGTATTTTGAATATCACCACTGGCTAAAGTTATGACCAATCTAGATAGCATATTAAAATGCAGAGACATTACTTTGTCAACAAAGGTCCGTCTAGTCAAGGCTATGGTTTTTCCAGTGGTCATGTATGGATGTGAGAGTTGGACTGTCAAGAAAGCTGAGTGCAGAAGAATTGATGCTTTTGAACTGTGGTGTTGGAAAAGACTCTTGAGAGTCCCTTGGACTGCAAGGAGATCCAACCAGTCCATCCTAAAGGAGATCAGTCCTGGGTGTTCATTGGAAGGACTGATGCTGAAGCTGGAATGCCAATACTTGGGCCACCTCATTCGAAGAGTTGACTCATTGGGCAAGACCCTGATGCTGGGAGGGATTGGAGGCAGGAGGAGAAGGGGATGACAGAGGATGAGATGGCTGGATGGCATCACCAACTCAATGGACATGAGTTTGGGTAAGCTCTGGGAGTTGGTGATGGACAGGGAGGCCTGGTGTGCTGCGATTCATGGGGTCACAAAGAATCGGACATGACTGAGTGACTGAACTGAACTGGTTAAATATATTTACAGCTCTGTGATGCTGGGTCTTTGTTAGGCATGTAAATTATGATTCTGGATGGACTTGTCAGCTCTTCTAAGGGAAACCTTCTTGCCCACAGCCTTTGCAGAAAACATTCATTTTTGGCTGAATTACAAAACTCCACATCCCAACCACCTCCCCATTCTGGCCACAACTGACTGGACACAACTGGATGGGCACCTGACCCAAAGACAGCCAATGACTACGCTCAGGTCTGTAAGGTGGCTTGTCATTGTGTTCCTCTTTAGATGTGTTGGATCAATTCAGTTCTCTATCTTAGAAAAATGAATTGGGAAGTCTGGAGTAAATCAGATGTTATCAGTGATTAACTGGAAGAATGAGATTAGCACTGTGTTTTAAAATCAGTTTGTTGAGGAATGTATGGTTGCCAGTGTGGGGGTGGGGAGAGAATGGGAGGATGGGATAATTAGGGAGTTTGGGATGGACATGTACACTCTGCTATATTTTGAACAGATAACCAACAAGGATCTGTTGTACAGCACAGGGAACTCTGCTCAGTGTGGCCCCCTTAATGGGAGGGGAGTTTTGGGGAGAATATATACATATACATGTATGGCTGAATCCTTTTGCTATCCAACTGAAGCTATCACAACATTGTTAGTTGGCTATATTCCAATATAAAATAATACATTTTTGAAAAACTCAATTTGTTGGAGTCAATCTGTATTAGTTTTCTACTATAGAGTAACAAATCACCCCGAAACTTAGGAGCTTTAAACAGTGCTACTGCTGCTGCTAAGTTGCTTTGGTCGTGTCCGACTCTGTTTGATCCCAGAGATGGCAGCCCACCTGGCTCCCCCGTCCCTGGGATTCTCCAGGCAAGATCACTGGAGTGGCTTGCCATTTCCTTCTCCAATGCATGAAAGTGAAAAGTAAAAGTGAAGTTGCTCTGTCGTGTCCGACTCCTAGTGACCCCATGGGCTGCAGCCTACCAGGCTCCTCCATCCATGGGATTTTCCAGGCAAGAGTACTGGAGTGGGGTGCCACTGCCTTCTCCACTTTAAACAATAATGCACTTTAATTTATCTCATAGTTTCCAGGCATAACTTAGCTTAACCCTCTGCTTTAGGGTCTCTAATGAAGCTGCAATCAAGGTGCTGGCTGAGGCAGTAGTACTCTCAAAGGCTCAGCTGGGCAGGATCCACGTACATAGGGTTCAAATACCAGGAAACAGGGATCACTGGGAACCACTTCATGAAGCTACCTCCCAGAGTCACTTTTTAATTTTACTTGCAAAATAACTTTTGCAAGGGCAACTGTCTTTAAAAGTGTTCCCAATTCTAGAAAAATAATATGCACAACTATTTGTATATGTTGAATTAATTATAGTTAAATGAATGAGGTCTTGTTCAGTGGTTAATTACACAGGTTTGGTGAGCAAACATAGTTTGCCACTTTAAGTGAACAAATCCGGTTCTGTACAACAAACATTTAATAATAAATGTGAGCATTCACTAACAAATATTTATAGTCTTGAGGTTGTAAGTCAGTGTTTCTCAGAACTACTAAAGCAAACCTCTGAATATTACAAAGGAAAGACCTTTGGTCTTCCTAATTAAAAAAATACAGACTGAAACTTACTAGATTACAAAATACAGAAAGTGAGTATGGATTTACCTTAAATTTTATGAGTTAATACATAAATATTGATCAATAATCTTCCTTGTCTTTTCAAACAAAAGATAATGGCTAGCCTAGGATTTTGCATTCTCAAAATCTCTTGTGTCAACCCTATGTTCACTTAAAACCCATTATTAAAGATCATTGAAAGCTACAGCAAATGGATTTTACTCTAGCTTTAACTGAAGCAGAACTGAAGAAATTAGGGTTTATGATGCTCTGTTTCCACAGTCTGGGAGAGTTGAAGGCTAGAGGGCCCTTCTGGACCAGGAAGGGTGAAAGGTACAAGTCACTGGAAGGCATGGATGAGCAGAAGCTTTGAGATGAAACAAACACTAGTGGGAAAGGGGGTCCCACAATGTAAAGTGATACAGCCACTATGGAAAACAGCATGGAGATTCATTACAAAACTAGCAATAAAACCACCATATGACCCAGCAATCCCACTACCAGGCATATAACTGAAAAAGACGCATATATCCCAATGTTCACTGCAGCACTAGGACACGGAAGCCGCCTAGGTGTCCATCCACAGATGAATGGATAAAAAAGCTGCGGTACATATATACCATGGAATATTACTCAGCCATAAAAGGAACACATTTGAGTCAGTTTAATGAGGTGGATGAACTTAGGAGCCTATTATACAGAGTGAAGTAAGTCAGAAAGAGAGGAACAAATAATGTATACTAACACATATATACGGAATCTAGAAAGACGGTACTGATGAAATTAGTTGCAGGGCGGCAATGCAGACACAGACAGGAAACAGATTTATGGACATGAGGCGGGGGGAGGAAGGGGAAGGTGGAATGTATGGAGAGAGTAACATGGAACCATACATTACCGTATGTAAAATAGATAGCCAAAGGGAATTTTCTGTGTGACTCAGGGAACTCAAACTGGGGCTCTGTAACAACCTAGAGCGGTGGGATGGGGAGGGAGGTGGAGGGAGGTTCAAGAGGGAGGGGACATATGTGTATCTATGGCGGATTCATATCGATGTATGGCAGAAACCAACACAACACTGTAAAGCAATTATCCTTCAATTAAAAAGAAATAAGTTTTTAAAAGAGAGAGAAAAGGGGCTCCAACAAGCACACAAAGGGGAACTAGGAGGAGGATGGAGGGAAGGTACCAGCACCAGAGGGAAGATCCCCAACATCCTGCTGCTGAGGCTGCTGTGGGTTCATTTCCTGTCTCCACCAGCGTATGCTCAGATCGTTTCTATTCATGGATTCCTCTCCTTAGTTCCTCACTACATTACCCTCCTCCTTCTACCCCTCCCCTCATTCCATTGACATTACTTCCTTGAGTGAATACTCAGGAAAATTGATGTTTCACATGTATAAAATGGTACTCTTTTGGTTTAGTTCCAACTTAAATTACCTAAAGCCAAAGTTTTTACTGTGGTAAAATACATATAAAAATTTACCATTTTAACCATTTTTCAGTCAACAGCTGAGTGACATTAAGTACATTCACATTACATAAACATCACCACCGTGTATCTCCAGAACATTTTCTTCTTCTCCAAATGAAACTCAGTGCCAAGAAAACACTAACTGCCCCAACCCTGAGCAACCACTATTTTATTTTCTGTCTCTCTGAACTTTACTATTCTAGGTACCTCATATAAGGGCAGAAGGTAGGCCAGATCTCCTAAAAAGGTGTGTGTGTGTGTGTGTGTGTGTGTGTGTGTGAGAGAGAGAGAGAGAGAAGGCAATAGTTGGCCATACCGAGTGGTGTCTGAATCAGATTTTCCATGATCAATCCATTTATCAATCAGTACATATTTACTCTATAGAGGTGTTAGACCTCTTATATCCCATGGGCTTGAATGGGACAGGCAAGCGGCAGGCTGCTCCTGGGTTGCCCTCACCTCCACCCAGTACTCTTTAAGAAACTATGTAATGCTGCTATTTCTAGAGGTAGCTGGCTGGGGGCATAAGCTCTTGGCTCTGCCTAGGGAGACTACAACCCTGGTCAGACAAAGTGGAGAGAAATAGGCTGAAACACAGAGGGGACAAAGGGAGCTTCCAGATGGACAAAGGGTGCCTACTCTACTGTGCTACAGTCTTTCATGGAACAAACCTCATTTTTTGATTTGCTTACCATTCTCTGGTCAAGTAGCCACCCTACAGAAGACAAATGATAACAGGCACTCACTCTACAGACATTAGGTTTTCTGTTTGTTTTCAATTAATTTTTTTTAAACCATGAACTGTTGGTTTACTATAACAGTGCTGAAAAACAAATTGTTGCTTGATCTATACTCTAATATTGAACAAGCACGCTCATTTCTAATAACCCAAGTTTTAATTATTCCAGAGGGCTTAGGAAGTAACAGCAAGAACAACAACGCTTTAACTAAAGCCACATCATAATATCATCAACAAGTCCTCTGTTGTGAAGTCAAAGTCACTCAGTCATGTGCGACTTTTCACAACTCCATGGACTGTAGCCTGCCAGGATCCTCTGTCCATGGAATTCTCCAGGCCAGAATACTGGAGTGGGTAGCCATTCGCTTCTCCAGAGGATCTTCCCAGCCCAGGGACTGAACCCAGGTCTCCCGCACTGTAGGTGAATTCTTTACTGTCTGAGCCACTGGAGAAGCCCAAGTCCTTGGCTAGGAAGGGCTTGATGTTGCCTTCACATTTGATTACCTTCTTGCTCTCAATCCAGACATTCAGAACATTTAGAATATAAATTTCTGGCCTGTAAAAATGGGGGTTACTTAGTTCAAAAGCAAAACAGGTCCTTCTCTGGTACCAAGTCTCCGCTTTTTCTCTGGCAGGCCCTGGGGAGGTACTTCCCAGGGGACCCATGTCAGAGCAGCTTTCAGAGAAAGGAATTTGAACTTGATCCCAAATAAGCCAAGGGAATGGGAAGGACAACAAGGCAGATGTACTTATTTATGTCACTGCCTTTACATGGTGATGAGGTCCTTATCCCTGCTTTCCTCTCAAGCCCTGTAAATCCCTACAAGGGGGCAGTGGGATCAGACCATACATTTAAATGATTTTCAAAGATGTTAAGCAATTCCAACTTTCTGAATACAGGAGTGATAAATCTCCAAAACGAAGAGAAGCTTCCCCCCTTTCAAATTTGAGCTGTGAAATACTGATTATGTATTTACACTTTGGAGCTGTGTAAAGCTTTGTTAGGCAAATCAGCAACCCGCCTCTCCTAGCCCCAAATCTATAGCTCCTATTTATCCATGATGCATTTTCTGGGGCTCTAAGAACAGATGTCTTAATACGGTCATCATCGGTCCTTTGCAGAACATCTGAGGAGCCAGAGACTTGGTTGAGCTGACAGCAGACTTTTCACTTCAACAAGCCTCACCACTATAATGGAAATCCAAAGGCCTGGAAACAATGTACATAGCTTCCCTGACTAATTTTATTACGCAGACATACTTAATGGCTCCTGTTACAATCACATCCGGGGTGGGAAACAGTACTGGATTGTGATGATCCCACTAAATCGACAAGGATTATCAGTCATTAAAAAGGAACCAAATTAGCCTCAAGCAGTAATATTTTATACTTATCAAATCTTCTGCTGGTCAAGGTCCATTACTGAGCGACACCATAAAGGCAGGAGCCGTCAGCTCATTCTCCAGAACATTTAAATCTCTATTGTATTTGTGTAGGATATAATTTCTGGTAGCAATAAAGCCTAATAAAGGTTACACCCCGATGAATAAAGTGTTCATAAATTGACCCATGACATTTAAATGGATAATTATATTTGAGATAAAGGAAGAATCTCTCATTTCAGTGAAGAAGTGTTTCAAGTTGTGCCCAACCCAAGTGGCCTACCAGCTACAGGGTGGTTTTACATGGCTTTATAGTGGTATAAAATATTAATATTGCTGGTTACTATTGTATTAGATTAATTATTCATCAGGTCTTCCCAACAATTCCTGTCTATCAGAATCATCAAGACTAAATTTAAAATGTTCCCACGTGATAAGCAATTGAATGGAAAAGACCTATTGCTTGTATCTCTAAGCATGGCTGACATATGCTAGTATTTACTTTCCCCTCAACCCCCACCCTGCCACAGCGTGTCAGCCTGTCACTAGACTTTATCTTCACATGGCAGAGAAGTGTAAAATAGAATCAGTAAATGATTAGGAGGAAACCGAAAGAGTTGTTACCGCATGTGATGTATTGAATCCAACTGGAACATTTCAGCATATGTTACGTACTGATGCCTCTCAGTTCTCATTAGGACTGTACCACAGACAACCAACAAAACCCATCTAGGCGAAAACAAAGCACAAGTGCTGAGGGGTTATAAGCATGGTTTCCGTTCTGTCTCTGGGGTAAGTCATCTCCTATTTCTTGTAAGCATTAGACTTAGGAAAATAAGAAAGACTCAAGTGTAACACAACTAATGCTAACTTGTTTTATTAATCAATTAATATTTAATGTGTGCATGCAACAAACATTTATGCATTAATATTAGGAAGCTATTTGACTCTTTTGAGAGAATACTGGCCATATTATATTTTCTCAAATAAATTGAATAAATCAAATGTTACAAATTCTAAGACAAAATCTCAGAGAAGTCAGCCAGCTAGACTTTCATCACTTTTAAAGCAGGGACTGGGTTTTACTATTCTTTATATGCCAGGTGCTTAGCAATAAATCTTCAGTGGGTAAATATAATTTATTTTTAAAGGAATTTTCTCTCCAACAACAGGATAGAGTAGAAACCCTAAACAGATGTCCCTGGATAAATTACAAAATCTCCCTTAGGAAAGCAATATTGAGCTGGAAATAAAGTAAGGAGTCTTCTGATGCCAAAAATAGAGTGAAAGGTGGGACTCCATTGAGCAATGAAGTCCTTATATTCCAGAGAGCTTCTGATGAATTCTGGTGACTCTGAAGTTCCATTTTGACTACTGCATGGGAAAAGGGAGACAGAGGGCAAAACTTACAGCCCACCCAATATGGAGAGTCTAATAAGAAACCCCTGCATAATTCTGGGAACATAAAAAGTTATGTTATTAGAAACAATGAACCAGAAATAAACATACTTGGAGAAGAAGACTAAAAGAAAATTGTCTTTTCTGACCTTGGCAATGGGAAAAGGGGAAACAAAGCCTTTCCTAACTATAGCTAAGCCTACATACAGATTTGCAACCCAAAGTACACTTACAGAATATTTTGAGAAAGGTCAAGTCAAAACTTTAGTTTAATAGTTTAGGGCACCTGGATGAAGCCTTACTTTCTTTACAGAAGTTAAACTCTCTGTAAAGGAACATCCTTTAAACCAAGGCTTCCAAAATATTCATGAAATTTAAGTTCATTGTAAAAAAAAAAAATGGGTAGAATACACTGACATAAATCACAGCAAGATCCTCTATGACCCACCTCTCAGAGTAATGGAAATAAAAAAAAACAAATAAACAAATGGGACCTAACTAAACTTAAAAGCTTTTGCACAATGAAGGAAATTATAAGCAAGGTGAAAGGCAGCCTTCAGAATGGGAGAAAATAATAGCAAATGAAACAACTGACAAAGAAAGAATTTCCAAAATATACAAGCAGCTCCTGCAGCTCAATACCAGGAAAACAAACCACCCAATTAATAAGTGGGCCAAAGAACTAAACAGACATTTCTCCAAAAAAGCCATACAGATGACTAATAAACACATGAAAAGATGCTCAATATCACTCATTATTAGAGAAATGCAAATCAAAACCACAATGAGGTATCATCTCACAACGGTCAGAATGGCCACCATCAAAAAAGTTTACAAACAGTAAATGCTGGAGAGGGTGTGGAGAAAAGGGAACCCTCTTACACTGTTGATGGGAATGCAAACTAGTACAGCCATTATGGAGAACAATGTGGAGATTCCTAAAAAAACTGCAAATAGAACTGCATATGATCCAGCAATCCCACAGCTGGGCATACACACCAAGGAACCCAGAATTGAAAGAGACACATGTACCCCAATGTTCATGGCAGCACTGTTTACAATAGTTAGGACATGGAAGCAACCTAGATGTCCATCAGCAGATGAATGGATAAGGATATTAACACATATATATGGAATTTAGAAAGACGGTGATGCCGATCCTGTACGCAAGGCAGCAAAAGAGACACAGATGTAAAGAACAGACTTTTGGACTCTGTGGGAGAAGGCGAGGGTGGGATGATTTGAGAGAGTAGCATTGAAACATGTATATTACCATATGTAAAACAGATGACCAGTGAAAGTTTGATGCATGAAGCGGGGCACTCAAAGCTGGTGCTCTGGCAATCTATAGATTCAGTGGAATCCCTATCAAGCTACCAACGGTATTTTTCACAGAACTAGAACAAATAATTTCACAATTTGTATGGAAATACAAAAAACCTCGAATAGCCAAAGCAATCTTGAGAAAGAAGAATGGAACTGGAGGAATCAACCTGCCTGACTTCAGACTATACTACAAAGCTACAGTCATTAAGACAGTATGGTACTGGCCCAAAGACAGAAATATAGATCAATGGAACGAAATAGAAAGCCCAGAGATAAATCCATGCACCTATGGACACCTTATCTTTGACAAAGGAGGCAAGAATATACAATGGAGAAAAGACAATGTCTTTAACAAGTAGTGCTGGGAAAACTGGTCAACCACTTGTAAAAGAATGAAACTAGAACACTTTCTAACACCATACATAAAAATAAACTCAAAATGGATTAAAGATCTAAACATAAGACCAGAAACTATAAAACTCTTAGAGGAAAACATAGGCAAAACACTCTCTGACATAAATCACAGCAAGATCCTCTATGACCCACCTCCCAGAGTAATGGAAATAAAAGCAAAAATAAACAAATGGGATCTAATTAAACTTAAAAGCTTTTGCACAAAGAAGGAAACTATAAGCAAGGTGAAAGGACAGCCTTCAGAACGGGAGAAAATAATAGCAAACAAAGCAACTGACAAAGAATTAATGTCAAAAATATACAAGCAGCTTATGCAGCTCAATACCAGAAAAATAAATGACCCAATCAAAAAATGGCCCAAAGAACTAAACAGACATTTCTCCAAAGAAGACATACAGATGACTAACAAACACGTGAAAAGTTGCTCAACATCACTCATTATTAGAGAAATACAAATCAAAACCACAATGAGGTATCATCTCATGCCGGTCAAAATGGCTGCAATCCATAAGTCTACAAGCACTAAATGCTGGAGAGGGTGCAGAGGAAAGGGAACCCTCTTACACTGTTGGTGGGAATGCAAACTAGTACAGCCACTAAGGAGAACAGTGTGGAGATTTCTTAAAAAACTGGAAATAGAACTGCCTATAACCCACCAATCCCACTGCTGGGCATACACACCGAGGAAACCAGAATTGAAAGAGACATGTGTACCCCAATGTTCATTGCAGCACTGTTTTTAATAGCCAAGGACATGGAAGCAACCTAGATGTCCATCGGCAGATGAATGGATAAGAAAGCTGTGGTACATATACGCAATGGAATGTTACTTAGCTATTAAAAAGAATGCATTTGAATCAGTTCTAATGAGGTGGATGAAACTGGAGCCTATTATACAGAGTAAAGTAAGTCAGAAAGAAAAACACCAATACAGTATATTAGCACATATATATGGAATTTAGAAAGATGGTAATGATGACCCTATACGTGAGACAGCAAAAGAGACACAGATGTAAAGAATAGACTTTTGGACTCTATGGGACAAGGCGAGGGTGGGATGATTTGAGAGAATAGCATTGAAACATGCATATTACCATTTGTGAAACAGATTGCCAGTCCAGGTTCGATGCATGAGACAGGGTGCTCAGGGCTGGTGCACTGGGATGACCCAGAGGTCTGGGATGGGGGAGAGAGATGGGAGGGGTTCAGGATGGGGGACACACATGTACACCCATGGCTGATTCATGTCCATGTATGGCAAAAATCACTGTAATATTGTAAAGTAATTAGCCTCCAATTAAAATAAATATACGAATTTGAAGGAAAAAAACAGCTGTGGAAAAAAGACAGTTCCTCTGCAAAGGAATGTCACTTAGACTGACAGCCTGATAGCTAATTTCTCAACAGCCACAATATAATCCAGAAGACAATGTAATGATCTAACGTTTCAAGAGAAAAAAATAATTGTTAAATTAGAATTCTATGCCCAATAAAATTATCTTCCATGAACAGGGTAAAGAGACTTTTACATAAGCAAAAATGGAACTTAAAATTAGTTTTCTATTGCTGCCATGACAAATTACCACAAACTGAGCAACTTAAAACATAATTTTATTATCTCACAGTTTTATGGGTCTTATTCATTGAAAAAGCATAAGGCACTACAATTTCTAATGCTGATTGAACTTTGAGATCTGGGTTTCAAAGTGACTCTCTATGGAGCCTAAGTAGGTCCAGTCAATGCTAATGGATCCTAGACTCAATTTATAGGCAAGATTCTAACAGACACCCAACCTGTTTTATGATAAAAAATATACAAGCAACTCCTACAGCTCAACTCCAGAAAAATAAACGACCCAATCAAAAAATGGGCCAAAGAACTAAATAGACATTTCTCCAAAGAAGACATACAGATGGCTAACAAACACATGAAAAGATGCTCAACATCACTCATTATCAGAGAAATGCAAATCAAAACCACTATGACGTACCATTTCACACCAGTCAGAATGGCTGCGATCCAAAAGTCTACAAATAATAAATGCTGGAGAGGGTGTGGAGAAAAGGGAACCCTCTTACACCGTTGGTGGGAATGCAAACTAGTACAGCCACTATGGAGAACAGTGTGGAGATTCCTTAAAAAACTGTAAATAGAACTGCCTTATGATCCAGCAACCCCACTGCTGGGCATACACACTGAGGAAACCAGAAGGGAAAGAGACACGTGTACCCCAATGTTCATCACAGCACTGTTTATAATAGCCAGGACATGGAAGCAACCTAGATGCCCATCAGCAGATGAATGGATAAGAAAGCTGTGGTACATATACACAATGGAGTATTACTCAGCCATTAAAAAGAATACATTTGAATCAGTTCTAATGAGGTGGATGAAACTGGAGCCTATTATACAGAGTGAAGTAAGCCAGAAGGAAAAACATAAATACAGTATACTAACGCATATATATGGAATTTAGAAAGATGGTAACAATAACCTGGTGTATGAGACAGCAAAAGAGACACTGATGTATAGAACAGTCTTATGGACTCTGTGGGAGAGGGAGAGGGTGGGAAGATTTGGGAGAATGGCATTGAAACATGTAAAATATCATGTAAGAAACGAGTTGCCAGTCCAGGTTCGATGCACGATACTGGATGCTTGGGGCTAGCGCACTGGGATGACCCAGAGGGATGGTATGGGGAGGGAGGAGGGAGGAGAGTTCAGGATGGGGAACACATGTATACCTGTGGAGGATTCATTTTGATATTTGGCAAAACTAACACAAATATGTAAAGTTTAAAAATAAAATAAAATTAGAAAAAAAAAAAAAGATGAGGTCATCCCAGAGTAAGTGATGCCAACAAAAACATCACTTTTAAGCAACTCCTGTAGCCATTAAAAGTGCAAAAGATAAAATGTTGGAAGCTGACCCAAACTTGGAAAGAAGTATAACAATTCACCAAAGCACAGAAAAGACCCCAACTCCACGTCATAGGTTATATGATAACTAGAAGGGAAGCACTGTTCAAACTAATTTTGATTGTTTTTTTTTTAATTTCTACAATTAAAGACTTAAATTCTCAATATGTCTAATGTTTTAACTTATAAGGTACAAAGTATTAGTTTTACTATTTTTAAAATTTCTGCACACATTTATAAGCAACAGTTAAGATGAATTTTAAGATTTTGACAAAAATTTTTTTAAAGGTCATGAAACAACTGCAATTCTTCACCCCCCCCCCCATGGTTATTAAGTAAGATCTCTAGGGTTCCAGCTTGTTCAGTCATTTTTATACTTTTGCACTAACAGGGAAAGCCACAAATGCCAGTGTAGTATGTTGATTTCATGTAGGTGTTTGGCTAAATATGCATGAGGAAAAAAGCGTTTTTAATACCGCTATCCTTCATTTAGAGTTTCTATTCTTTAGGAGACAGTTTTGCCAATGAAAAGATGATTAACGCTAAATAAGCTAATGAATATCTAAAAGGGACTGTTAATAGTAGAAAAATAGTTCCTTTATTGAAGGGTTGTCCACAAGTCTAATTTATAAGCTTGTCAATTTCTGTGCATGGGAACATCAATTTTGTGTTAGTGATCAAGATGAAAAAGACTTGGGAGACCTGCTAGAGTAAAATTCTCTGAGTACTTTTCAAAGGTAAACACATATATCACCTTAGTCTTCTGAGTGGGAAAGTTTGATTACCTACATCCAAAAATATGAAACTCCATTATAGATGCCATATGAGTGAAAACTGTACTCCAGAACCTTAATTTATAATATTAAACAGCATTGTGATGCCAGAAATGGCTAAAAATTACAAATACTAACAAAACTGAACAAACAAAACAGTGCTTTTAAACATTTATAGTATAAATGAGACCAACCGTAACTCCCTGTGAAACTGTTTACCTCAGATTGGGACTTGAATCCATGCGCTGGGGCTCAAACCCAGCCAAGATCCAGTTTGGGACTTGAACCCACATGACCAGGACTCAAACCCAGACAAAACCCTGCTTGGGACTTGAACCCTTGTAGGTGGGACTCAAACCCAGCCAAAATCCTGCTTGGGACTTTGGGACTTGAACCCATGTGCTGGGACTCAAACCCTGCCAAAACCCTATTTGGTACTTGAACATCCATTGGCCTGGGACTCAACCGAGCCAAAACCCACAGTACCTGGCTTCAGGACCTAATGAAGCTCAGGTTCTTGATATCTCATTGCAGAAAGAATTCAGTGAGACACAAAGTGGTAGATAAGAAGTGGATTTATTTAGATTTAGAGAGGAGCACACTCCACAGTGTATGGGCCATCATAGAGGGTGAGTGCAGCCTCGAAATGTGGTTGCTTTAATATGCTGGGCAATTTCATATGTGAATGAGTGGGAGGATTATTCCATCTATTTTAGAGAAGGGGTGGAGATTTCCAGGAATTGGGCCACCGCTCAATCCTTGGTCTTTTGAAGGTGCCTTGGAACTGTCATGGCACCTCTGGGGGTGCCATTTTGCTTGCTGATTGAGGATTAAGCTTTAGTCTTATCTGCCATCTTGGTCCCTTTTGATTCTAATCAGTTTATGTTGTGTCCATGGGCTATGTCATTCTTATAAAAGTTGTGCCCTGCCCCTTTTCTTCCTGTTACACCTTGGGCACCCCCCACCCCCTTAAATAAACGGCCAGGAGGAGTTTATCTAAATAAATAACAGGATGGGTGAAGTCTCCGGAATGGACTTTAGGTCATGAGGCACTGAGTAATGCCTGATTTAAATTAGCCTAAGATAAGTGGGAATTTACTGGCTTTGGAGCCAGGGGTCTAACCTCAGACATGACTCAATTCAGGCTTACAAACATGGTCAGCAAATTGGCATCTCTCTGCTCTGTTTTCCTTCTCAGTGGCTCTCAAGAGGGCATGATGACCACTGGAAGTTCCAGGCCTACTTCTTCTGACTCAGCAACTCCAGTCAAAAAGAGGTTTTCTATTCCTAATGGAACCATCAAAGTTCCAAGGCTATTGTAATGACACTAAACTCGAGTTCTGCCCCCTCCCTGGAATTAGAGTCCTAGGCTATAGGACTCCGAAAGGTAATGACCCGATCTTTACTGTTCCTCTTCCCATGGTCAGGAAGCTAATTCTGTGGATGAACAGTTCTGGTTGTTAGAGTCCTTATACTGTTCCCCAAATCTACCTTGCTGTAGTTTCTACCTTGACACTGTGCAGAGCCCTGTGGGGCTCCTGGGCCCAAGGCCTTTCTGTGTCCCCCATTTCTTTGATTACAGGAAACAACCTTCATTCAGCCTCCGTGACCTTCCCTGAGTTCCAATGGGCAGACTCAAGCAGTTGTTAAGTAGGGAAGGGAGAGGATGTGAGATCAGGGAGAAACAAATTGTCAAGAGCAGGCGTGGGGCAAGATTCTGTTTTCCCATCAACAGATTCTCACAACAATATCTTTGAACTATTTCATATATACTGAAACCCATTCCAGGTGGGAGAAGTTAACAATTAATGATGGTATGCTGCCCACAAGCAAGTAGATCCCAGATGACTTGGAGTTTGATGATGTTGACTCCTACTTACTTCACCAGTAACTCATCAGAAGAATGTTCATGAGCTGATTATACCCTTTTTGAACTACTACTATAAAATTCTTCACTATCTTCCCCAAAAGGGTACACACGGTTTTGAAAGTATGAGCCCACTGTGTCACCCTTTGCCCAGCAAAGCAACAAAGCTCTCCTTTTCTGAAATAAAGTGTTAGTCACTCAGTCATGTCTGACTGTTTGTGAGCCTATGGACTGCAGTCCACCAGGCTCCTCTGTCCATGGGATTTCCCAAGTAAGAATACTGGAGTGGGTTGCCATTTCCTTCTCCAGGAGCTCTTCCCAATCCAGGTATTGAACCCGGGTTTCCTGCATTGCAGGCAGATTCTTTACCATCTGAAACACCAAGGAAGCCTAAAGAAAGTCAAAGTGTCACTCGCTCAGACATGCCACTCTTTATGACCCCACGGACGGAAACCTGCCAGGCTCCTCTGTCCGTGGAATTCTCCAGGCACAATACTAGAGTGGGTAGCCATTCCCTTCTGCAGGGGATCTTCCTGACCCAAGGACTGAACCTGGGTCTCCCACACTGCGGGCAGATTCTTTACAGTCAGAGCCAGTAGGAAAGCTCCTGTTCTACTTCACCCAAAACTGTCTCTGAGATTTGTACAGAGATTTGTACCTGTGTACAGAGATGTTGAGCTTTCAGCATTTCTTTGGGTCCAAATCATATCTCCATGAACACTAGAGAAGCAAAGCCATGGTTCCTGGACTGGTGAACACAGCTGATAGCATCCTTCCCACCTGTCTTTCAAGTTTTCCTCCCTACCCCACACATATATTCACAAGGAGAGGTGAACTCATGTGGATCTATTAAAGCTCAGGTATCAGGGACCCTCATTAGCACAAGCTCCACGAGTGCTGAGAGTACAGAGGGTCCTAGGAGGGAAGGGGAAGTCAGGTTACCAATAGGAAGTATTTGTACTTACACAGTTTTGGTTAACTGTCTAAGAGCTCTCAGAAAAAGGGACTGGAATCTCCAAGGCTCCAGTAGTTTGCTGTGATCCATTTATGCACTCAAAATAAATACTTAAATTCATATCTAACTTTGTGATGATAATTTTGTTTTGCTCTTTTCTTAAAGACCTTCTTCCCCACCCCTCCCTCAAAATGTACACACTTTAGGCCAGACAATATCTTTTTCTGCCATCACTGCTATCTAGTTAATATAAAGGTCCATATAGTCAAAGCTAGGGTTTTTCCAGTAGCCATGTATGGATATGAGAGTTGGACTATAAAGAAAGTTGAGCACCAAACAATTGATGCTTTCGGGTTTCAGTCCAGATTAAATGCAATTGCCCAGACTTTCTTGATCTACAATTTTAGTTTTTATATTCTGATAAAGTGATGCTCAGAATTTCAAGTTTTGGAATTTGGAAGGACTGACTGTTATCAATTTTTAAGATCACCAGACTAGAGTTATAAAGTCTGAAGGCTGACCCAAACATTTCAAACAATGACATTTTGTTAATTTTTATTAGTTAAAAGAGAAGGGCCCTTTGTTAGATAAACTCAGAAACAGTAAACTCTTTTGCTAGACTGTCAACTCCTGGAGAACAGAGATGATGTTTGATTCAGCTCACATTCTTGCCTCACCTGGCATAGTTCCTCACATATTGGGCTGCTTAGGAAATATTGGATATATAAATGAATGAGGGAATGAATGAATGAACTGATGAATAGATTCCTTTGGGGGTCAGCTTCCCCACTGTGTTTTGTCCTTTTGTTTTTAAAGATTCATCTGAGAATTTTGCTCCTTGACAAAATGGAGACCAGTGATGTGTAAGGTATCCCAGGTTTGGACCACGTACATATTTTTCAGAGCTAATCAGCAAAGCATTAGTAACTGAGTTAGGGCCTGGGCAGCACACTAGACTCAGAGTTTAGAGACCTGGGTTTGAAACTTAGGAACTGCTTTATCTTTGAATCTTAAGTTTGCTCATCTGCACAATGGGGATGGTAATATGTTCTCTGTCTTCTTTTCAAAGTTGTAGTGAGGATCAAATAAAACAGAGTACAAAAGTACTCTGAAAATGATGATATATCCATAAAAAAACAGGAGGTATTAGTTCTCCTAATTCTTCAACTAAGTGGCTATGAGTCCTAGATCATACCCCTTCATCCTTCTCAATCTTGATTTCTTCATCTTGAAACCAAGAGGGCTGGACTAGATGGTCTCTAGTGGGTGTTCAGCCCTCACGTTATGTACACACAGCTGGGTCGCTCAGCTCTGGTGAGAGGAAGGAGGAGGAGGGATGGATCAAATTCTTTGCTGAACAGACTTAGGTGATTTAAGACTTCCCTGATGGCTCAGTGGTAAAGAATCTGCCTGTGATGCAAGAGACCTGGGTTCTATCCCTGGGTCAGGAAGATCCTCTGGAGAAGGGAATGGCAATCCACTCTAGAATGCTGCCTGCAGAATTCCATGGACAGAGGAGCCTGGTGGGCTACAGTCCATGGGGTCACAGAGTCGGACACGGCTGAGTGATTAACACTACTACTTGCCCACCAAGACAAAGCAGTCATTCTAGGTGGTCAAATTCCATCTTAGAAAGCGAGCCAGAGACAAATGCATCTCGGCAGGCTAGAAGCCCTGCATTTGATCTGCAGAGAGCTTTATTTGGGAGCGAGAGATGTTTAGAAACAACACAAATCACTCACAGAAATGTAAGGAACAGTCATGTTTTCAGGTACCCGCTGACTCAGATATTGTGTTAAGCACTTGAAGTATATTATCTCATTTAGGCTCACGACAATTTTTCAGATTAACTATTATGCCCATTTTCCAGTTAAGAGCTCACTGAGATTCTGAGAGGTCATATAACTCAGAGAAGGATTTAAAATCAAAGCTGTTTGGCTCCCATGGTTTTCCTTATATGATTCTACCTCTACAATACGCAAATCACAGATAAAAATTTTGGAAACAAAGCTGCATTTTCCAGGAGGCAATGGCTGTGGCATCGCCTACAAACCTCTTTTGGCCCAAAATACAAGCAGTAAAAACCCCAAATCAAAACACCAGGGGCTTCCTGGAGACTCTGAAAAGTGACCTTCAGTTTAGTTCAGTTCAGTTGCTCAGTCATGTCTGACTCTTTGCGACCCCAAGAATCGCAGCACGCCAGGCCTCCCTGTCCATCACCAACTCCCGGAGTTCACTCAG
Source organism: Bos javanicus (assembly GCF_032452875.1). Taxonomy (NCBI): domain Eukaryota; kingdom Metazoa; phylum Chordata; class Mammalia; order Artiodactyla; family Bovidae; genus Bos; species Bos javanicus. Next base: position 49,959,411 of record NC_083877.1, on the reverse strand, counting down.
ACTCACGTGAGCACCAACTTCAGACATAAAATAAGGCTGCTAATGACATATTCCTAGCTTTTGACCCTTCAGATCAGATGGTGGGTCCATTTCAAAACACTTCTCAAGCTCAAAGATCCGTTTTTCTAAGCTGCAGCCTTCTAAGTTCGCAGTCTCAACTTACCAGATTCCTGGAGGGAATTTCTGAATTACTCAATTCCCTTTGCCCGTACTGATATCCTAATGATAGGACATTAAGATGCAAATGAAACAGAAACTTAGCAAGCAAATCATGGCACTTTCTAATGGATACATCAATAAATGCTTGCTGAGAGGCACCACACGGTTGCCAAACCTAAGCAATGATTTCAAAGGCCCACCTGCAAGCCTGAGGCACACAATATGTTAGAAATTCTCTCTCACCAAAGTCTGTAGGGTCAGGCTTCTCCTCACGGGGTGGCTGAACTTGCTGAACATTCTTCTTTGACTCCTCCCTTCCAGTGCCGACCGAACCCCATGCCTCGCAACTACTGAAACCCTAGAGCCCATGCTCTGCAAGGAGACAAGGCACTGCAGTGAGAAGCCTACACACAGCTAGGGGGCAGGCCCTACTCATCGCAACTAGAGAAAGCTTGTACAAAGCAACGAAGACCAGCGCAGCCAAAAATAATTTTAAAAAACAGTCATTGACTTCTATAATCAAATTTACTTTAGTTACAGTATCTTAGAAAGTCACAGTTTATCTTACATTTCACTATCTCTGGTTCTTGGCCAAAGACTGTACAGGAAATGGAAGAAGCTTAATCAATGCTCAAGAGTGAAATATGACCATCCCTTGATTTCAGTTAGTTTACGCAGGAGATAAGTACCGAGAGAGTCATTTCTCCCATTTCTTGGGGTTTCAAGACTCTGGGAAATGCCCACGTGAATCACACAACTCCTGGATCACACTTTTAGAGACAGCTGCAGTGTTTCTCACTTTCTCGGAAGTTCTTACTGCACTCACTGTCAGTTTCTACATAGTCACACATATACCATTCAATTCAGCTCCTGATCATAACACTATCTTATGCTGTTTCTCATTTGTCTTCTTCAAGTAGGAGATCTAGCTGGAACCAGGGTCCAGAGACAGGTTTCCAAAAGCAAGATCATGAGCTTTAAGAATTACATACAATATTTTATGTGTATGGACCTTTTTTTTCCCCCCTGAGACATAGTCTATAGCTTTCAATAGATTTCCAAAGGGATGCAAGAGCCAGGATCATATTTGCCATTACTTCCCTCTCCCCCAGCACCTAACCTTGTGCTGGGTTCCTTCATTCAAATACTGGGGGAAAAGAAAGACTCTGTGTGGGGAATAAAGCTAGAATGCCTGAACTTCTTACCTTTCTGGGACCCAGGTGGGTGAAAGACCCTGGATTAAAGACACGGGTGAGCCAGGTAAACAGCTGAGCTTGAACTAAATAATGGATGCAACTATCTGGGTTCAAAATTGGGCAGGGAAAGTGGAGGCTAGTGTGTCTGTGATAAGAGAATGAAGGCCAATAAGGTCTGCATCAGGGGGTCATGCACACTCAACCTACAAACACGTGCACACAAAGGACTCTAGACTCGAGGTTCCTCCATGTGTGCTGTGCTGCCCCAGCAGAGTTTAAGGGAGAATCAGTAGAATTATCCAAGTCATGACACACACTTCTTTTACCTTTTGCAGCATAATTTATACAGAGAAAGAAATTTCAGGTGATGTTTTGAGGAATAGCTGCAGACATTGATACTCTATAAACAGCAGTTTGATTTTCTCTTAAAGGCTGAGGGAGATCTGTGGAGGGACGTCTGGACCCCAAGATAAGGGGAGAGTTGGTGGGCAGAAGACATGAGCATTGTTAATTAAGGTCGATTATCTGGCTGACTTGAGCCCTTCATTCAGGGTCTTTAGCCCACAATGGTTGTCAAAACTGGTAGGAAGGAGTTCGAAGCATCTGGCTTCATTCTTCACCAAGTCCCAGGCCTCCTGCCTGGCTCTCTCCTTTGCTCCCCTCGCCCCTCACTCTTGGTTCCACCTGGCTCTGACTTCCCGGCTTTATTTCCCATCCCAGTCTGATCTCATCTCTCAGGGAAGATGACAAACCCTGGCCAGTCCAGTTTTTAACCAATGCCAAGTGTGTGCACTTTCTATAGGACGACAGTGCTGTGTTTTCCCCCTGACTACTCTGTTCTCATTACTTCACTCAGTGAACTTGGGGTGCTCAGTGGGGGCCCCATGGTTTGCATAAACCCCAGTGGTCAAAAGTGATTCAGTACAGCAGAAACCAACATTGTAAAGCAATTATTTTTCCATTAAAAAAAATGATTCAAAAGAACCTTTAGAATTTGAAGGTAAACAGATTCCACCTTTGTAATGGAAAAATAAAGCAGCCTGAAATTTTATGGCTAAATGCATGTCAATTTGCAAAGAATTGTTTGAATGCAGATCCTCTGGTGGTTCCACCTCATCTCGAGCCGCCCCTTCCACCACACACAAAACCATGGTGTTAAATGAATGGCACCTCTATCTTACAAAAGGGGTATCTGACTGGAGACAACAGAGTAAACAAAAAATTTCCATTCACCAGAATGCTCAGGAAATAAGGAATTCTGGTTATCTGAAACTTCCAGGAGAATTCTAGTTAAACATTCTCATCTTCTATACTTTGACATAGTACATATATTTAAAATGATTTGCTCTAAGAAAAAGTCAGAGGTGCACTGATGCTCCAACACTGGGGAGACGTATTTGCACAGGGAATAACTTACATGCATATCAGGCCCCTCATATACACCTGGAGTCGGCGGAGGGTATGGAGCACTTTATGCCATAACAGTAAGGGTTTCTCTCCTTCCCTTCTCCTGGCTTTAATCACCCTCTCCTTTCCTCCTGGTTCCTGTGATTGTACCCACTACGAAAGTATACACATAAGACTTGCCTCTGGTTTGCTTTCTGGAAAACTTGGGCTACAACACAGAGAATATATGAAACTAGTGATTCTCAGTGGCCTTTGGTTGGTTGGTTGGTTGGTGTGTGTGTGTGTGTGATACTTTTGGAGGGACAAGGGAGGGAATAATTCTTTTCTCTGAAATTACTTATGACATCTCTTCTCCTCAATCAGTCAGGGTCCAGTCAGGAAGTAGAAACAAAGGCAATAACTTGGATATGAAACATCTAGTATAAAGATGTATAACTATTGAAAAAGTAGCTGATTACCTAAAGGGGTAAAAGAGAATGTTAAGGAGTTCAGAAGCAGCATACACAGAAAGCAGTAAGAAAAAGGAATGAAGAACTTGCCCCCTTCAAGGATAAGAATCATCCTGACATTGTCAAGGACCCTTACTGAAGGGTGTGGGCCAAAAGTGGTCCATAGAGCCGCCTGCCAGGTGGTGAAGAACCTTTCAGAGGCTGTGGATGGGAGCTGGTGCATAGGAATGGTCCCTGAGTACTGGGAAAATATGAAGAAAGTGCAGGCTGGCAGAGTTGGTCCACCCGGGATACAGAGACGAGTACCACCAGCCTCCCTCCACACTGACCTGCCAGATCCAAGGCCAAGAAGAGGAAGGGAAATGCATTCCTCCTGTTTGGCCCTAAACTGGCCCTTCAGCACACTCCATACAAAGTCTATTACCAGCCGAAGGCAAAGGAGAAACCTCCACAGGGTTTTCAGCTCCACTGTTACCAAGCAGGGCAATGAAAGGTGGAGTCAAAGTGAGAGGTAATTGATAACTAGCATGCCCACCTTCTCTGTGTAGAAAACATTCATTTAAACATAGAAAATAAAAATCTATGCTATATATAAAATACTAATAATCATTAGCATTTGATAACATAACTAAATATTTCTAAAACTTGTCTATATAATCTAAACTTTCAAAGAATAATCATATATCTATTTTTGTCTGGAGAAAAATATTATCTTTAAAGATTCTCATTCATCACAGTTTTACTGGGTTCCATCAGTAAACACGAAATTTGTATTACACATTATTGACCAGAGGATTTTTGAACAAACTATGCCCGTGGGGCAACCCAAGACAGGCAGGTCATGGTGGAGAGATCTGACAGAATGTGGTCCACTGGAGAAGGGAATGGCAAACCACTTCAGTATTCTTGCCTTGAGAACCCCATGAACAGTATGAAAAGGCAAAATGATAGGATACTGAAAGAGAAACTCCCCAGGTCAGTAGGTGCCCAATATGCTACTGGAGATCAATGGAGAAATAACTCCAGAAAGAAGGAAGGGATGGAGCCAAAGCAAAAACAATACCCAGTTGTAAATGTGACTGGTGATAGAAGCAGGGTCCACTGCTATAAAGAGCAATATTGCATAGGAACCTGGAATGTCAGGTCCATGAATCAAGGCAAATTGGAAGTGGTCAAACAAGAGATGGCAAGAGTGAATGTCAACATTCTAGGAATCAGCGAACTGAAATGGACTGGAATGGGTGAATTTAACTCAGATGACCATTATATCTACTACTGTGGGCAGGAATCCCTTAGAAGAAATGGAGTGGCCATCATGGTCAACAAAAGAGTCCGAATGCAGTACTTGGATGCAATCTCAAAAATGACAGAATGATCTCTGTTCGTTTCCAAGGCAAACCATTCAATATCACAGTAATCCAAGTCTATGCCCCAACCAGTAACACTGAAGAAGCTGAAGTTGAACGGTTCTATGAAGACCTACAAGACCTTTTAGAACTAACACCCAAAAAAGATGTCCTTTTCATTATAGGGGACTGGAATGCAAAAGTAGGAAGTCAAGAAACACCTGGAGTAACAGGCAAATTTGGCCTTGGATTACGGAATGAAGCAGGGCAAAGACTAATAGAGTTTCGCCAAGAAAATGCACTGGTCATAACAAACACCCTCTTCCAACAACACAAGAGAACACTCTACACATGGACATCACCAGATGGTCAAGAGCGAAATCAGATTGATTATATTCTTTGCAGCCAAAGATGGAGAAGCTCTATACAGTCAGCAAAAACAAGACCAGGAGCTGACTGTGGCTCAGATCATGAACTCCTTCTTGCCAAATTCAGACTAAAATTGAAGAAAGTAGGGAAAACCACTAGACCATTCAGGTATGACCTAAATCAAATCCCTTATGATTATACAGTGGAAGTGAGAAATAGATTTAAGGGCCTAGATCTGATAGATAGAGTGCCTGATGAACTATGGAATGAGGTTCGTGACATTGTACAGGAGACAGGGATCAAGACCATTCCCATAGAAAAGAAATGCAAAAGCAAAATGGCTGTCTGGGGAGGCCTTACAAACAGCTGTGAAAAGAAGAGAAGTGAAAAGCAAAGGAGAAAAGGAAAAATAGCATCTGAATGCAGAGTTCCAAAGAATAGCAAGAAGAGATAAGAAAGCCTTCTTCAGCGATCAATGCAAAGAAATAGAGGAAAACAACAGAATGGGAAAGACTAGGGATCTCTTCAAGAAAATCAGAGATACCAAAGGAACATTTCATGGAAAGATGAGCTCGATAAAGGACAGAAATGGTATGGACCTAACAGAAGCAGAAGTTATTAAGAAGAGATGGCAAGAATACACAGAAGAACTGTACAAAAAAGATCTTCATGACCCAGATAATCATGATGGTGTGATCACTGACCTAGAGCCAGACATCCTGGAATGTGAAGTCAAGTGGGCCTTAGAAAGCATCACTACAAAGAAAGCTAGTGGAGGTGATGGAATTCCAGTTGAGCTATTCCAAATCCTGAAAGATGATGCTGTGAAAGTGCTGCACTCAATACGCCAGCAAATTTGGAAAACTCAGCAGTGGCCACAGGACTGCAAAAGGTCAGTTTTCATTCCAATCCCAAAGAAAGGCAATGCCAAAGAATGCTCAAACTACTGCACAATTGCACTCATCTCACACGCTAGGAAAGTAATGCTCAAAATTCTCCAAGCCAGGCTTCAGCAATATGTGAACCGTGAACTTCCTGATGTTCAAGCTGGTCTTAGAAAAGGTAGAGGAACCAAAGATCAAATTGCCAACATCCACTGGATCATGGAAAAAGCAAGAGGGTTCCAGAAAAACATCTATTTCTGCTTTATTGACTATGCCAAAGCCTTTGACTGTGTGGATCACAATCAACTGTGGAAAATTCTGAAAGAGATGGGAATACCAGACCACCTGACCTGCCTCTTGAGAAATGTGTATGCAGGTCAGGAAGCAACAGTTAGAACTGGACATGGAACAACAGAATGGTTCCAAATAGGAAAAGGAGTACATCAAGGCTGTATATTGTCACCCTGCTTATTTAACTTATATGCAGAGTACATCATGAGAAACGCTGGGCTGGAAGAAACACAAGCTGGAATCAAGATTGCGGGGAGAAATATCAATAACCTCAGCTATGCAGATGACACCACCCTTATGGCAGAAAGTGAAGAGGAACTAAAAAGCCTCTTGATGAAAGTGAAAGAGGAGAGTGAAAAAGTTGGTTTAAAGGTCAACATTCAGAAAATGAAGATCATGGCATCTGGCCCCATCACTTCATGGGAAATAGATGGGGAAACAGTGGAAACAGTGGCAGACTTTATTTTTCTGGGCTCCAAAATCACTACAGATGGTGACTGCAGCCATGAAATTAAAAGACGCTTACTCCTTGGAAGGAAAGTTATGACCAACCTAGATGGCATATTCAAAAGCAGAGACATTACTTTGCCAACAAAGGCTCGTCTAGTCAAGTCTATGGTTTTTCCTATGGTCATGTATGGATGTGAGAGTTGGACTGTGAAGAAAGCTGAGCGCCGAAGAATTGATGCTTTTGAACTGTGGTGTTGGAGAAGACTCTTGAGAGTCCCTTGGACTGCAAGGAGATCCAACCAGTCCATTCTGAAGGAGATCAGCCCTGGGATTTCTTTGGAAGGAATGATGCTAAAGCTGAAACTCCAGTACTTTGGCTACCTCATGCAAAGAGTTGACTCATTGGAAATGACTCTGATGCTGGGAGGGATTGGGGGCAGGAGGAGAAGGGGATGACAGAGGATGAGATGGCTGGATGGCATCACTGACTCGATGGACGTGAGTCTGAGTGAACTCCGGGAGTTGGTGATGGACAGGGAGGCCTGGCGTGCTGCGATTCATGGGGTTGCAAAGAGTCGGACACGACTGAACGACTGACCTGATCTCTGATATACATATATATAGAGATATCTCCAGTCAATAATGATTGGGTAACAAAAGATGTATTAATACATCTCCCATCAAGTTGTTACACCTGCAAGGTTGAAAGGGGCTTAGACACATTCAAGGACTGTTTCTGAGCACACATCAAGCAGTTGGCAATTTGGTTAGCCCAATCTCTGGCCCTGCAGTAACCTGGAACAGCATACACCCTTTGGCTTCTTGTCTTTATCCCACTATACACCTAACATAATAAGGACACCATGGTTGGGACTCTGAGCTTCAACTGCTGGTGGCTTGGGTTTGATCCCTGGTTGGGGAACTAGAATCCTGCAAGCCATATGGCATGACCAAATAAATAAATAAAACAATAGGAAGAGAAAAATAAAACAATGGGAAGAGGATACTGAGAAAAAAGCAGTAGCTCTTGCTCCAGAACCAACATTACCGATGCTAATACCCATATAAACTTCCTGCTCTCTTGGAGTCTAGAGCCTGCTTCTCTAGATATTCACAACCTGGTGGTCCTTGCTTTGGCTGAAAGTCCCTGGACTTGGCATCTTCCCTCCTACCATTTCTACCAGGCATCTACCCCTCCTACCAGGCAGCTCACGTTATCTCTCACCAAACTCCCCAGGCTTTGAACTTAAGTAGCAGAAATATCGAACTCCAGGTAGGGGGTTCCTCTGGCTGCCTCCTCCATGTTTCCTTCCTCAGTGTCTTTGTTCACCTCAGGCCTCCAACTAAACTGACCTTCTACTCCTTTCAGCCAGCACGCCCCCAGCCTCCTTAATCTTTCAAGACTCAGTTCAGGTGTCACCCTTCTAGGAAAGTACCTCTCAAGAAAGATCTTGTGTACACATGCTTGCACAGTGCATTCTGTACTGTTCTGTATTGTTTTGAAATGATCAGATTAGGTGCCTTGTCTCCTCACATCTGGCCTCAAAGTTTCCTCTTGTCATCTTCAGCAATAAGCACAACGGATGGGGTGGAGTGGGTACTCAATACCTTTTGGTGGAGCTAACACGTCTCCAAATTAGCTATATCAAACCCTAAAAAAGGATGCTGTGAAAGTGCTGCACTCAATATGCCAGCAAATTTGGAAAACTCAGCAGTGGCCACAGGACTGCAAAAGGTCAGTTTTCATTCCAATCTCAAAGAAAGGCAATGCCAAAGAATGCTCAAACTACCACACAATTGCACTCATCTCACACGCTAGCAAAGTAATGCTCAAAATTCTCCAAGCCAGGCTTCAACAGTACCTGAACCGGGACCTTCCAGATGTTCAAGCTGGATTTAGAAAAGGCAGAGGAACCGGAGACCAAATTGCCAACATCTATTGGATCATCGAAAAAGCAAGAGAGTTTCAGAAAAACATCTACTTTGACTATGCCAAAGTCTTTGACTGTATGGATCACCACAAACTGTGGAAAATTCTTAAACAGGTGGAATACCAGACCACCTGACCTGCCTCCTGAGAAATCTGTATGCAGGTCAGGAAACAACAGTTAGAACTGGACATGGAACAACAGACTGGTTCCAAATCAGGAAAGGAGTGCAACAAGGCTGTATATTGTCACCCTGCTTATTTAACTTCTATGCAGAGTACATCATGAGAAATGCTGGACTGGACGAAGCACAAACTAGAATCAAGATTGCCAGCAGAAATATCAATAACCTCAGATATGCAGATGACACCACCCTTATGGCAGAAAGTGAAGAACTAAAGAACCTTTTGATGAAAGTGAAAGAGGAGAGTGAAAAAGTTGGCTTAAAGCTCAACATTCAGAAAACTAAGATCATGGCATCTGGTCCCATCACTTCATGGGAAATAGATGGGGAAACAGTGATAGATTTTATTTTGGGGGGCTTCAAAATCACTGCAGATGGTGATTGCAGCCATGAAATTAAAAGACACTTACTCCTTGGAAGGAAAGTTATGACCAACCTAGATAGCATATTCAAAAGCAGAGACATCACTTTGCCAACAAAGGTCCATCTAGTCAAAGCTGTGGTTTTTCCAGGAGTCATGTACGGATGTGAGAGTTGGACTATAAAGAAAGCTGAGCACTGAAGAATTGAGGCTTTTGAACTGTGGTGTTGGAGAAGACTCTTGAGAGTCCCTTGGACTGCAAGGAGATCCAACTAGTCCATCCTAAAGGATATCAGTCCTGAATATTCATTGGAAGAACTGATGCTGAAGCTGAAACTACAATACTTTGGCCACCTGATGGGAAGAACTGGTTCATTTGAAAAGACCCTGATGCTGGGAAAGATTGAAGATGGGAAGAGAAGGTGACGACAGACAATGAGATGGTTAGATGGCATCACAGACTTGATGGACATGAGTTTGAGTAAACTCCAGGAGTTGCTGATGGACAGGGAAGCCTGGTGTTCTGCACTCCGTGGGGTCACAAAGAGTCGGACACAACTGAGCGATTGAACTGAACTGAACACATCTCTAAGCCCTGACCCCACTGGTCCTTTTGTTAGGGGAAACACTGACTGAAACTGCCCACCCTGGTCAGGCAAGATAGTGACCGCTTGCATGAGTTATCATACAACAGGAGGTTCTGGTAAGAAACTTGGAACTAACAAGCTACCACCAACCAAAAGAATTTGGGAAAGGTCAAAAGGAAAGAGGAGATGCCAATCCATATGTCCCACCAGCCTTCCAGAATCCTTCTAGTTGGAATCCATCTTGGCTGAGTGATGCACATGTCACCAAGGAGGACCCTGATTCAGAATAATTGGCCAGAGACAGCCCAGAAACTAATTTATTTAATTGCCATTAAACCAAAGACTGTGAGCCAAGTGGCAGAGCAGTTCACCTTACCCTCACCCTCCTGCTTTCTGCCCGGGTGTCCCTTCCCAATAAAGTCTCATGTTTTGTTAGCTTGTTGTCTCCCCGCTAAATTCATTTTCAAGTATTAGACAAGAGCCCACTCTCAAGCCCTAGAGGGGGTCCCCCTTCCTGTAACACTCTCCTGCCATGCATCCTTGGCATGAGGTGCCCATGTAGAAGGAGACCTTGGGCCAGAGGCATCAGGGCAGAAGTCTCGTGTTTTGGTGCCAGCCTTCTCTTCACCAAGCTGTTCTCAATAAGTGATAGGAAGAACTGCAGATATAAACACACGTCTTTCTAGGAAGAACTGCAGACATAGACATGTTTTTCTAAAAACTCAGATTTCCATTTGAAATATACAAGAATAGAAAGAAGCAAATGCCACTCCTTACAAGCACTGTAGCTGATTTTTACGGGTTTGACCTAATGTGATTGAGGGGCCAGGAGACTGGGCACATTTTATTTTCCACATCCAAACCTCCCCTTTCTGGCACTTGCACAAACTCTGCCCACACACTCAAATAGCTATCCATCTATCACTTTCACCTAAAATATATGAACAGGTGAAGCTGAAATGAGCTCGGATGTGTTGCATTGTCAGGATCATAACCTCCGTTTCCCACAGTGAAGACACCATCACTCACGCAGTGGAGCACACTACCCTGCACACAGGCCTCCTCCCAAGTCACAAAACACTTTTCACCTCATAGGTTAGCTTATTCTATCATCAGAACACTATACGGGTAAGTGAAGCTCAGGAAGATGGATCAGGTTGTTAGGAGCAAGCATCAGGGCTGGGTGGGTGTCCTTGTGAAGTCACAGGTAAGGAATGTGGTCACATACACACGGGCATAAGCAGGGTTGGGTCAGACAAGCAGATGGGGTTGCAGCCTTCTCTTTCCTTGTGTTTACCTCTCAGGAAAATCTCCTTTTTAGGGCCATAGGCTGCTCCCAACACCTGTTGGCCCATGGTACTCAAAAGATGTTGAAGGAAGGAAGGTCTCCCTTTAAATACTTTCTTATTAAACTATTTTATCAAGTCACCCCGCTAGATATAAATGCTGGAGAAAAGAATTTCTAAATCCAGGCAGAGCTGGAGTCCTGTGTAATCTCACAGTAGAGTGAAGGAAGTCAGAGAGACACGCTTGACTCAGGCACAACCTGTTCTACCACCATCCGTCGCCAGAACTTTCCTCATGTTCTTAATTTCAAACTAATTTCTCCTGCCCTTAATTTCAGACAATAACTTTCCTAGTTGTGCAAAGGGCACCCCATGAGAGACCCATGCCAGGGGAACTTCTGCCACTTTGTAAAGGACAGCAGAGTGCAAATGTCTCCACTGGTCCAGGACCTCAAAGTTTTCTTGTCACTCTTTTAGGGAAATCTTGTTTTCCAGATTGTCCTGGCTAGTCTTGCTTGACAAAATGTATTCTCCTGTTTCTAAGGTGATTCTTATTATTTGAGGTCCTTATTCATTAAATGGGACTCTTGATCATAGGAAGAAAGAACGAGAGTGAGTGAGAAAAAGAAGGAAAAAGGGAGAGAGGAAAGGAAGTTTATTTAGAGCAGAAAGCTGTCTCCTGACAGCCTCAGGGAATGGGTGTGGATCTTGAGAAATGAAATGGATGGCACGGGAGGAGCAGTGCTGGATGTATGGAGAGACCCCACAAGGATTACTGCTGGGATGAGCGGGCTGGTGGAATGCTACCAGTCTGTGCAATCCCCTTTAAACAACAGTACATGAATACAGGGTGAATTGCATAAATACTCAACGTATGTTTAAACAATTTAAAATATTTCGTATTAAAAATAAATTTTAAAAAGTTTGTATCAGGAGTCACTACTATTGACTTTAACCGGTGAAATTACAAAACTGCTTAGATAACTTGAAAATTACCTTTACACCCCAGCTGGCTGTCACACCTGTGACATATATGGATCATGTTTCCCCTTTGCATAGAGAAGAAGCTCTTGCTGGGTTTTCCCACTGTTTCTTCATGTCTTTTCCACTTTTGTAACCTCAGCCAGTGTCTCAGACTTGGCTGTTGAAGCTGAGCTATGAAACATAGCTCGAAAATAGAGTGGTTGACACTATACTGGAGTGGGTAGTCATTCCCTTCTTCAGGGGGATCTTCCTGACCCAGGGATCAAACCTGGGTCTCCTGCATTGCAGACGGATTCTTTACCGTCTGAGCCATCAGAGAAGCTCTTTTTTCAACTTTGACTCATCACTTCTTATGTGCTGGGCACTGTTCTTATCCATGACTGTATTAGCTCATCTAATCTTTACATTGAGCCCATGAGTTACCCAGTGATTCTCTTTCAGATGACTTCTTGTACACATTTGGTAAAAGCACCAAACAGGTGCCCCAGTGGTGTGTAAAAAAGTTTCTAGGAGTCAAGTATCTCTGGCTAGAATGTGTGTCTATTGCAGTAAGGTCCCTTTAAGGGCATGGAAACATGAGACCGATATTGCTGCTTGCTGTTTAGTTACTAACTTGTATCCAGTGCTTTGTGACCCCATGGACTCTAGCCTACCAGGCTCCTACGTCCATAGGATTTCCAAGGCAAGAACACTAGAAATTTCAAATTTAGTTTATCTCATCTAATAAAAAATATGAGCAATGAAAGTGTGTAGAGCAGGCAATAGGGGGAACTTGGAAAGAGTGAGAGAGAAGGGATATAGCCGGCCTCTCTTTCCTTCTGCTAGAATGAAGGGAGGCAGAAATCTAGGAACCCATCTGAAGGAGAATCCACTTGGCTCCCCTGATTCAAGTGCATAATTAACCATGATAACTGCCAGCCCTTAGATAAATTAATTCACCCACTGTTTTGCTCACGATGCCCTCCAGGATAACAGGTGTGGGACATAGCCAGAAGGGACACAGATTAACAAAGATGTCATTACCCAGCTGCCTCCAGGGAACCCAGCCCACCTGCCCTTGGACTTGGCAATGCTGAAGCCAAGCTATAAACCAAGAATAACTTTTGCCTAATTTGAGAGGAGTCGGCACCCTTGAGAGTCCTAGAAACCTGTTTTTTTCTCAGTCTCATGCAGTTTCCTCAATGGGCCACCCTCTTGGCCAACACACTGGGAGCTGCCAGCAGAGACAGTGGGAGCAAAGAGGCTTCCTTTCAACAGAGCTTTCAATTAATTTGGAGAAAAAGATATTTGTACAGTGACTTCATTGGGAGGTTTGCTGTTGGAATACTGAGCAAATTTCACACTCTTTGTTTCAATATTTGCCATGAAATTCTTGGCAGAATTCTGACGAGAGATCATCTTCTATTCTTGGGTCCCATCCTGTACATGGGGAATAAATACATTTCTTCTTCTCTCCTATTTACCAGAAACTGTTGAGATAGCCGAGTTTAGTGGTGGCTGTCCAGACTCAATTCAGACAGACCCAGATATTGATAAATTCTGATATGTACTGCCCTGTACTAACTATGGGATTTCCCTGGTGGCTCAGCTAGTAAAGAATCCACCTGCAATGCAGAAGACCTGGGTTTGATCCCTGGGTTCGGAAGACCCCCTGGAGAAGGGAACTGGCTACCCACTCCAGTATTCTGGCCTAGAGAATTCCATGGACTATAATAGTCCATGACACTATGGACAAATTCTTTAAATTCCACTTTCCTCACCTATAAACTCACTTCAATATCTTTCATAATTCTTTTTTAAAAGAAGGATAAAGAAAACAAAATACCACATAAGGTTGCTCTGAAGATTAAAAGAGATATGCATGGAAAACTCTAGTATAGAAACTAGCAGAAAATAGTCAACACATCACAGCCGTTTCTTATTTAAGATTTTCAATATCATCCAGTATTTCACTCCGCCTGGAGTGAACCTGGTGGCTTGGATGAGAGTGTTCAAAATCTCAAAATCAGACTAAAATGAATTGCTTCTCATGTTAAATTCTATCATCCCAAATGGAATTACACCTGTACGATGTATTTAGAAGGCTGGATAGTACACAGAACTCTTTTTTTTTTTTTTTCATATATTGAATCACATTTGACAGATGTGGCCCATAATTGCTGGATAGTCACCGGACATTTGATTTCAAATATCCTGTCCCATAAGAAGGAGCCCTAATTACTGGCACAGAAAACACGGTCTGCCTATGTCCAACACCATCTTGCATCTATAATCAGCTTTCTTCAAAACAGGACAGTTCTGAAAATTTGGAGAACTGAGGTCACTGCTTTGGAGTCCTTGCCATTCTCTAACTTGGAAATCAGAGATAAGTAAGTTAGGGTAATGACAACCCACTCCAGTACTCTGGCCTGGAAAATCCCATGGGCGGAGGAGCCTGGTAGGCTGCAGTCCATGGGGTCACTAAGAGTCGGACACGACTAAGTGACTTCACTTTCACTTTTCACTTTCATGCATTGGAGAAGGAAATGGCAACCCACTCCAGTGTTCTTGCCTGGAGAATCCCAGGGACGGGGGAGCCTGGTGGGCTGCCGTCTATGGGGTTGCACAGGGTCAGACATGACTGAAGCGACTTAGCAGCAAAGCAATTACAGCTCGGGGGAGGAGGGTCTTGTATCTCTACAATCATGCTGCATGTTCCTAGAGTGTCTGCAACTGCTTATACAAAGGGACTTCCTCCTTCCCTCCCTTCCTGATGGAAGTAAACTCTAGAGATAAGAATTTCTAAGTCCATCCCAGTAAAGCACAGCTAGGGCTCTGTGCAAGTTCATGGCAGAGAAAGAAGCCAGAAGTATAGTAGTCAAGTCTTTGACTAGTCAAGTCCTGGTGATTTCGTCAACTAAACTCACCCAGATAAGTAGGGGTGCAAGCGACACAAGAGGCCAGAAACACTCTACTTTGCAGTGTGAAGTGTGGCAGGCAATTTCCCAGAGCATCTCACCTTTTACTGTGGAACCACTTGCCTCTGGCACACACTACTGTGGACTTAAGTTTCTCTGTTCTGAAACTGCAAGTGTCACAAGATATTACGAGATTGGTCAGTGAATTCTCTCCTCCTCCATCCCCGCAAATCAAAAGAAAATTGAAAAATATAAAATATATAACTCCATATATGGAATAAATAGGCAACAAAACCATTGTATTCCTAGGCTTTAATCATAAAGCCAGGAATTCTGGTTGCCTCCACCTTAGGGCAGCAACCCACAAAGGAACAGGGTAGAACTCAGACCCCAATTTAAATTTCATTTAAACTGTTTCCTTACTACCTCTCTCCCAGCACAAGAAAAAGGAACTTCCCTGAAAGTTCCTGTTCTTATACTCTGTGACCACAGTGTTCCGATCAAGTCCTTGGCCTCTAAGTAGCCCACATATTTGTCAAACACAAATTGGAAAGAGGTTGCCACCTCTGGCTTACACAGCCCAAACACTCTGAAAGTCACCCTTGGAGACCACTCAGCATGCAGTACCTATTCAGGCCCGCTCACCTGTGCTTCTGGCCCTGCTGAAGGCAGCCCAGCTGAAGTGTGTTGGCCACACACAGGCAAGCCACCAGGAGATCACTGAGTGGAAATCCAAAGGAGCCCAGGCCTCGTCCTGCCACAGGTCCCATCCTTCCCCCAGGTCTCAGAGGTGGGACTGGGCTCTCACAGCTCCAAGCCTGGAGATGTGCCAGGGTGTTGGCTCCTGGACTCTCAGTCCCAAGAACTGCCAACTGGAATCTTTCCAGAAAGCTTCTGTTCACTCTTTTTCACTGTCTTCCTCCTCCCTTTATGGTGCTTAGGATCCTCACAGGTTGTCCTAGGTCTCTCTTGGATACAGCTGAATGAATCAATAACACTTTAAATCAAGTGAAATCAATGCATCACCTTGCCCAGGGACATGTGCATTTTAAAAGAATGAGAGACTTTCAAGCGATGGCTTCAGATGGGGGATAGTTTTGAACAGAAGGCTTCTTTTGATGTGTAAAACCTTTCATTTAGGCGACTGTCTCTTCCACCATGTTAAGGTCAGTCAATTCTAGAAAGAATTGAAAAATCAAGGCTGCCCAAGATAAGGTGGTACTGAGTAAAGAAAGTATCAAAATATGCTATTTTTATTTCATAGCTTCTATGTCTTCATACAAGGAACAACAAAATAAACATATTGATGTACCAGGGAGCAAAAGCAAAATGTAATACCCAGGTGTGGGGGACGGGCAATCTGGGTCCTTATCCCAGCTCTGCCACTTCCTCGTGGCCCCAGGGCAATTCACCTAACTTATCATACCCACCTTCTCAGTTTCCTTGTTTACACAATGGAATGACAAGACAAGTAACCTCGTAAAGGTGCCATGAGAGTCAAAAGTGAAAATCTGTCTGAGATTGCCTTGTAAATGAAAAAGCACTCTAGACACAATAGGTGGGGCTCTGATCAAATTCATGAGGGGTTAAACAGCGTGGGCTCTTGGAGTGTTCAGCTGTGGGCGTGAATCAGTCAAAAGCATAGAGTGGCAGAGATGTGGGAAGGAGGGGAGAAGTTGTTTCAAGCATGGGAAAACAATAGGAACCAATGAGGCAGGACCCCCAAACACATTTGAATGTATTTCAGCCCTAGTGTAGATTTAAGTTGTATCGTATTTTGAGAGGAAAAGAAAACTTGCATTTTTGTTAAATCATGTTTTGTTTGCTCTCAAGTCAACACTTAAGTGCTTGTTGAGCACATATGCTGTGCCCTTATTTCATCAGAAGTGAACAGACATTGCTCCCCATGCATAGCAAGAGATGTTGTTGAGTACCAACAGCTGGCTCTGCAGATGTCAACAACAGCTGCATTTTGTCATTCGGAGATGCGTTAGTCCCAATTAATCTCCTTCTATCCTTGTTTTTAGAAACTCTGATGTCTATGTATAAATTTATTTTATCTTCCTGGTTAAACTCCTTTGGCCAACACACCCAGTAGCCTTGACAAAATTAGGTCTGGTTTGCTCAGGAACTGGAAATAAAAATGAACTTGTCTCAATTATTAGGGAGAGAAATCTCAAATGAAGGCATGATCTAGTCCACTAATCACCTCTAGTAAAGGCTCTGAGTCATACGTCAGCGAGTTAAATCACCTGGCCCCCACAGAGATACTTCAGTAGGAAGCCTGTAAATAAAATGGATATTTAATATTTCATAGTGCATTTTTCTTCTAACAGGTGTGTAGAGCAGGGCCATCACTCAATAGATGGGAGGAAGATGCTCAGTTGAATGAAAACAAAGGGAGATGCCTGAGAGAGTTAAACCACGTTTGTAAAGATGAGGATTGTTATTTCAACCTAGATGCGTGTTTCATCCATCAGAAAGTACCTAACACAGCGATACTCATAGGCACCATTCAAAATGAAATTCAAATACTAAACAGACTACAGCAGACATGGATTTAGACAAAACATGTTCCTGGGCAGAATTTGTTTGAGTCAATGGCTGCGGGGCAAAGTCTTGGCCGTGTATGTGCTGGGGCCCAATTTGGGGCATTTGTTAAATGAATGAATGGTTGTAAGGTATAGCTTTTCCTCCATGGACCCCCAGGATGGGTGGAAACAATCCAGAGGAGTGGATCATGAAGACAAGAATGAAGTAGGGACAGCCAGGGAGTTTATCACCAAGGTGGGGCCTGTCTATTCCATTAATATGATGAACTACTTTTACAGGCCTAATTTCTGCCAGTACCTTCTGCTCACTCCACCCATCAGAGAGAGAAGGGAAGAGGCACACGTGAAAAGTTCCACTAAGAATAATCATACTGGGGCCTCTTCACTTAAACAAAGAAGGGTGTTTTGGACTTTCCTGGTAGTCCAGTGGATAAGAAGGGACCTGCCAATGCAAGGGACATTGGTTCAACCCCTAATTTGGGAAGATTCCGCTTGCTGCAGAACAACTAAGCCTGTATGCCACAGCTATAGAAGCCCACATTCTAGAGCTTGCATGTAGACTCTAGATGCTGCACTGAGCCTGTATGCTGCAACTTACGATGTCTGTGGTCCTGGAGCCCGTGGTCCGCAACAAGAGAAGCCACTGCAGTGAGAAGCCTGTGCACCACGACAAAGAACAGCCCCTGTCCCCCACAACTAGAGAAGGCCTGTGTGCAGCAACAAAGACCCAGCGCAACCAAAAATAAAATAAATTATTAAAAAAGGAAGGTGTTTTCATTTATACAGAATCATCTGTTACTTTATATAGTCAAGTCTTTGTTCCCATGGATGATATCCACAGTGACCTTTCTTTGTGCAGGATCAACATGCTAGAGCTGTCTGTTAATAGGATCCTCACCTCCGCTCAAAGACCTCACATGTTCCCCTGCAGAGGATGAAAGAAGTACTTGGATGCAAACATGTTCTACTCCTCTACCTGCTGCAGTGGTTTCAGCAGTGGAAAGTCTTGAATCCAAACATTCAAGAAGTTGAATTAAAATCATTATGCTGTACATCTTCAACTTATACAGTGCTATATATGAGTAAAACCAGAAGGAAAAAAAATGCTCCCAAGGAATTTTAACAGGCCCCTTCAGCTAATGTATATCTGGGAACCATTTCTCCAAAATTCCAATAGTTCTCAAACATGGCAGCGCATTATGTGAGTGATCAAAACAACAACAGCAAAACCAAACTATTAAGCAGAAGTCCATGGCAGTAGAAGATGTTGGTGGCTCTGATCAGAATGTCTCAGATTCCTTTTTGCTAGGAGTGAGTGAGTGAATGAGCGAGAGAAAGAAAGAAATGAAAAGAGAGAGAGATTCTGGGAAGACTTAGAGGTTTTCACTTGCAGCTACTCTGGGGAGACTGGCCTCAGGCTGCTTTGCTCCACATTCAAGAATAAGCACTGCCCAAGTATTGAGGCCCTTCTGGATAGCTCTTAGCCAAGGACTGACAGAGGGCTTGAAAGCTTCAGCTCCTGTACCTCAGACTAGGACAACTCTTACTCCAGACATCCCCAGAGGTATCAGGCAGAAGCTCCCTTCTGTGGGTATCTACCTTGTTTGGCTTCTTCTACTTCCCTGTAAGAGGAGAAAGCCTTTACATCGGCAGAAGTGGTCTTGTCTGTCCCCAGCACAGAGCTGGGGACAAGAAGGAGCTGCTGCTGCTGCTGCTGCTAAGTAGCTTCAGTCGTGTCCGACTCTGCGCGACCCCATAGACAGCAGCCCACCAGGCCCTCTCGACCCTGGGATTCTCTAGGCAAAAATACTGGAGTGGGTTGCCATTTCCTTCTCCAATACATGAAAGTGAAAAGTGAAAGTGAAGTTGCTCAGTCGTGTCCGACTCAGTGACCCCATGGACTGCAGCCTACCAGGCTCCTCCGCTAAATAGAGGCAAAAAAGACTTCAGGAGACTCAACAGTCCCTGAGTCAGGATTTTAAACGGTGGCGTCTTCATCCTGCTGGGCTTCCATGGATGCTCTGTGGCAGTAGACTCACTGTATGTTCACAAGCAAATCAAAGATGTATTTTAAAATCATTTCTGTGGTATTCTCCCATGTGAAGAAAGAGGCAAGTGAGGTCATAAGATGAAATGTGTCATGAGGAGGACTTCTAGAAAGTGTCCTAGTCAAGGATCCAGAAGCGGGTATTGGTCATTGATTTTGCCAGGCCTGCCTGAGTTCTTGAGCTCAGCAGGGGTGCCCTGTAGTTTATACCGTGGAGCTTAAGTTTTCACACTCTTCCTCCCTGAACCTGGCTCTGACCCACTCTCATAGACCAGTTCCTTACACTTGACTCAGTCCTGCCTCCCAGCCCCCAACCTGGCCTTTCCTTTCCTGTTCTTATTCTCATTTTACTCTTTGGATCTGACACATAGCATATCAACTCCTCCCAGCAATGATTCTAGGTCTCCTCAGCTCTATAACTTGAGGTCCCTTGGAGAAACACCCCCTCTTCGTTTGGCTATCAGAACCCTCCTACCCTAGAATTGATCCTTCAAGCAGGATCTGGCCTGATTAGTGAAGGAATATACTCTCTGCTTTTCACAGTACCTACATTCATTTGACATACTAGATATTTTACTTATTCCTTTGTCTTTTTTGTATCCTATTAAAATATGTCCCATGAGAGTAGGATTTTTTTAATATGCTTTGTTACTTACTATATGCTCAGTTGCCCGCACAAAGTAGATACTTAATAAATGTTTTGAAAATTTCTAAGAGGCCAGAAGTAAAAAAAGAAAAAAATGTCCCATGTTAACATTCTCTTTTCATCATATGACCATTTTGTGCAAAAATTTTTTAAACTCAAATGTAATAAATCACCCAACTTCTCCCCCTTCCAATATTTCAGGAGAAAAGAGAGGAGAGCAAGAGGAGAGAAAAGACATTTACACAAAGTGTACTGTGTTTTGGATGTAGTCTTTAAGATCAGTGGAAAGAAAACAAACTCTGGGTGAAAATACTTGGATCTGTAACAGTATTTTTTTTTTTTAAATAGTGTAGTCCAAGAGGAAATGTGTGTAAACAAATTACGTTTACTTTGATATACAATGTTTTTTCTTATGCAAAGTGCTGGGTATAAACCATGTCAGTTCTGTACAGAAAATGTAGAAAAGGAAGTAGTAGTCTACTTGTTGCCATTATACCCTCTATTTCCACACATTTAAGGGTCAGCAGAACACTGGGCTGACCTTCATCAATATTCCTTTGGGGGTATGCTGTTAAATTCTTGTCTTCCATTTCTATCTTGTCTCCAGTATTCACTGTTGACAATTCTATATGGAATGGCCAATCCAGGCTGCTGACCGGAGAGTCCCAAGTAAACTGAATTATGTAACAGAAAAAGCCAACTGAAAATGGGTAGAGGGCCTGCTCTTACGACTCTGTCATATGTGTAGACCAACCCCTATACTTTACAAAAGCTGGATAAAATTAGACAAAAGCAAACAAAATCAGTTATTTTAAGGTATTAAGAACAAAAAGGCAGCCAGTAATAGAAGGAAATAGAAATAGTAACAGGGAATTTGCAAGTGATACAGTGAAGGTACTAAAGTCAGTGAGGGTGTCTTATTGACTGGTGATCTTACCAGTCACCACAGTAACTGCTGCGGAACTCTGAGACACTGTATAGAACAAGCCTAGAATTATCCCAAATAAAGAGCAAGGAATTTGGATTGCTTTTTTATGTAAGTTTCAGGCGTGTAGAATTCCAATTCAACATTCCTGTACACTACAGAGTGATCACCACAAGTCCAGTTTCCATCCGTCACTATATGATTGACCCTCTTCACCCACTCCAACCCCTCTGGTAATCACAAATCTGATTCCTGTTTCTGTGAGTTTGTTTTCTTTCTTGCTTTACTCTTTCATCTATAAGATTCGATATTTGAGTGAAATCATACAGTATTTGTCTTTCTGTGTCTGACTTACTTCACTTAGCATAATACCACCAGGCTCCATCCATACTATCACAGGATCATGGATTTTCATTCCCATCTGTCTACTAAGTATGCTTTCTGGGAATCTTAGTTCAGGCTTCTATAACAAGATACCATAGACTGGGTGGCTTAAACAACAAACGTTTATTTTTCACAGTTTTGGAGGCTGGAAGCCTGAGATCAGGGGGGCAACTGTGGCCAGATTCTTGTGAGGACCCTTCTCCTGGCTTGTAACAGCTCCCTTCTCACTATAATCTCACATGGCCAAGAGAGAGAAATCATCTCTTTTGTGTCTTATAAAGGCATTAATCTTATTTATGAAGGCTCCACCCCTACAGTGTAATTACCTCCCAAAGATCTCCCCTCCTAATACTATCACACTGCAGGCTAGAGTTTCTCCATATGACTTTTGGGGAAACACATCTAGGCCACAGCAGGGCATTACTTTTCTGACACTTTAGGCTCATGTGGGTCAAATATGCAACCACAGCCACACAAACGCCCTGCGGTAGAGAGACACATGTGTTTTCAGTAAGTGAGTTCTGGTGTGTCAAGGTAACAGGTTATACAATTAATATTAGTGCTATGCTAATGCTAAGTCACTTCAGTTGTGTCCGACTCTGTGCGACCCCATAGACGGCAGCCCACCAGGCTCCCCCATCCCTGGGATTCTCCAGGCAAGAACACTGGAGTGGGTTGCCATTTCCTTCTCCAATGCATGAAAGTGAAAAGTGAAAGTGAAAAGTGAAAGTGAAGTCGCTCAGTCATGTCCAACTCTTAGCGACCCCATGGACTGTAGCCTACCAGGCTCCTCCATCCATGGGATTTTCCAAGCAAGAGTACTGGAGTGGAGTGCCATTGCCTTCTCCGAATATTAGTGCTAGTGTCTGCTATACTCTTTGATATAGTAATTTCACTTTTAGATATATACTCAATGCATATACCCGTGCCCTAAATGACAGGTCTAAGGATATGCACAGGAACACTACTGGCAATAGCCCCCAACTGGAAATTACCCAGATGGCCATCAGCGGTTCAACAGAGAAATATATTGTGGTGAACGTGTGCAATTCACACTGCTCCAATGCTAGTCCACACTACCGTTATCACTCAGAGCCCTTCTGCAGCCTCCCAACTTGTCTCGTGCCTCATTTTTGCTCCTTGTGGTTCTTCTTCCAAAAGCAGTTAGACTGATCTTTCTAAAGCATAAATCAATTACATGCCATTCCCCTGCTTAACACCCTCTAATAGGGTTTTCACTTCACTTAAAATACACACTCTCTTTCATGGACCCTGCCCACCTCTTTGCCCTCTTCTGTCTGTCTTCTTTTACTACACTAAGCTACGCTGGCCTTTGCCTGCCCTTCACATGTTCCCACTTGGAATCTTAAAGCTCCTGCCACTTGGATCATTTCCAGACCTTCTCAACATGGCTACTTTCTTCCTGTCTTCTTTTGGCCACACTAGCTCTTCACTGTGGCACACAGACTTCTCTCTAATTGTGGATGAGGCTTAGTTGCCCCGCAGCATACATGATCTT
The DNA here is from genome assembly GCF_032452875.1 of Bos javanicus. Taxonomy (NCBI): domain Eukaryota; kingdom Metazoa; phylum Chordata; class Mammalia; order Artiodactyla; family Bovidae; genus Bos; species Bos javanicus. Next base: position 49,936,560 of record NC_083877.1, on the reverse strand, counting down.
AGTTCCCTAAGCAGGGATTGAATCCCTGTCCCCTGCATTGGAAGGCAGATTCTTCACCACTGAACCATCAGGAAGTTCCCTTTCTGTTATTTTCTATTGTGGTATAACATAAGTCTAGAAAAGTGAACAAATTGTAAGCAATAAAAAGACATGGAAGAATTTTAGGTAGAGGTAACAGGGCTTGATTTGAGTTTTAGAAAGGTAGTCCTTACAGAAAAGAAGAAAGGGAAATAGTCTGAGGAAGCGACGATGGGGAGCCTAGTGTTAAGGAGTTAGAAGTGAGTTGAGAAAAAATTAAGATGTGAACAAAGGCGTTGGCAGTGGGAAGGGAAAGGAGGGAACAGAGAGACTCAAGAGAGTCTGCCAGCGCCCCAGGCCTGCAGCGGCTTATAGAAACTTACACCATCTTATTGTAATCAGTTTAAGGATTAACCCTGATTTAGAAGTAGGAAACTCTCTAACTACAACTTGGATTATCCCTTGGCTTTTTTTTTTTAACTAATTAGACCTGTAATTGCTTTTTTTGAAGGAAACCTATCGTCTTGGCCACTGACTTTTTTTTAATTTCCCTTGTTCATTTAGAAATATGATTATTTTGATACAATATGTTCCTAATAATTCCTTCCTCATCTTGGATCCCAGTCTTTCTCCTGCTTTCTTCCAGCCATTATATGAATAAAATATTGAGCTGCTGATTAACGGTCTTATACATGCCACACTGTGATGTCTGAAGGAATTATCCAAATGCCCAGAGAGTTCTATAATGTCACATTTAAATTAAAGGCTGAATTTGTAAAAGGCTGTCCTCTGTTGTGAATACTGTTATAAAGATGGTAATCAGACCTAATTTCCTTTTAAGAGAAACAATAGAAAGGGTATCTCTTAATGTCAAGAAAAGAACACGAAATACAGTACTTATTATAGACAAACATGTAAGCTAATGCTTTGACTTCAGCAACATTTAGTCCCAGAATGTATGCTTTCTCATGAGAGTCTAAGAATGGATGGGGGATTGTGATTTTTCTTTTAATTGCTTTTGTCTTAGAATTCTGAAGTGCTATCACTTTTCCATTTTTTGGCTTCTGGGGCCCTGTACTACATCCCAGGCTGAGACGGACCATGCAGAAGCTGCAACCAAGACTGCCAGGCTGTGTCAGCACAGGAGCAGCCGAGAGGAGCTACCCCACGTCCAAGGAGTGGTGGCTGCATGGGCGCAGGAGGGCTGAGAGGAGCTACTCCACGTTCAAGTTCAGGAGGGGCGGCCGTGAGGAGATACCCCTCGTCCAAGGTAAGGAGCAGAGGCTGCACTTTTCTGGAGCAGCTGTGAAGAAATACCCCACGTCCAAGGTAAGAGAAACCCAAGTAAGATGGTAGGTGTTGCAAGAGGGCATCAGAGGGCAGACACACTGAAACCATAATCACAAAAAACTAGTCAATCTAATCACACTAGGACCACAGCCTTGTCTAACTCAGTGAAACTAAGCCATGCCATGTGGGGCCACCGAAGATGGGCGGGTCATGGTGGAGAGCGCTGACAAAATGTGGTCCACTGGAGAAGGGAATGGCAAACCACTTCAGTTTTCTTGCCTTGAGAACCCCATGAACAGTATGAAAAGGCAAAATGATAGGATACTGAAAGGGGGACTCCCCAGGTTGGTAGGTGCCCAGTATGCTACTGGAGATCAATGGAGAAATAACTCCAGAAAGAATGAAGGGATGGAGCCAAAGCAAAAACAATACCCAGCTGTGGATGGGACTGGTGATAGAAGCAAGGTCCGATGCTGTAAAGAGCAATATTGTATAGGAGCCTGGAATGTCAGGTCCATGAATCAAGGCAAATTGGAAGTGGTCAAACAGGAGATGGCAAGAGTGAACGTTGACATTCTAGGAATCAGTGAACTAAAATGGACTGGAATGGGTGAATTTAACTCAGATGACCATTATATCTACTACTGTGGGCAGGAATCCCTCAGAAGAAATGGAGTGGCCATCATGGTCAACAAAAGAGTCCTAAATGCAGTACTTGGATGCAATCTCAAAAACAGAATGATCTCTGTTCGTTTCCAAGGCAAACCATTCAATATCACCGTAATCCAAGCCTATGCCCCAACCAGTAATGCTGAAGAAGCTGAAGTTGAACAGTTCTATGAAGACCTACAAGACCTTTTAGAACTAACACACAAAAATGATGTCCTTTTCATTATAGGGGACTGGAATGCAAAAGCAGGAAGTCAAGAAACACCTGGAGTAACAGGCAAATTTGGCCTTGGGGTATGGAATGAAGTAGGGCAAAGGCTAATAGAGTTTTGCCAAGAGAATGCACTGGTAATAGCAAACACCCTCTTCCAACAACACAAGAGAAGACTCTACGCTTGGACGTCACCAGATGGTCAACACCAAAATCAGATTGATTATATTCTTTGCAGCCAAAGATGGAGAAGCTCTATACAGTCAGTAAAAACAAGACCAGGAGCTGACAGTGTACCACTAGACCATTCAGGTATGACCTAAATCAAATCCCTTATGATTATACAGTGGAAGTGAGAAATAGATTTAAGGGACTACATCTGATAGAGTGCCTGATGAATTATGGACGGAGGTTCACGACATTGTACAGGAGACAGGGATCAAGACCATCCCCATGGAAAAGAAATGCAAAAAGGCAAAATAGCTGTCTGGGGAGGCCTTATAAATAGCTGTGAAAAGAAGAGAAGTGAAAAGCCAAGGAGAAAAGGCAAGATATAAGCATCTGAATGCAGAGTTCCAAAGAACAGCAAGAAGAGATAAGAAAGCCTTCTTCAGCGATCAATGCAAAGAAATAGAGGAAAACAACACAATGGGAAAGACTAGAAATCACTTCAAGAAAATTAGAGATACCAAGGGAACATTTCATGCAAAGATGGGCTCGATAAAGGACAGAAATGGTATGGACCTAACACAAGCACAAGATGTTAAGAAGAGGTGGCAAGAATACACAGAAGAATTGTACAAAAAAGAGCTTGACCCAGATAATCACAATGGTGTGATCACTCACCTAGAGCCAGATATCCTGGAATGTGAAGTCAAATGGGCCTTAGAAAGCATCACTATGAACAAAGCTAGTGGAGGTGATGGAATTCCAGTTGAGCTATTTCAAATCCTGAAAGATGATGCTGTGAAAGTGCTACACTCAATGTGCCAGCAAATTTGGAAAACTCAGCAGTGGCCACAAGACTGGAAAAGGTCAGTTTTCATTCCAATCCCAAGGAAAGGCAATGCCAAAGAATGCTCAAACTACTACACAATTGCACTCATCTCACACACTAGTAAAGTAATGCACAAAATTCTCCAAGCCAGGCTTCAGCAGTACGTGAACCGTGAACTTCCAGATGTTCAAGCTGGTTTTAGAAAAGGCAGAGGAACCAGAAATCAAATTACCATCATCTGCTGGATCATGGAAAAGGCAAGAGAGTTCCAGAAAAACATCTATTTATGCTTTATTGACTATTCCAAAGCCTTTGACTGTGTGACTACAGTCAAAGTTTCCACAGTTTCCACAATAAACTGTAGAAAATTCTGAAAGAGATGGGAATACCAGACCACCTCACCTGCCTATTAAGAAACCTGTATGCAGGTCAGGAAGCAACATTTAGAACTGGACATGGAACAACTGGTTCCAAATAGGAAAAGGAGTACGTCAAGGCTGTATATTGTCACCCTGCTTATTTTACTTACATGCAGAGTACATCATGAGAAACGCTGGGCTGGAAGAAGCACAAGCTGGAGTTAAGATTGCCGGGAGAAACATCAATAACCTCAGATATGCAGATGACACCACCCTTATGGCAGAAAGTGAAGAGGAACTAAAAAGCCTCTTGAAGAAAGTGAAAGAGGAGAGTGAAAAAGTTGGCTTAAAGCTCAACATTCAGAAAACGAAGATCATGGCATCTTGTCCCATCACTTCATGGCAAATGGATGGGGAAACAGTGGAAACAGTGTCAAACTTTATTTTTTGGGCTCCAAAATCACTGCAGATGCTGACTGCAGCCATGAAATTAAAAGACGCTTACTCCTTGGAAGGAAAGTTATGACCAACCAAGACAGCATATTGAAAAGCAGAGACATTACTTTGCCAACAAAGGTCCATCTAGTCAAGGCTATGGTTTTTCCAGTGGTCATGTATGGATGTGAGAGTTGGACTGTGAAGAAAGCTGAGTGCTGAAGAACTGATGGTTTTGAACTGTGGTGTTGGAGAAGACTCTTGAGAGTCCCTTGGATTGCAAGGAGATCCAACCAGTCCATCCTAAAGGAGATCAGTCCTGGGTGTTCATTGGAGCGACCGATGCTGAAGCTGAAACTCCAATACTTTGGCCACCTCATGCAAAGAGTTGACTCACTGAAAAAGACCCTGATGCTGGGAGGGATTGGTGGCAGGAGGAGAAGGGGATGACAGAGGATGAGATGGCTGGATGGCATCACCGACTTGATGGACATGAATCTGAGTGAACTCCGAGAGTTGGTGATGGACAGGGAGGCCTGGCATGCTGCGATTCATGGGGTTGCAAAGAGTCGGACACGACTGAGTGACTGAACTGAACTGAACTACTTCCCATCAAGGCACTGGTAGTTGGCAGTGACTCCTTGTTACAGAAAAACATACCACTTCTCAGGACTAGAAAGTAGAATCTTTGAGCTCACTATAACTGAGATTAGTGGAAACACAACAGAGCTGGAGTCCATGAGGAGGTCTCAGTCATCTTGATTTTGACCAATAACAAAAACAACTACAAAGATAATAGCAATAGGACTAATTGCAGGCATCATACAGCTGATATGATTAAGTTTTTATTGTATGCCAGACTCTGCTGAGTACTTTACGTACTGCATTTAATATTTTTTTGAATTACTTCATTTCTTAAACTGAAGTATAATTGATTTACACTATTATGTTAGTTTCTCATGTACAGCAAAGTGATTCACACATATATATATATAGAAAACTTGTGGGTGAAAGAAAGTCACTCAGTTGTGTCTGACTCTATGACCCCCATGAACTGTAGCCTACCAGGCTCCTTTGTCCAAGGAATTCTTCAGGTAAGAATACTGGAATGGGTAGCCCATTCCCTTCTCCAGGAGATCTCCCCTACCCAGGGATCAAATCCAGGTCTTCTGCATTGCAGGCAGATTCTGAACCATCTGAGTCATCAGGAAAGCCCAAAAGTGGTGTGAGTATATATACATTTTGTTGTTGTTCAGTCGTTCAGTCACATCCGACTCTTTGCCATCCCATGGACTGCTGCATGCCAGGCTTCCTTGTCCTTCACCATCTCCCGGAGCTTGCTCAAATTCATGTCCACTGAGTCAGTGATACCATCCAACCATCTTGACTACTGTCATCCCCTTCTCCTCCTCCTCCTTATATATTCCTCTCTATATATTTTACATTACTTTTTGTACATATATATATATATGTAAACTGGTGTGTATATGTACGTATAGATTCCTTTCTATTACAGTTTATTATGACACTGAATATAGTTCGCTGTGCTACAGAGTAGGACCTGTTTATCTGTTTCATGCATAGTAGTTTGTATTTGCAAATCCCAAACTCCTCATTTATCCCTCCTGCTTCTACACAGGTATACTGCTGGGAAGAGACAGAGTAAAAATCCAAACCAATGTCTGTCTGATGCCAAAGAGCATACTTTTCACCACTGTATAGTACTGTAGGATCTGAGCTACTGCATAGCTTGATATTCAGAGACTTAGCCCATGATGGCTTTCTCCATGTAAAGTATATTTTGGATAGCTTAACCTATATTAAAAGGAAAGCAAACACTACTTGGATTGGAACATACAATCCCCAAAGTAACATCTGAATCTAGTGATTGAATGACCAATGGTTATACAGATCTCAAAGTTTCCAGACAGCTCAAATTTATAATATTTCCCTTTATTCTCATAACTATCATGCCATTTATCAGATCACATGTATCAATTTTTGGATTAGAAACTATGACTAGGACAACCATTCTGATCTTTTTAAGCCACAAAAAGGGGATATCTGTCTTCACCATGAGAGTCTTTTAAGACCTAAATGCTACCAAGCCCACCCAACACTGATTGCTTCATCTCAGAGAGCCATCCCAACTTCAAATACTTTCACATTATTGTTGCTACCTTATTCCAAAGCAATTTTTAGTGTTATCACAAAATCACAAAGTTTCATCTGGAAAGTGAGAAACTGTTTAAGTGTAATGAGCTGTTTCCTGAAAATGACAAAATTATTCCAAGGTTCATCTTGAAGGAAAAAAAAAGGTAAAAGAATAGTTAAGAAAGAAGGGCCTTGTGTTTTAGCACATATTTAAAAACTTCAGTAATTTAAAAAGTGTAATAGTAGTGTAAAAATTGACATTGATATCTCTATCTACCTACAACGACAAACTACATATATGATGAGTACATTTACACACCACTGAGAAAGCGATAAATTATCCTTTATGTAGCATGAGGAAAATTGGCTTTTGGGGAAAAGATTAAGTTAGACTCTCACCTCAAGCTATAGCACTAAATATATTCCACTGGTTTGAAAACTAAGTCTAAATATTAAAAACTTGGTTTTGCTTACATTTTTTAAATGGGAGGAAAATATAGAAATATTCAACTTTTCTTACTTTGTCCAAGGAATGCCTAAGCACTAGAGAAATGGATGAAATCAAGCCATATGTAAATAAATTTGACCATTTAAACATGAAAAAAAAGTCTGACAGTCAAAACACACACACACACACACACACACACACACACACACACACTACTCTACAAAAATGATTTACAACAAGCACAGTAGTCAGAGGATTAGAGTCCTTGATACATTTTTTTGAATAGAAAACTAAAAAACTTATAAACAACCATAAAACTGAGCCATTCAATCTTACTTGTAATAAAGAGAGCTACTCATCATACAAAAAAGTTAATGTCAGTATGAATGCAGTGAGACATATTCTAAATGAGAAACAATCTAAATCATTAGAGGAAGTGTTGATTATTACTAACTGCTGTATAGTAATTTGGTAAGTAAAAGTACTAAAAAGTCCATAATCTTTGTCAAAATAATTTCAAATTCATCAATTTCAGTAAAAATCTTACCTACAAAGGTATTCAGCAAAAGATTATTTATATCATTCATGACTAAAAGGAATCAAGGCTTCTTGGGGAAATGGCTGATTTCAGAGCTGAGGCAGAAAATATAAAAGTAAGCTTGGAATACAATGAGTCAAAACCAAGGAAACCCCAAAACTACCAAATGACATGGATGCCCAAAGACACAGAAGATACCTTGGAGGGATTCCTGATAGAAAACTGGAGTATCAGAAAGTTACTATAATTGATTGCACAACACTGAAGTAAACCCCATGAGTCTATGGTAATACAAAAAAAGGGGGGAGAGATAAGAAAGAGAGAAACAATTTATTTCATTCTTTAAATTAGTACTTAGAACAAAAGAAATAAGCATTTATCCTGCATTTGGAGAGGAAAACTTTTCTGTTCAGAAGAATATCAGCTACTAAATGTAGGTGAAATAAGAGAATTATAAAAATCACCTCTGGAAGCTTTCAATAAAATAACTGGTTTAGGCAAGAATCACCAATGATGCTAAAAACCATTAAGGAAAAGTTGTCGGGAAACAGAGCAGTCATATGACACCAAAGGAGTGAGTGAGTGAGTGAAGTTGCTCAGTTGTGTCCTACTCTTTGCGATCCTATGGACTATGGCCTACCAGGCACCTCTGTCCATGGAATTTTCCAAGCAAGAGTACTGGAGTGGGTTGCCATTTCCTTCTCCAGGGGATCTCCCGACCCAGGGATCAAACCCAGGTCTCCTGCATTGCAGGCAGACACTTAACCGTCTGAACTACGGGAAGTCCAAAAGAGTACCTCATAAAAAATGTACTAATTGCAAAGGGAAAAATATACCTCTAGGTAACATTTCATGCAAAGATGGGCTCGATGAAGGACAGAAATGGGAGGGACCTAACAGAAGCAGAAGATATTAAGAAGAAGTGGCAAGAATACACAGAAGAATTGTACAAAAAAGATCTTCACGACCCAGATAATCAAGATGGTGTGATCACTCACCTAGAGCCAGACATCCTGGAACGTGAAGTCAAGTGGGCCTTAGAAAGCATCACTATGAACAAAGCTAGTGGAGGTGATGGAATTCCAGTTGAGCTATTTCAAATCCTGAAAGATGATGCTGTGAAAGTGCTACACTCAATGTGCCAGCAAATTTGGAAAACTCAGCAGTGGCCACAGGCCTGGAAAAGGTCAGTTTTCATTCCAATCCCAAGGAAAGGCAATGCCAAAGAATGCTCAAACTACCACACAATTGCACTCATCTCACATGCTAGTTAAGTAATGCTCAAAATTCTCCAAGCCAGGCTTCAGCAATACATGAACCGTGAACTTCCATATGTTCAAGCTGGTTTTAGAAAAGCCAGAGGAACCAGAGACCAAATTGCCAACATCCGCTGGATCACTGAAAAAGCAAGAGAGTTCCAGAAAAACATCTATTTCCTGTTTATTGACTATGCCAAAGCCTTTGACTGTGTGAATTACAATAAACTGTGGAAAATTCTGAAAGAGATGGGAATACCAGACCACTTGACCTGCCTCTTGAGAAACCTATATGCAGGTCAGGAAGCAAAAGTTAAGACTGGGCATGGAACAATAGACTGGTTCCAAATAGGAAAAGGAGTACGTCAAGGCTGTATATTGTCACCCTGCTTATTTAACTTATATGCAGAGTACATCATGAGAAACGCTGGGCTGGAATAAGCACAAGCTGGAGTCAAGATTGCTGGGAGAGATATCAATAACCCTAGATATGCAGATGACACCACCCTTATGGCAGAAAGTGAAGAGGAACTAAAAAGCCTCTTGATGGAAGTGAAAGAGCAGAGTGAAAAAGTTGGCTTAAAGCTCAACATTCAGAAAACGAAGATCATGGCATCTTGTCCCATCACTTCATGGGAAATAGATGGGGAAACAGTGGAAACAGTGTCAGACTTTATTTTTCTGGGCTCCAAAATCACTGCAGATGGTGACTGCAGCCATGAAATTAAAAGACACTTCTTGGAATGAAAGTTATGACCAACCTAGATAGCATATTCAAAAGCAGAGACATTACTTTGCCAACAAAGGTTCGTCTAGTCAAGGCTATGGTTTTTCCAGTGGTCATGTGTGGATGAGAGAGTTGGACTGTGAAGAAAGCTGAGCGCCGAAGAATTGATGGTTTTGAACTGTGGTGTTGGAGAAGACTCTTGAGAGTCCCTTGGACTGCAAGGAGATCCAACCAGTCCATCCTGAAGGAGATCAGCCCTGGGATTTCTCTGGAGGGAAAGATGCTGAAGCTGAAACTCCAGTACTTTGGCCACCTCATGCGAAGAGTTGACTCATTGGAAAAGACTCTGATGCTGGGAGGGATTGGGGGCAGGAGGAGAAGGGGACGACAGAGGATGAGATGGCTGGATGGCATCACTGACTCGATGGACGTGAGTCTGAGTGAACTCCGGGAGTTGGTGATGGACAGGGAGGCCTGGCGTGCTGCAATTCATGGGGTTGCAAAGAGTTGGACAAGACTGAGCGACTGAACTGAACTGACTGAAAGGAATCTAGTGGTCATCATCTGAACCGAGTAACAAAAACTTCACATGAGTGGTCATGGGACAACCTTCTGTTATATACTCCTGATGCTGCAATTACTCATGAAGTGTCCTTGCCAAAATTGTTTATTTAAATCTAATTAAGACTTTAGACCTAACTTCAGTTTATAGGAAATCCAGAGGCTAGAGGAACAAGTTAAAAGGAACTTGTTGAAACTACAAGGGAACTATCAGACAAGTTCAGTATCCTATGAATATGCAGAGGAATGTCTTTATTCTTGGAAGAGGCATGGTAAAGTCTTGAAGAGTGAAATGTTATGACGTTTGCAATTTACTTTTAAAAGGTGCCACAAAACAATAAAAATACTCAATATACATGTCTATATCCATGCAGACGCACACACATGCAAATAAAAAGAGAAACTATAACACAATGTTTAAAAAACATTTAAGGTATGGGTGTATGTGTACTATTCTTTCAACTTTTATATATGTTTGAACTTTTTCATAAGTTAAAAAAATATTATTTATAAAAACATCATGCACATGCCAAAAATTATATAATGATTCATTAAATAAGAGAGCAGTCATAGAGCTGATATTATACAAGTATTAAACATTTTCTCAAAGAATTTTCAAACAGAGGCAAAAAGTTACAATGCAGTGGTAAGAGAGAAAAATAGGATATAAAATTTTGTATATGGTATGTATAATCTCATCTCTTTCATATTCACCCAACACATTTATTGAGCAATTATAATGTTCCAGTAACTCTTTTGGGTACATAAGAAAAAAAATATACTTCAGTATTAATAGGGCTGTCCCTGGCTACTAGGTTATGTTGTGGTTTGGTCCCTAAGTTGTGTCTGACTCTTTGCAACCCCATGGACCATAGCCCACCAGGCTTCTCTGTCCATGGAATTCTCCAGGCAAGAATACTGGAGTGGGTTGCCATGCCCTCCTGCAGGGGATCTTCCTGACTGGGAATTGAACCTACTCTCCTGCGTTAGCAGGTGGATTCTTTACCACTGAGCCACCTGGGAATCCCAGCTATGGTTATAGGAGTCTTATCAGCTTCTGATACCTTCCTAAATTTCTCTAATTATACAATCATTTTTACACTAAAAAACAAACAAGCATTTTGTTTAAGAGCAGTGTTAAGAATTCAACATTGACAATAGCGGATACTGACCAAGTGCTTAGCATGTGGCATCCCCTCTTCTCTATGCTCGACAGGGATAAATCTGCTTAACCTTCCTGTCAACTCCTAGAGGTAAGCATTATTTTTATCCCCATATATACAGAAACTGAGCACTGAGAGATTTGGTGATTTGCCAAAGAGGGGGAGGCGCTGGCCCCGCAGTGGTCATTTGGCAGTATTGGGAGACATTTTGGTTGTCACACTGAGGAAAGGGTGGTAGAGGCCAGAGATGCTACTAAAAATTGCGTGTTACAATGCACAGGATAACTCCTCACAGCCAAAAAACTACCTGCCCAAATCTCAATAGTGCTGAGTTTGAGAAATTCTGATCCAAGATCACTTAGTGGTAAGTGATAGAGCCCTACTTTGAGCTCAGGCAGCTTGACCCCCTAATCTACCCTCCTCATCACTCTATACTGCTCTTAAACACTCTGTCACACTGATGTTTTATCATTAAATGTTATAGTGTTTATTTCTTGAGGGCAATTATACTGCTGCTATATATGATGCTGGGTGATTTATCAAAAATTTAAGCAAAATATGAAAATGAGAATCTCAAAGTTCAAAAGGTACAAATTAACTAAAACTGCATCTGATGTGGTAAAAAAACATTCCATTGGTATAATTCTTTTAGAAAGCAGTTTTGCAATTTGAATCAAAATCTTAATATTTATAATCTTTGATCCAGACATTCTACTTTGGGAAATTTATTTTAAGAATATAAATCAAAATACAGTAAAATCCTGGTGTGCAAATATTTTTTTTTAGAGTAGGGGGAAAAAAGGAAGCTACTCAAATGTCTAATAACAGAGGAACTTAATAATCTGGGCACATGTGCTTCAGAGAATCTATGTTAGGATGTGGAAAATCACACAGTATATTACCTAATAATCATATATTATAATCACATAATATAACAATGTATTGCTGTTGTTGTTGAGTCACTAAGTTGTGTCTGACTCTGTTGGAACCCATGGACTGTAGCCTACCAGGCTCCTCTGTCCATGGAATTTCCCAGGCAAAAATACTGGAGTAGGTTGCCATTTCCTTCTCCAGGGGATCTTCCAGATCCAGGGATTTAACCCTGGTCTTCTGCATTGGCAGGCAAATTCTTTACCACTGAGCCAACAGGGAAGCCCTATAGTATTAATATAGTATTAGGTGAACAAAAGAAACACGACATAGTATCACAGACATATGTTTGCAAGCACTTTAAAGAGCAGCATCATTTAATTTTAAAAGGAAACATACTGCCAGAATTGCTGGATTAGGATTACATTATAGTTTAAAAAATAATTCTTTTGTCTTTTCTATTTTCTGTCTTCAATTTTCAATAAAACATAAATATGAATTTTTATGGAATAAAAACAATTTTCTTATTTTTTAGATGGACCTAAATCCTAGGAAAGTGGTACCTTTTTTTTTTAAGAAGGCCCTTTACAAAACCTGAAATATGTGTAAACAAGCTTATGACCTAGATCTGAGCACTTTAAAGGTAAAAAAACAAATCTGAGAACAGAGCCAACGGTCCTCCCAACACAGTCTCTGTATTGCTATTAGATGAGAAAATCTCCTCTCTGGCAATCTTAATGTCTCCTTGTCTCTCTATAATGACTTGATGCATAAGAATTAATCTTTTCCCTCGGCTTTGATCCCTGAGCTCCTTAGTGAAGATTCCATCTTGTTGTATAACACATGAGGAAGCATTTTCTCTGTTATAATGTGACAATGGCCCTACTGAGCACAACAATTTGAGTCTGAATGCGTCACAGCCTAAGAGGAAATCTTAAGAGGCAATTCCACCTAGAACTATTGGCAGGTACATAAAAAAGATGCATTAACACTGTCTGAAAAAGTGCCCTCAACAAAAGAACACAAAACAGAACTGGGAATGGAGGAGGTGGAAGTGGGGCAGGAAAAGCAAAAGGGTGAGATGCTGCTGGGGTTCTATCCCTAAGTGCTAGTCATGTAGATTCATCAGTTTTTGCACCACCCCCCCACTACCACCCCAAAAAAAGCATTTGAGAACTTTCAATAAAAAAGATTGTCAAGGTTAGGGGAAAAAACATTCTTTAATTAGTTTACTCAAATATTAAGTATGACATCTAGAATCTCAATATTAGCAAAAATGTGATAATTATAGCTGGAAGGGTTTTTTATTGAATGTAAATTCATGTATAACACTTTTAGCATACCTCACTCCCTATTGTTATTTCTCATGCTGTGTTCACACGTAATGGACGCCTGTGGGCTCTGCTCTGAAATCTGATTTCAAATTCACAGCCTCCATCCTTTCTTTTAAAGTAGTAGTTCAGCAACAAGCTGACAAAGCACATGTCCATTTGGAGAGAAGATGCACCCTTGAGAGCTTCTGCTGCCTGGGGATCACCCCACCCTTCAGGATGCCCAGGCTGCTCCAGAAGCGGCTTTCTATATTACATGGGATCCCATGTCACATCACTGTTCCACATGGAGGGCCCTAGGTGTTTTACATCAACCACTGTGACCCATTTGGCTGTTGTCAACTCAGTGAAAGAGCTTGCCAACTTAATCTAGTTATTGGCCTGAAGACAGAGGACAGAAGCAGGGAACATGTGTTTGGTGTTAAAGTGGGTCAATTTTGTGCAAACAAGCATTTGTTCATTTTACACTCACAGCATCCTTGTTTTATAGAGGAGGATCCTGGGACTGGGACAGGGTACATGACTTGCCCAGAATCATGTGATTAGTGAATGGCACAACCAGAATCCAAAGGCTGGGTCTGCCTGTTTTCTGCTCTCTCTAGGACTTGCTGGGGTTGTGGGGAGGGGACAGTGGAGAGATACCCTACCAAGAAACAAATACACACAGGTCCAAATGTGAGCTGACCACATACAGCTACTCCTAAATATCAACACATCACTGTGAGTTCCTGTAGTAAATATTGAGACATGGTAATGTTTGGTGTCTGGTTTATTTTACTTTAAGGGAGGAGCTAGCAGCCATTCATTAATCTTCAAGGATTATAAGCTCAAATGCCTACAGGAGCCAAGCTTTTCTGAGACATTAGGAAGAAGTGGGGACCAGAATGGCCTGGAGAGAATAGCGCCTTCTATATGACCAGTACCTGGAAAGAACAGCCCAGAGCTATATAACCAGTATCTCGGGTCACTATGGGTAATGTGCTCATTGTACAGAGCTTTTCATTTTTCCAAAAATGTCAGAAACTTTTTATGTGAATACTGCAGATTTGCATTAAAGTTGGCAACCATTAAAACTTTTTTTCAATTGTCTGAGCAAAAAAAAAAAAAAAAAAATCATGTTTGTAAGCCTGATTTAGTCTTGGCCTTTTGCTCTGCAACTTCCAGTCCTATACCTGTCAGACCTGATAAGGTGGGAAGGACCTCAGTTAGGGCAGCCCTTGAAGTGTAATAGACATAGCTAATGGTTGCCACCATGCATTTGATGAAGAAATACTTTGTCCATTTTTGTAGCATGTAGTGTTCATCTAACATTATTTCTTGGAAAACAATCATCACAAATTCTATGTTAAAATATGTACAGCTTCAAAACCAATGATCAGGAAAGTGGGCAAGAGGTCAAAGGGATTTTAAAGGTTAGCAAAATAGACAAACTAGTTTAAAAGAGTAATAAAAGACACTGGCTAGTATTAAGCAAACCCTTAACAAGAGTCCCATTCCAACCACCAAGGAGAGACCTATTACAGGATTCTCTAGTGGACCATTTTATTTTCAGAGTGAACACATTTCCCATGATCCATCCTTTTCCCCCACCTCTTTCCTTTTCACCTCATTACCACCTTGTCTCTCAGGATACTGATTCAGTCACAGACCAATTCTAGCTGCATTTTATTACTGAAATCATCCTCTTGCAAACGAGGAAAATGAAAGTTAAGCATAATCTGGTGCTTTTAACCATGTGGGCTCAGGCACCCCAAAGTACATCTTCAGATAACTCCTTACCATCTAGCAAGATGAGCGCTTTCACACGAAAATATGCTTCATATGGAAGCATTTGAATGCACTTTCTTGCTTATGTAAACATGCAGATGCAGGGACTTCTCATGGTGCTGTGTTGAGAACTAAGTGAAGGAAACAAATTATAATGAGCTCACAGATGTGAGAGAATCTTCGCGAAAATCCTGTATCACCAGTTGGCTGTTAATATTTTAATGTATCTCTCCAACCAGGCACTACCTTACAAGAAATTAACTGTAGCAGAAAAATACTCCTAGGAAAGTAGCTCAAGTGCATAATTTTCTAAGTCCAAATAAAACCATTTTGCTGCTATTTGTGGAAGGGAAATTGTGACCTCTCTAGACCAGGACAAGGGAGAGAATTCCATGGTCTGAGAAATTTTTGATGAAATCCAAGATTTAAGCTCAGGCTGTTGATTCTGTGATTTCATTGGCAATGGCATAGTTTATAAGCAGCAGAGTGGGCACTCTTGACCTTGGGCAAGATCAGTCTATTTAAGCTGTTATAGAGGGTATGTCTCAAAGAATTGATGAGACATTTCAATCCCCAGCCCACTCTCTCCAGCTATGTGAACCCTGGGCAAGTAAGTTCCTTAACACATTACTGACCAGGGGATTTTTTCAGAAATTAACTCCTGTGGCTGACAAGTTGTTACGTAAGTGAATATTGAAATGCCTCCAGTCAATAATATTCTGGTAACAAAAGATGTTTTCATAGGTCTCTGGTCAATAATGTGGTTAATAGCTCTGGACCTTATTTTCCTTGTCTAAAAGTGAGGGTGAAGAATTTTTTAAAAATCACAATAATAGCTAACTTGTTGCTTATATTTTCTAAGCCAGAAAGCTCAGTAGTAAGTATATTACACACCTCGTGTGTGAGTCAGTCAGTTGTGTCTGACTCTTTGTGACCTCATGGACTACAGCCTGCCAGACTCCTCTGTCCATGGAATTCTCCAGGCAAGAAGCCTGGAGGGGTAACCATTCCCTTCTCCAGGGAATCTTCCTGATGCAGGGATCGAACCCAGGTCTCCTGCATTGCAGGCAGATTCTTTACCATCTGAGCCACAGGGGAAGCCCATTACATACCTTGTCTCACTTACTGACCATTAACCACATTGATAATTTATAAAGTTAATTAAAAACAACTGACAGTAATACCATCTTCATAGGGTCATCATGTCGAGTAAACGATAGAAAATGGATTAAAGCTCTTTACCAGTTAAAATACATACAGATGTTCATTATAAAATATTGTTAAAAACAAGGCAACAGGCCCAAAATGGAGTTGCTAAGCCCTATGGCACCAAACTGAGACTTAATTACAGTTTCAGCTCTCAGAAATGGTATCTTAAAGAGTCAAGCAAGAATTCCCTGATCAACACTGGTTAGGCAATCTGCCTGACAGACCCTCATACAAAGGTGTGAAGTCATTTTGGTCCTGTCTTACTCTTTGCGACTCCATGGACTATAGCCAGCCAGGCTCCTCTGTCCATGGGATTCTCCAGGTAAGAATACTGGAGTGTATTCATGCCTTCCTCCAGGGAACTTCCTTGTCCCCACTCGCTTATAAAAGTCTTCCATTTTCTACACCTCCCTAGAGATCCTTTCTTTCTGCTACATATGATACTGTCTGATTTGAATCAATTTTTGTTTAAATAAACTCAATTTTTAAAGTATACCTCAGTTTACCTTTTAACAGCTCTGGTGTCAGAAGAGGGACTCAAGAAGAGCCCAGACCAACCCCAAGTGCAACAAGCAACCAGGCGTAGGCACCTGTGAGCCTCTCAGGCTCACTGCTTCTAGAGATGTGCTAAGTCCCTCTCCTGGATCCTAGCTCCACAGCTTTTGTGCTATGCACTTTTGTGCATTTCTTTTTCTAGACTGGGTCTGGAAAGCAGCCGGAGCCAGACAGTTTGACTTGAATATTGGACCAGGTCCAGGGTCAGCCTGGGTCTGACTTAAGCTGGATTGGGTTCAGCATGAGGTCTTGGGTGAATAAAATTTTAAGATTGAACGATCAGGTTGAACTTTCCAAAGATAGTCTTGAACTACAGGGGCCACAGTGGAGAACTTTTAAACTAGATAAGTTTATCCAGTTAGGAGGTGCCCTAAAGGAACAGGGATCTCAACCAAGCCCTCACTATAAAGAGTTGAGGAAAAATGATTTTTCCTCCTCTCTAGTTTCTGGTGACCAGGATGAGACCTGCTAGAACATCCACTCTCTCCAGATCTGCAGACAGTATCCTGGGAAAACTGGCAGATGCCATCAGTTCAGTTCAGTTGCTCAGTCATGTCCAACTCTTTGTGACCCCATGAATCACAGCACGCCAGGCCTCCCTGTCCACCACCAACTCCCAGAGTTCACGCAGACTCACGTCCATCAAGTCAGTGATGCCATCCAGCCATCTCATCCTCTGTCGTCCCCTTCTCCTCCTGCCCCCAATCCCTCCCAGCATCCATAGAGGGTGAGAATTCTTATCAGAGTCAGCTCTCCCAGATCACTATCTGTAGTGACTGGTAGAGAGGGAAGGTAAATTTTTACATTCTTTCTTTCCAAATTCAGATTGGCAGGGAAAACATTTATAAGAAGGGCTTCCCCGGTGGCTCAGAGGTAAAGGATCCGCCTGCAACGTAGGAGATGCAGCTTTGATCCCTGGATTGGTAAGATGCCCTGGAGAAGGAATCGCAACCCAATCCAGTATTCTTGCCTGGGAAATCCCATGGATAAAGGAGACTGGCAGGCTACAGTCCATAGCATTGCAGAAGAGTCAGACACGACTAAACAACATGATATTTAAATTGTGACTCATGGATATGCCTAGGGTACCCACTGGTACCTTTCTCTCCCAGGACAGCTACTGCCTTCTTTTTTGTCTTTTTCTGTGCCCTGAGAACTTGGCTTGGCGATTGTCAGGTCAGGAGACCCAAAAATATGACAAGACAGAAATGTGGGTGGCTCCCCATTTGCAGATAGATGTAGCTAGACAGAAATGTAGGTTGCACTCCATGAGCACCTGGGGTCTGGCTGACTGTTGCCAGCTCTCAGGGGAACTCTTGCTTATTTTGGGGAGTAGTTCAGAAGGATTCTTTACCACCTGAGCTATCAGGGAAGCCCTGTTATAAATAACAAAATTCTGTATAAAGACATTATTTACTACTAACTCGCAAGAGGATCCCACACAGAAAAATCTCAGTGAGGTTTTGAAACCAAAGTGAATAGAGATTTAATCACCATCTCTGTGCACTTTTGTGTCCAAATGTTTGCGACCCCATGGACTGCATGCAGCCTGCCAGGCTTCTCTGTCCATGGGATTTTCCAGGCAAGAATACTGGAGTGGGTTGCCATTTCCTTCTCTAGGGGATCTTCCTAACCAGGGATGGAACCCACATCTCCTGCATTGGCAGGCAGATTCTTTACTGCTGAGCCACCAGGGAAGCACCAGCTCAGAAGGATAGTATCTTTCTGAGTATATTCCACCATTTGTGGGGACCCCTCTTTCATGCATGGGATTATTAATACTGCCAGGAATATTTACTATTTGTACCAGTTGAAACCTGAAAATATACTTAAAAAATAATTTAAGTCTATGGTCAAAAGTTGGCCAAAGTGAAAGACGATATTCAGAGCCTGAAAAGAACCTTTTTGAGACCTTCTTCCCTGACCTAAGATGAAACCATACCCAGAGGGAAAGAAAAACATTCTGAAGCTTTATGTGTAAGAATTTACTAAAATGTTCCGAAGAAACACATCTCTAAATCTAGAACATAGAAATCTTTTTATTTCCCGCTGAGTTGAAGATCTTCTCTCTGATATAAAGAAGCAAACTGAAGATGATATAGTTGGATGAGTGGGTAACCTTGATAACTTCAGCTTGCAACCCAATTTTCTCTTTTTATTTTATATTGGAGTATAGCAGATTAACAATGTTGTGACAGTTTCAGGTGGACAACAAAGAGACTCAGCCAAACATACATGTATCCATTCTCTCCAAAACTCCCTTCCCATCTAGGCTGACACATAACATTGAGAAGAATTCCTTGTGCTATACAGTAGGTCCTTGTTGGTTATCCATTTTAAATATAGCAGTGTATACTTGTCAATCCCAAATTCCCTAACTATCCCTTCCCCATGTCCTTCTCCACTGGCAACCATAAATTAGCAACCAAATTTTTTTAAGGAATTGCAAACATATGTACTGTCTTGCAAATCAGGTCTTTACAGGAACAGAAATGTGGTGCTAGAAACAACTCAAAGCCCACCTATCCTTTTTACCAATCCCAGATCCTCTTGTATCATCTCAGAAGGCTTGTGGTCAGAGAACAAAAGTCCCTCTTGGTAGAACTTGCATTCTTCCTCTGCATCTTTTGAAATGTAAATATCCTTCCTGGTCTTCTCCAGAAACCAAAGTAATTCTTGTCAGAAGTAGAGTACAAAAGGAAAGTCTATTTTGAAAACTTAGCCTATGAAACAACCTAAAATCTCTTCCTCAAATTTTAGTAAAAAGTTTAACCCATGTGAGCAATTAAGCTTACTTTATACCATCCACCAGAAAAACAATTCGGATCCAACAGTTCTTTATAAACTAGTGAGTTTTGCATTAGAGCTTCCCAGGTGGCTCAGGGGTTAAGAATCCACCTGCCAATGCAGGAGTTGCGGGTTCCATCCCTGGGTTAGGAAGATCCTCTGGAGAAGGAAATGGCAACCCACTCCAGTACTGCTTGGAGAATTCTATGGGCAGAGGAGAGCCTGCTGGGCTACAGTCCATGGGGTCACAAAGAGTCGGACACAACTGAGCATGCGCACACGCACATGAGTTTTGCATTATGTTTCATGGCTAAAATTTAAAAACAAAGCTCTAAGATCTTTGTTTGCATCTGCCTGTATATTTACATATGTTGATGTGTATGTAATGTGTGTTTTTTCCCCTACCTCTGATGGTATTGCCAAAATTAATTTGTAATGAGCTCTATTTACTTGGCTTAAAGACAAACAAGCATTGATATAAACCAAGTAAACACTGAGAAATAGACACTAACTGAAATGCTTCCAAGTTCATGTAATCTAGGATAATCTTTAGTAAGTAAAAGATAGTTTAAATTTGTTGGTTTAATTAAAATACACATGTCCTAGAGTTATCAGCATTAAATAATACTTTTATTCTATCTAGGTTTACTGAAAATCAAATAAACCCATGTTATCTATTATGTAATTTGTCAGCAAGAAAGATAATTTAAGATGATGGTTAGCTGTTTAGTGCCTCATGAAATTTTCATGACTAAACATAATTGTTAAGAACTGAATTAAGTAGAGGTAAGTAGGAGAAAGGCTTATAAATAAAGTTTTGAACCATAATTATGCTCTATGGTATGTTTATTCAAAAATAGTTTCCAAAATCTTTTTGGTAACTTACAACCTTAAACTTATACCCAGACAAGTTAAATAATGGAAAATCACTAAATATCTAGATCTTTTCCAAATAAGATAAAATACTGAGACATTAATTACTGAATATAAGTTTATCTACTTTTGGCTTCCTTTAACAAAGGCACTAAAACTGTTTGCATTTATTAGTAAACATATTTTGGGCCATATTGGAAACTTATGAAGAAAAATATACTTCTAGGAATTATGAAATACATTTATAAATTTGCCAAGATACAGAATACTAGAGTGACACAGTCCACAATGGCTTACTTCTTAGTTTTCACTACAAATTAAGGATTCTAATGGCTAAAAATTCTAATTAATTCAGGCAATCAAGGCTACTTAGAAATATTAAGGGTGAAAGGAAACAACTGTGTATGAAAAATAAGTAAGGAAAATAAAATGACTGTTTATTGCTTGTTTCACAAAAAGTTAAATGTCTTAGGACAAAATCTGAATGGATATGAAAAAGTTGTAGACGTGTGTGGAGAAAGAATCTTGGGAAAGACATTTTATGTGTGGTCAAGCTGATTAAGATTAGAATGGATTTATGTACATTTTTCAAGAATGAGTTTTAATGTCAACAGTGCACTGATGCAAGATTAGAATTTGGTTTTCTGTTAAAAGGACAAAGCTTTCTTAGATTATTGGTCTGCTTTTAATACAGAATTGTAACCAAAGGTTTTTCTTTACCTGTTAATTAATCTGCCTGAACAGCAAAGATGTTGTGTCATACCAAAATAATTTACTGTTTTTCATTTATCTTTATTGTGTTAAGTCACTTCAGTTGTGTCCAACTCTTTGCAACTCTATGGACTATAGCCCACCAGGTTCCTCTTTCCATGGGATTCTTCAGGCAGGAATATTGGAATTGATCGTGATGCGCTCCTCCAGGGATCTTCCCAAATCAGGGAGCATACCCCCATCTTTTACATCTCCTGCATTGGCAGGTGGGTTCTTTACCACTACCGCCACCTGAGATTGTCTTTATTAGGTTTTTGATTACTTAAGAAAATCTCATCTTCTCAATACTTAAAGCACTAGATTTTGTTCACAACTATGTAACCTTCCTATTTGTCTTTAACATCTTCTGCTATCACTTTGGTGAAATAGATAACTATTATTTCTTAATGATGTGATATGTTCAAAACATTTGACATAGTCTCAAGATCAAATTCTAAACTAAGTCTTTTTTATCTCAAATGAACTTTGAGATTTCCTGGAGGGTCCCTGGGAAATCTCAAAAGGATCTCTCTCTCACTTTGTAAAAGAGAGATATTAAACTATTAATAATTAGGTTTATTTGGTATGTTACATTACATGGGAAGCATTGTCAAATAAACCTTCTTAGGTTATGTTTGTATGGATGCATGTTAGTAATATATTTTAGGAACTGTACAAAATGTAAAAAATCTAACATGTCCAGGTATGATGGGGTCAGTCAAATTCCAGTTATTATCCTAAAATGTTTTATGTCACAGAAATAACCAAATTTCCTTATCAATTACATTGTAATGAACTCTCAAGAAATCTTTAATCATGGACGTGTTTAAAAGTCTTTTGTCAGTTACAGACAGTTATTGCTTCACTAAAAAGCCTCTCGATGAAAGTTAGAGAGGAGAGTAAAAAAGTTGGCTTAAAGCTCAACATTCAGAAAATGAAGATCATGGCATCTGGTCCCATCACTTCATGGGAAATAGATGGGGAAACAGTGGAAACAGTGTCAGACTTTATTTTTTTGGGCTCCAAAATCACTGCAGATGCTGACTGCAGCCATGAAATTAAAAGATGCTTACTCCTTGGAAGGAAAGTTATGACCAACCTAGATAGCATGTTCAAAAGCAGAGACGTTACTTTGCCAACAAAAGTTCGTCTAGTCAAGGCTATGGTTTTTCCTGTGGTCATGTATGGATGTGAGAGTTGGACTGTGAAGAAGGCTGAGTGCCAAAGAATTGATGCTTTTGAACTGTGGTGTTGGAGAAGACTCTTGAGAGTCCCTTGGACTGCAAGGAGATCCAACCAGTCCATTCTGAAGGAGAACAGCCCTGGGATTTCTTTGGAAGAAATGATGCTAAGGCTGAAACTCCAGTACTTTGGCCACCTCATGCAAAGAGTTGACTCATTGGGAAAGACTCTGATGCTGGGAGGGTGACAGGAGGAGAAGGGGACGACAGAGGATGAGATGGCTGGATGGCATCACTGACTTGATGGATGTGAGTTTGAGTGAACTCCGGGAGTTGGTGATGGACAGGGAGGCCTGGCGTGCTGCGATTCATGGGGTTGCAAAGAGTCGGACACGACTGAGCGACTGAACTGAACTGAACTGATTGCTTCATTTCGACGTTTTTGCAAAAGTGAGAGTCATGGAAAGGACCCTATCCAGTACTCTTGACCACTGACACAGCTGTAAGATCAAGGTGTTGAAACTTGAGTGTGTATTTCACAAACGAAGAAGGCGTCACTCGACATCTGGTCCTATGCAAACGCAGAGGCTCTCATAATCAAATTGGTTAGGAAGAGAAGTAACTGACATTGATGCAGACTGCTTTCTCCTGAGATGTTGGATCAAGGACATTTCTTTCCATTCCTCTGTCCCTCTCTGATCATCCTTTTCCTAATTCTCATACCATGAAGCTCTTTATGATTCTTTTCTTCAGTTTTTATCTCTCTCTGGTCTGGAAAGATAAGGCCATTGTTTACCTATTTCAGGCCATTGCAAGAGTGAGTAATGCGACCTCTAAACAACTGCTGGATTTGTCATGATGCTGGTGACCCTATAGGTTGGTCCATCACAAACTTCCCTCTAATTTCAAATGCCTCAGTTTCTCTGCAACAAGTTCAGCTCTGTATTGTGTCAGATTCCCTCAGCCTGTGGATCCATTTCCTTGTCTCAGATAACAATTCCAAGCCCGGACTTCCCTGGTGGACCAGTGGTTAGGACTCTGTGCTTCCACTGCAAGGGCCATGGGTTCAATCCCTGGTGGAGGAACTAAGATCCCATATGTCCACGAGGTGAGACCAAATTAAAATAACAACAGTATCAAGCCCAGGAGACCTGGCATCCCAGCTCTATACAAAGAAAGGAACACAAGGTAAAGGGAACCTGAATAAAACCACCTGTGCAGTCCACAGAATCTTCAATTTTTCTGGCCTCTGTCACAGTCACCTTTTCAATCCTGAGCTACTACTCCAATGGGAATTACTGGGAGGCATTCGTGATTCAAAATGAACCTCTAAATGACCTTAATTCAGTCTTGGTTTGGTGACATGGGGCTCAACATAAGAACTCTATTTGGGTTCTTAAATAAAGCCTTCTCTGATAGATCTCTACTGCCGTGGCTGGAAGTTAGTGCAAATGAAGCTATGGTTAGGACTATCTCCTTAACTTTTGAAGATACTGCCAAATCAGCTGCTTAAGGAATAGTTGACCAACAAAACTCCCTTGATTCTCTGGAGAAAGGTGTTCTTGGCACCACGGTAGCCCCTGATTATCTTTTAGCCGAGCAAAGAGGTATTTGTGCTCTGACCAAAACCATTTGTGGCACTTGGATTGACACTCTGGGGGAAGTTGAGGCTCAGATACAGAAGATCACTAAGCAAGCCAGCTGGCTTAGGAAAATGACTCCTTCAGCAGGAATCCTTCGTTGACTTATTTGATCCTGATTGGTTTGAGTCATGAGGACCATGGCTCCAAAGTGCACTCTAGACAATGGGAATTACCCTGCTTATAATAATCACAGTAGTCTCCCTGGTGTGCTGTATTCTCTCAAAACCTTCAAGTGCATCTTCACAGGTGCTAACCACCAAGCAAAGGATCTCCCTAAGATTTGAATGTCAGAAAAGGAAGGAAGAGAATGACTGATTCAGAGAACATAAACCCAACACCGTGATCTGTGAATATCACACAAAGCATCAGCAGAAACACCGAGAAGTTTAGAGCAGAAGCTGGGAATAGCACGAATGCCTTACATTTCAATCACATCTCTCATTTAGGCTGAGAGTCTGATCAAAAGGGAGATTGTCAAAAACAAGATAATAGGCCCCAAATGGAATTCTTATGTTAAGCCCCATGTCACCAAACCAAGAATGAATATAGTTTCAGTTCTCCCAGAAATGTCTTAAATGAGTCAATCAGGAATCACCTGATCAACACTTGTTAGGCAATCTACAGACCCCTGCCATTCCCTAAAGGAAAGTGACTTTGCAATGATCAACCTACTTTTTTGCCTAGTATAACTTCCTTGTTCCTGCTGTCTTCTGCCTACAAAAGTTTATCTGCTAGATTGGATACTGCCCAATTCAAATCTACTTTTACCCAAATAAATTCTTGAAATTTTTTAATATGCTTCAGTTTATCTTTTAACAATATGTAATAAAGTTTCATGGAGAAGGAAATGGCAATCTACTCCAGTGTTCTTGCCTGGAGAATCCCAGGGACAGGGGAGCCTGGTGGGCTGCCGTCTATGGGGTCGCACAGAGTCAGACACGACTGACATGACTTAGCAGCAGCAATAAAGTTTCAGAAGCACCCAGGGAGTTCCAAAATTCTTATCTGTGGCCCCAACTATCTTTACCAGGGATCAAATTATTTTTTACTCCAAAACTGCCACAGGGTTTAAAACCCCTGGAACCTGGAATCTCTGTTTGGGGATTTTAGTAACCTAAATACCACACCAAGGGATAAATGCTGGATCCCAAGTCTTCCTAGGCCTGAGTTTTGCTTGGACTGAGGATACAGAAAGAAGACATGGTCCCTGAAATTTGGGGAGGATGGGAGGAGCAAGTAACAGTCTGTGTAACAGAAAGGGGTATCACCCTCCAAGAGGAGGGTGGCGCCAACTTGGTGGACTTTGATTTCTCTTAATGGACAGAGAGGAAGCTAGTAATAATAATAATAAACACATAATAGATGTTTCCTCAATAATAGTACAGGGCATTTCATCCTATTAACCACTCTTATGTAGCTGTGATACCTGCACACCAGAACATTTACATCAGAAGTATCAACTTCAATTTTAAAAAGCTGTGAGAATAAATCTATCCAAGTTTTCATTAATTTGGACATCAATATATTGGAATGTGTGCTGATTTGAATGAGAGCAGAGCAGATGCTCCCCTTTGCTCGGCAAACTGCCTCTTCATTGATAATGCAAATTGTGGCTGCAAACATCATCTCTGGGGGGCGTTTAAAGTGCTTAAGGGAACACACTGCACTTCAGAAGCATTCCTTTTATATGCAATTAGTCTGTTCATGACACATCATTCTTATCTATTCATTAAAGTAAGTCCCTGGCTTAGTTGGAGGCATTTTATGGATTTTCAGACTCTTGGAGACACAGAAGTCTCAGGAGCTGAAAGGTCATCCAGTTCATGACCCCTTGGGGTCACTCCTCTCTCTCCAACATCCATGCCTGGGCTACCATCATCTTTGATCCTGTCCAGTAAGAGGCCACTCTTGACCTCCCCTAACTGACCTTGGAAAGCTCATGAACTCTGGAGTCAGGAGGACCTGTATCAAATTCCAGCTTAATCCTTTACTAGTTATTCAAGCCTCGGTTTCCCCAGGAAGACTGTGTGCAACGTGGCTACCGTGTAGCGTGGTCTCAAAAATAGAAACAGAGTAGATTCATGATCATCTCTGGGGTTGTAAAGGGGATTGATGACAAATGGACAAGAGATTTCTTTTGGGGGTGGTAGAAATGGTTTACAGTTAGATTGTGATGATGGTCACGCCATCTGTAATTTACCAGAAGTCAGTGAACTGCAGACTCAAAACAAGTGAATTCCATGATCTGTAAATCATGCTTCAATAAAGCTGCTAATGAAAACAGAGAGGAACTTTTTTAAAATTAAAAAACCCAAGGTGCTAAGCATAGTACACATGAAATAAAAGCTAACTTGGGGTGTTGTGGGATAAAGTATATGTGGTTAAAAAGTAAAAGGAGTGTTATAAAAGCTTCTGCTTTGTAATCTCAAGAAAATTACATAAAAATTGTCTCTATGAAAGATAAACATCATAAAAACTGAAAAAAATATATAGTTCCACAACTTTAGAAGAAATCCATGAGACCAATGTGTTCAAGAATTCAGAATTTTTTGAATTTTAGAAAATTGTGTTAAGTCGCTCAGTCGTGTCCGACTCTTTGTGACCCCGTGGACTGTAGCCCGCCAGGCTCCTCTGTCCATGGGATTCTCCAGGCAAGAATACTGGAGTGGGTTGCCATTTCCTTCTCCAATTAGAATGTGAGACATTTTCCATAAATTACATAACACCCCAACAGGGTATGCAGTAGCATCTCATAATTAAACACATTAATATTATCTTTAATGAAATGTATGAATATTCATACTAAGTAGGATAAATACAAAACTATAAATAGATTCATGTCAGTTCAGGCCTGGTTTTGCTGGCCAGGGAGTTTTTTACAAAACTTCAGAAAAATCTTGTTTAGTCAGACTCTCAGGATTTCTGGAATAGAGACCTGGGTTGTGGTTATTGTTGTCATCACACTGCACTCTTTCCTTCTTTTTCCATGTCTTATCCCAAGATTGTGACAGTCTCTCCCAAGGGAGACCCTGAAGTTGAAGACCAAGCTTGGAGTTAGACTGGAAATTCTGTACTGACAATACTGAGCTTAGATGAGAGATACTGAAAGATTACAAGATAAAAATGGAAAATTTAAATGGAAAATACTGTTCAGGATAGAGTGGGGAGAGAAAGAAGGAAACCAAATTGTTTTAACTAAGGATAAAGGCTGGAAAGTATACCCTTAAAATCTAGCACACAAACATAGGAAACAGAGAAAGGAACAGTGCAAGTCTAATTCATGCATAGGTTCTGTATCATTTACTGAGCTTGTTTATTTCAGAACTACCTTGTAGAAGTTTATGAAGCCTTGCAAAGGATTTACACCTGTTCTTCTCTCCCTCTGATGCAGTAAGTGCACAATCCCACCCTCCTGCCTCTGCAGAGGGACCCTGGGTCAGCAGAGATCCAGGGTGTTACAACACCATGGCCAGGAGAGCCAGACTTTCCCCTCAGCCTGGTGACAATGTTGTGACAGCCCACCATGGCTGGGCAGACCATACCTATGACCCTGAGTTTCAGGGCAACGCTTTTTTTTTGGTTTGTTTTTAAATTATAACACTATGATAACACATTTATAGACTTGGAAAATACAAAACAAAGTTACATATAGTTCCACTATATAATTATTTTTAAGAAAAGATTTTTAGTTTGAGTTTCAATATCAAACTCTCAAAAATTAATAGAATGAACAGATAGGGAAAGAGAAGGATACAGTAGACCTATACAGCACTACAGACTGGTTCCAGATTGGGAAATGAATATGTCAAGGCTGTATATTGTCCCTGCTTATTTAACTTATATGCAGAGTACATCATTAGAAATGCTGGGCTGGATGAAGCACAATCTGGAATCAAGACTGCCAGGAGAAATATCAATAACCTCAGATATGCAGATGATACCACCCTTATGGCAGAAAGCGAAGAACTAAAGAGTCTCTTGATGAAAGTGAAAAAGTTGGAGGAGAGTGAAAAAGTTGGCTTAAAACTCAACATTCAGAAAACTGAAATCATGGCATATGATCCCATCACTTTATGGCAAATAGATGGGGAAACAGTGACTGACTTTATTTTGGGGGGCTCCAAAATCACTACAGATGGTGACTCCAGCCATGAAATTAAAAGATGTTTGCTCTTGCTCCTTGGAAGGAAAGTTATGATCAACCTAGACAGCATAGTAAAAAGCAGAGACTTTACTTTGCCAACAAAGGTCTGTCTAGTTAAAGCTATGGTTTTTCCAGTAGTCATGTATGGATATGAGAAAGAAAAAGAAAGCTTGAGCACTGAAGAATTGATGTTTTTGAATTATGGTGTTGGAGAAGACTCTTGAAAGTCCCTCGGACAGCAAGGAGATTAAACCAGTCCATACTAAAGGAAATCAGTCCTGAATATTCATTGGAAGGACTGATGCTGAAGCCAAAACTCCAATACTTTGGCCACCTGATACAAAGAACCGACTCATTGAAAAAGACTCTGATGCTGGGAAAGATTGAAGGCAGGAGGAGAAGGGGACAACAGAGGATGAGATGGTTGGATGGCATCACCGACTCGATGGACATGAGTTTGAGTAAGCTCCGAGAGTTGGTGATGGACAGGGAGGCCTGGCGTGCTGCAGTCCATGGGGTTGCAAAGAGTCAGACACGACTGAGTGACTGAACTGAACAGCACTATGAACCAATTAAACATAACGAGACTCCAAACTCCTAAAGGGCAGAGACTCTGTGAATCAATATTTTATTTCCATGGCTTACCAAGTATCTCAATAAACACATGCTGATTAACTAAACGGATGAAAGAATAAATCTAATGTCAAATAAAAGTAGTTTCATAGTTGACTGTTTTGCAAAGATGGCCGACCCTTGCTCTGGGATCAATAGTTCATGGAAAGGATGCAAATCCCTGGGTTCTCCTCATGCTACCCCACACAATATGTTCTAAGAACCTGCTTCTCCTGTGGAGATGTGAGCTGACTATGGGCATGAATGGAATAGTACACAAGCTTCATAAAAACGGACTGCAGCTTCTTCATACCTGACTCTCAACCAAAGAATCATTTTCTGCCGGCAAGACTAGAACAAAATGTATGTTTTTATCTTTCCCTTCACACTGACCAAGTTCACCAAGTTACATGGCAAGGCGGCTCCCCATTTTCTACATGGGAGGGGCTCAGGGACTGGGGTGTGCAGGTTGTGTTGGAATTGAATTTCCACAGCAAACAATCTGTGCTTAGACCGTATATTTATCTGGGCTGTTTTGCAGATACTGAGGAGATTCCCGAGAGTTTGGTAAGGCCTCCCCAGCCAACCCGTAGTCACCATTTTAGAGAATCATAGCCTACTCCCTTCACAAGCCAGTGAGAATTCCATAAACTGTCATTCAAAGTATCGGCTTTTCCCTTGGAGCGGTTTATCTTATCACCATGTCTCCCCTAGTGCCCCCACCCCAACAAAAGAAACCCCACAATTTCATCAACGCACAAAATCAGAGACTCTCAGATCAGACAAAACCTTTAAGATTAACAGCCCACCCATGTGGTTTTAATCCCCACTCTAACGCACCCTCCAGATTCAGGGAACACGGACGCAATTTTAGGGAGTCTCTGACATATGTCTGATATTTTAAGCACATACATACACTGTATTTACATGAATTCACGTCCCTGTAAAAACAGGTAGTTACCTTGATTTCCCCTCCGATCTCTGGTCAAGGAAACTGGGACCCGGACATGCTGGGTGACTCACAGCCCACAGCTGTTGAGTCAGAGTGAGATATAGACCTGGAGAAACTCCGAAGATGGTGCTCTTCCCAAGTCTGTACCCCACGGAAGCCAAGGGACTGACGCCATCCGCTGCGAGAAAAGTCCTTCTGAGGATGAGTAGCCACCAGTGCCCTTGCCTTTCACCCACCGTGCCTTGGAGCTCAGGACTAGAGACTCTCGTGTGGCCAGCATCTCAGACAGGTGAAGACAGTTCTCGGGTCCACCCGCTTCCACGGGCCCACGGCCCATTCAGGTGTTACCCAGCCAGGTGTCTGCTGGCAGTGCTCTCCTCCTTCTCCGCCTTCAGGGTGAGCACGGGACAGGGAGGCGAGATGGGAGGCGAGGGGAGAGAACCATGAACACCTGTGGTCGATCACGTGGCGACTGTAAGAGCGCAGCGACAAATGGCTTTGTGTTTTGAGACCTCTGAGCCTGAAGTCCGTGCCTGAGAAAGCTGCCATCTCTGCTTCTCATTGTCTTTGTGGGAAAGAAGCAGACAGGTGCACACAGGAGGGACTGGGGCTGCAACCTGCCCTCCCTGCCTGCCCCACAGATCAAGGGCCACAGATGCCTATTTTTATAGTCTTTTTAAAAAGCTTTCCTCCCCACTTTCCTTCTCTCCTTCCCTCTTCCTCTCCCTCCCTCCCTCCTTTCTTTCTTCCTCCCTCCCTTCTTTCCCTCCTTCCTTCCTCCACACAGCACAACATTACAGTTCTAGTGAACTAAGAATCTAAAAGTCTAGGTTCAGAATCTGGCTTTGCAACTCACTGCTAGGGTGATGTCTGGTCACTCACTGCAGCTTCTTGGGGCTCAGCCTCCTCACTTCTGCCAGGAGGATTACAATGATTCGGCACCCACTGCAGACACTTAAATGCACTCTGGAACCATAAACACTGTATACCATGAGGGCTGTTAATTGCATGACTAGGGATTTACTGGTAATAAGTACTGACTGCAGACCAAGGCTTATTTCCAAGGTTCTCCACACATCCTCATATATTATCCCATATGGTATTAGGACCTGAAGGGATGTGGCTTGTTGCTTTCACCTACCATTTAATAGTAGCTGAAGAGAAGACAGGGCCGAGGACATTGTTTTGGGTAGTATTTAAAGATCTCCATTTATCGGGCTGTTGTTCGGGGACCTTCAACAGAAACACGAGGAAAGTTCTTAAACATAAGCCATGATACTCCCATTCAATAAGCTATCATGCAGCCAGAGAAAATGATGTGTCAATAGAATATTTAATGACATGAAAAGATAGTCCCAATGTTTTTAAGTGAAATAAGCTAGTTACAGAATAGAATATAAATTATGATCCTTTCATAAACAATATAGGTTTACACAGAAGAGGACATAGCCTGGTATGTTTGCATTTGTTATCTTTACTTGGTAGAACCACAGGTGAATTTTATTTTATTTTCTGCTTATTGATATTTCTTCAATTTTTTGCAAAAAAGATGTCTTTACAAGAAAAGATTTTTTTAAATAAACTCGAGCAAGTCCAAAGTGGCATGCTCACTAACTTCTCAAGTCCAGAGCATAATGTTTGGCCCAGTTACCTTCTTTTAATTGTTCTTTGAGCAATTGCATGGCTGTACTTCTTGTAAATAAACCACATCCTAATGCATGGATTCTAAGAAACTCAACCCCTACCTCAGTGTTAGCTGAAAGTACATCACCCCCCTGCATACCCTGAAACTCCACTGTCTACAGACAGTTTGCACTGAGGTGACTCAATGATTATGCCAGGTTGATTTTGAAGCCTGGTAGAAATGTGCAGCCATGTTTTATAAAGTACATATGGATGTATTTCCATATTAGTAATGACTCTAAGCGGAGAAGGCAATGGCACCCCACTCCAGTACTCTTGCCTGGAAAATTCCATGGACAGAGGAGCCTGGTAGGCTGCGGTCCATGGGGTCGCATAGAGTCAGACACGACTGAAATGACTTAGCAGCAGCAGCAGCAATGACTCTATGATATTATTTGCAAAGCAGAAACAGACAAACAGATATAGAGCATAAATGTATGGGAAAGATGGGCGGGATGAATTGGGAGATTGGGATTGACACGTATACACCACTGATACTATGTATAAAACAGATAACTAATGAGAACCTACTGTATAACCCAGGGAACTCTACTCAGTGCTCTGTGGTGACCTAAATGGGAAGGAAATCCAAAAAGAGGGGCTGTATGTATACGTATGGCTGATTCACTTTGCTGTACAGTAGAAACTAACACAGCAGTGTAAAGCAACTATTCTCCAATAAAAAATGTAACCATTCTTTATAATGCACATTTATGTACATGTATTTATACTTGGCCAATTACGAATTCACAGTGGCCCTTAATACACACGTAATCTATACAGAACAGTGAAAGCATGGTTTAGTAGAAGGCCAGTGGACTGAGAACAAAACATTGATTCAGGTCATCCTTGGCATCTGGCCCCATCACTTCATGGGAAATAGATGGGGAAACAGTGGAAACAGTGTCAGACTTTATTTTTGGGGGCTCCAAAATCACTGCAGATGGTGAGTGCAGCCATGAAATTAAAAGATGCTTACTCCTTGGAAGGAAAGTTATGACCAATCTAGATAGCATATTCAAAAGCAGAGACATTACTTTGCCAACAAAGGTCCGTCTAGTCAAGGCTATGGTTTTTCCTGTGGTCATGTATGGATGTGAGAGTTGGACTGTGAAGAAGGCTGAGCGCCAAAGAATTGATGCTTTTGAACTGTGGTGTTGGAGAAGACTCTTGAGAGTCCCTTGGACTGCAAGGAGATCCAACCAGTCCATTCTAAAGGAGATCAGCCCTGGGTGTTCTTTGGAAGGAATGATGCTAAGGCTGAAACTCCAGTACTTTGGCCACCTCATGTGAAGAGTTGACTCATTGGAAACAACTCTGATCCTGGGAGGGATTGGGGGCAGGAGGAGAAGGGGATGACAGAGGATGAGATGGCTGGATGGCATCACTGACTCGATGGACGTGAGTCTGAGTGAACTCCGGGAGTTGGTGATGGACAGGGAGGCCTGGCGTGCTGCAATTCATGGGGTCGCAAAGAGTCGGACACGACTGAGCGACTGAACTGAACTGAATTGACAACTTGTTCTAGACATTTAGCGCACGTGCCTCAGTTTACTCATCCATGTGGAACGCCTTAGGTGGTCTGGTGGTGCCCGCAAGAACCTTTCAAGAGGTTGAGCAAGTCTAAATCCCAGTCATGTGCTTTGGTGGTTGTGTTATTTAACCTTGTGATCCTCGGTTTTCTTCTCTGTCTCAGGGGTAGCAGCGCCTCCCTCATGGAGTGCTATGCCTGACACATTGAAATCTTCCACAAATGATAGGGAGAAAGGCTTGGCAACTGCATCCTTCCCTTGAATGGAGGAGGAAAGCGTCGGGTTCCTTTTCATTGTCCTGTCAAAGTTGTGCAGAGGGCCACAACAACACAATGTTGAACGTCAACAAAAGGTGCATGGCACACCTGGCATAAGAGTCTCATGTCTTCAGCAGAGTCAAGCAACAACTTGCTTCAAAGATCCATGAATTATCTTGATAATAAAAGCTTCCTCTTTCCAGCAATGGAACCTTTACATGATGACAATTTAAGATAAATTTCCTGTATTTTTCTTTTATCCTGACTTTTTCTTTTTAAAGAAATTTTTTTTTTGATGAGGATCATTTTTAAAGTCTCCATTACATTTGTTATAATATTGCTTCTGTTTTGGTCTTTTTGCTATGAGGCACGTGGGATCTTAGCTCCCTGACCAGGGATCGAATCCACCCGCCACCCCCTGCACCGAAAGGTGAAGTCTTAACCACTGGACTGCTAGGGAAGTCCTCTATTCTGACTTCTTAACTGAACAGACTGATCTGCATGTCATTTCCATTGATGTCTCAGGTCCCCACTATCCTGCCGTGAGGGTGACAGCTCTTTACCTACCTAATGCTTGGACCCCTCCCTTCTTAGGCTCTAGATTTTTTTTCTTTTGCTGCTATTGTCTCTGCCTTAAAAAGTGATCTTTATCACCTGCTAGTTGCAATAAAACCAGTGCTATAGGATTATCCAGTACAAACTCCCTCTTTAAGAACTAAGAAGCAAATTTGGAGAGGTGAAGGGAGGCTGTGAAGATCAAGTCTCCTTGAGGTGTTTAATCGACGATGGATTGGGAGCTGAGTGAAGGAGCTTAACAGGAATTGCATGGTAAATAAAAATCAATACAAATCAGATGAAAGTCATCTGAAAGAACGGAAGCACGTGGCTTGAGTCCAGCTGCTATATGGTACTTCTTTTCCAGAGACCCTCAGAAATCTTTTCTCTACACCTCTTGCATTATGAGGGCTGCGGGAGGTGGGAAAGTAACCTCCAGGTAAGAGAGGCCACCTGTATGCACACACACACAGCACAGTCCATGTGTGCACGCAGAGATACACACCCACACACAGATCGGGGAGGAGACGAGGTACCTATATGAGTTAGCTCAACGAAATAAGCCATTTAACTCCTGTTGGCTTAAACAGGTCTTGTTTTAAACGATGCACTTTCAGATAACCTGTGGGAGATCTGTGCACTGAAAGTGTTAAAGGGCTTGAGAAATCTCCACCCAGAGGGTAGTCAAATCCTTCCTCACATTTCCTGCCTATTCCAGCAGCAATGGCCTCAAATGCCTATTGAAGAAACCTGCCTTTTCTCTCCAATACCACAGAACGACTGCCAGCCAAGGAACAAATACAAAAACTTTAACAGCATCTCAAGAGTGTTCCCCCTTTGCTCCTCACCAACTACTGACAATCAATGTAAAAGTAATCCTAGTTTTTATTTGAAGCTATCTTGGCTTTAAAAGAACCTTCCAAAAAATGATTGATGCGATGAATTAAACCCATAGGCAACCCCTGAAATCTGCTTTGAATAGCAACAAATTCCTAACAATATCTTCAACGCCTGCAGCAACGAAATCTAATCTCTGAACTCCTAAAGGTCAAGATTTGCTGTCTGGTAGCACGGCTCAAGAGTAAATGCTCCCTAATGCTGCGCTAGGCGATTGCTTTGCACTCCAGACAATGTCAATTTTGTCCAAGTAGCTGCAGATGTGTCTAGCATTAAGTCAGAATGGTGTCAAGGGCCCTTCTTGAACACCGGCTGCTTCTCAGAGAGACTGGTCCTAAAGCCCTAGTCTATTACATCCATGCCCAAAAGGCAGACGTTTAAGGCTTAAAGGAGGATGGAGAATAAAGCTGCATTAGATTTTTTAATGTTTCTGAGTCAGGAGACCCAGGGGAAGAAATTCTCTGGTGATCCAAATGTCCTTCCCTCTCCCCTCCCATCACCAACGGTCCTCTGGATTTCCTGATTAAGGTGCTGCCGCAATATCTATGAAGTCCTACCCTTGAGCTGCTTTCCTGATAAACCATTCATCACCACTCTGGCCCATTCTAGCTATGGAAAAGCTATAATAGACTAATGCACCCATTACATTAAAAAATGTATATGTTACAGGAAGTAATGTGCCAAGGGAAGGCATGGGGTGGACGGTGGGGGAGCGAGATGGAAGCAACCTCTGAACGGAGTACTCAGAATAATGAAGTCTGTAAATGAATCAGCCTGTCCATTCCCAGCCGTGCAAAGAAGACACGCCTCCAACCACAACAAAACATGCTTCTTTAGTTTAAACCTTTTTTTAAAAAAAAGCAGGAAACCGTTATAGATGATTTGAAAGCATTCTTAAACTAGAAGATATGGGTGAAGGTATTTTAGTTTCTAAAACTGGTAGGGCTGAGTGTAAACCAAGTAATTATTCTCATATTTTACCATGAAAACCCATTCATCCATCAGTCTGGGGTGATTAATCTTTTATTCCTTTTCTTCTGTGTTCTCATCATCCTCTGTCAATCTTGAAATAAGGAAATGTCTACCTGGGACAGACTGCCATGAGTTTCCATAGGTATCCCTCTCTGTGGAGGAAATAGTTTTCAAGGCAGGGGAAATGGGAATGTTGTTTCCTGTGTCAAACAAAAGACTCTTCTCTTTGGGTATCTCACACTCTCACTTGGCAGCATCCATGACCCAGGAGGAAGGGACATGCTACATAGTTTTCCAAACCTTTATGAGTTTCCTCCTCAGCAACAGATGAAGTTGCAGAGGTTGCCATCAATTTATTCTGGATCGTCTCTGTCCAAAAACAACAATGTATTCTACAGGTGAAATGTCATTTGTTCTGTAAAGGCAACAAAAGAGGAGAACCTAATTTCTCTGAATCAGGAAATGAGAGGTTATTGAAAACTCTGGGTTTGATTCTCTTCTTCACCTCAGTCCTGGCTGCATCATGCCTTTGGTCATTTTTTACTGTCAGTAACTTGCACTGGATGATAAGTACCAATGTAAACATCTATGGGTATCAGCTCAGAATGCAGGCCGGGAACACAATGAGAGGAGGGAGCAGATGTGAAGTGAGTGGTGGGACCCATGGTGACATTCTCAGCTTTGAGCCAAGTGTTGCCATGTAGAAATGCTTACTTCCAATGCTGGATCATCTTAGCTGTTGTTATTTTAATGAGAAGGGAAATCTGGATTTTTATTGTGGGCAAAATCTCCAGATTGTTGAATATTGGTTCAAATTTTTAAAAGCTGAGACAAAATTCAGCTTCCTACCCCATCTGGCACCCACTGGGGTGCCATTTGTATGTTCTGCTCTAAATCCATTTACAGCTCAGCTCAAATGGGTAGTTATATGACCAATGAGATGCTTTGATAGAGAAATCCCCCTAGATAAGGGGTGATCCTACCTGCATGTCCATGTAGGCCTGCAGATTAAGCAAATCCTGGGATTGAACCTACGGGAGTGGGTTCAAAGTCTTCTTATTCTAAAAGTGGGAATATGGGCATAATTAACAAATGAGGTCTAAAACTAGGAGATGTAGCTGAAGAAGTTAAGAAAGGTGAATTGTATGGACAGATAGCCTAAGATTTAAACCAGGGGTGCTGCTAGGTACTGAATGTGTGTGT
The DNA here is from genome assembly GCF_032452875.1 of Bos javanicus. Taxonomy (NCBI): domain Eukaryota; kingdom Metazoa; phylum Chordata; class Mammalia; order Artiodactyla; family Bovidae; genus Bos; species Bos javanicus. Next base: position 49,899,961 of record NC_083877.1, on the reverse strand, counting down.
CCCCCAGATTCATGCACTGAAGCCTGAGTTTCCAATATGGTGGTGTTGGAAGATGGGGCCTTTGAGGGGTAACTGGCTGGGTTTGGATGAGGTTATGGGGGTTAAGCCCCCTTGGAACTGGTGCTCTCTCTCACCCCTCTCTTGCTCCCCCAACCCCCCCCCCTTCCCTCCATGTGAAGATACAAGAAAGCAGCCATCTGTAAACCAGGAGAGGGCCCTTATGTTGTCATCCTGATCTCACATGTCCAGCCTCCAGAACTGTGAGAAATAAACATTTACTGTTTAAGCCACCCAGTCTATGACATTCTGTTACTGCTATCCAGACTGATTCAGACAGATGCTAAGTAGGATTTATCACACCTGCCAACTCTAACTGACCAGGGTCCTAGGCTTTTGGGGGTTTGGACATCTGGGAGGCAAGAGCGCAAAGGTGGTGGTGTCTCCAGTGCAGTGTCTTGGTATCCCTGGTCTGAAAGAGCCTAAGAGTAGAGGCGTTACCAGGCAGTGAGCTCTTCCTCGGACCAGCAGGGGTTCCACTTCCACCACACGGTCACAGCCCTCAGCATAAGTCTGTTCTGTATCTTCAAGTCATGTTTATAGTGATTCCAAAGAACACATCAGAATTTGGATTTATATCAGGCTTTTTGAAATAGTAAAGAATGTTTCACATTGGAAAGAACAGTTTAAAATATGGTCTAAAGCAAATGACTCAAATTCTGATTATAGAGAAAAATATCAAGTGATAACATGTATAAGGGTATACGGGTCCCACACTTGGCATTTAATATTTAAATATTAGAATTCATATTATAAATATTAGAATTATAATTAGAATTCTAATTATATTAGAATTATTAGAAGTAAATATTGTAATTCTAATATTTTAACATTAGAATCCACTCAAGTGGATGTGGTAGGGTAGCACTCACATTCCCCTTCCCTCTGCCAGCTGCGGGGAGGCCTGCATACTGATGGCTCACATCTGAGTCCTCTCCAGGTCCTGCCTTCAGTCACAGACCAGCCGCTGGGCACAGCCTCCCTTCTGCAGCTGGCTGGTCAGAGAAGGATACAAACTCCAGGCCTCTCTGGCCTCATGTTGGACAGCTCTGAAAGGCCATCTGAGCTCCAAAACTCGCCAAACCTTGTTTCAACTATGCTACAGTTCAGTTTTCCTTTGCCCAATCCTTCCTCCTCCACTCTTCATTCTGCACATAAATCTCAGAATCTGTTTCCTGGAAAATTGACATACAACACAGACCTAGCTGAAACATAAGAGAATAATAGGATATCAAAGATGCCATATGCCCAGCTAATTTTAAGTGACTTTCACACTGAAAGAATAAAATTGCAACTTGAGGGAAGCGAGGAAGAGGCCATGTCAAGCTTTACCTATGTGTAAGGAATACATGTCCAATTTACTTAGGATGCCTCTTTGTCCATTTGAGGAACTCTCCCCACTCCAATGATGAGATTTGAAGAGCAGGTGCCAACTGTGGTGCCCAAGTCCTGAGGCAGGACTTGGTTCCCCATATCTGGTAGACAATGATTAGTGCAAGAGAAGGGCATGTGACCAAGGCAGAGTCAATAAGAGTCGTTTCATGGGATTGAACAGTGTATACCATGAAAGAAACACTATGTCTTGCCTCTTACATCATAAGCTATGATAATATAAGCCTGGAGCTGCTAGCAGCCAGGTACCTCACTGCCCATTTACAGTAGAAGAGAAAAAAGTCAACACAGAGAGAAGTACAGCAAGAGATGAAGAGATAAAGAGAAGGAAGACCACATTGTATGTGCCCTTGGATTTGACTGTGCTTGAAATCAGAACTAATCTTGGACAAACCAGTTACACAAACCAAAAAATTTCCCCTTCATTTTGCTTAAGCTGTGTTGAGTTGGGAAGTCTACCCTTTGCAGCCGAAAAGAGTCCTGATGAGTTCACTGCACAAATCATCCAATCAGAGACAGAGTAAAACAAAACCAGACCACCACCCTAAGGGGTAACGGCAAAGCGGAGGTCTGTAGCATCAGAGCCAAGAGCTCTTCCAAACAGAGTGATGCAGCCATAAACCAGAGAAGATGTATTCTGGGGAAGCTGTTGTTTAGAAGTTCCAACTGAGAATCAGAATTAATATAGGCAGAATACACACGAGAATACAGGCATATATAAAATGGTGTTTGCTCTGTAAAAAAAAGTCACAGATAACCCATGAAAACAAAAACAAGCAGCACAATAAAAATTATACCTGGCATTCTTAGAGGAATACCAGAGTAGAAAGGAAAACAGTGCTGAGTTGAAGTCAGGGTGCTTGGGCTAAGAAGGCTGAGAGCAGTGGAGGAAGTTCAGGTCCAGACGGGCAGTCTAGAGGAAGCAGCTGTCAGACTTACGTTAGTGCAGGTCTTTCCACATCAAGAAAAGTGGGTGGTGAAGGAGACTCACTGGTTTACTCATATCTTGCAATTCATAAGCAGAACAGATTATCTGTGAAGTTCACAGTAATTAAGGGTCAGTACCCTGTCTTACCTTGCTGGTTCAGACAGTAAAGAATCCAGCTATAATGTGGGAGACCTGGGTTTGATCCCTAGGTTGGGAAGATCCCCTGGAGGAGGGCATAGCAACCCACTCCAGTATTCTTGTCTGGAGAATCCCATGGACAGAGGAGCCTGGTGGGCTACAGTCCATGGGGTCGCAAAGAGTTGGACATGACTGAGTGATTAAGCACAGCACAGCAAACCCCTGGCTTGCAAAAGCCCTTCTAAGATCCTGTGAGGGGCTCTTGAAATTTGTTCACTTGGTCATATGTGTTTGTAAAATTTGCACAAGTAAGCTAACTTGGCCACAATTGATTAACAAGTGCTTTAAGACACTCTTTCTAACCTGATTTCTCCTCTTTCTTACTGACCTTCATTGTCACATGGCATCAAGTGGTCATGAACATCTTGGGGATCTAGCTAAGGGGAAGTTGAATTGAGGACCCATTTTGATTGGGTTTGGTGGATCATTTTTAGGTAGTTCAAGGTCTCTTCCACGTACAGCTATACCAGTATTGCTTATAGTCCTGCTACAGTTATGTCCTCCAGGGATACACCTATACCCTGCTGGCTTACAAGATGCAGGACAAGAGATGCTAGAGCCATGTGACTGTGTCCTCTGCCACCTGAATCAGGCATATATGGGTAAGGGAGGAGAATGCATTCTGAAATCTATACAGCCAGAAAGCAGTCCTCTGGATCATTCTTCAAATCAATCATCTTATGTGAAAAATTCTAAGACTAGGATCTAGTTCTCATCATCAACTCATCAGAACAGGGGCTGCATTTCCTGTCAACAATAAACTCAGTTAATTGTGGGGACATAATCACTAAATATGTTCTAAAATTTTGGTAAGAATTTCCTGACTTGGCATATATAAGGGTTCTTGTGTTAAAGGCAGAAACCTCTGGCAATATTACAAAGCCGGTGCTTCTAAGTTATACGCTTTATGCATTTTCACAGAAACTATTGAATCAAGTTAAATATTTTATGCCTCTCTACAAAATACAACATGAATGAAGATAACACAAAATTCTTATATCACGTGCCCACACTGAGCACTTTGACAATGAAATGGTTAATGAATGATAAACTGATCATTTCAAAAAGTATTTAAGATTAGTCCTTGCACAAGAAAACTTGAAATGTTCTAAAGGTTTACATGTCTCAAATGAAAGAAACTGAGTGAAGTTTTCCCCTAATTTAAAAACAATCCTAAAAATGCATTTGACATGATTAACACCAATTCATGAAGCTGAAAAAAAAAAAGATTTCCCAACTGGTCAACAAGTGACTTTCTTTTTTTTTTTTTTTGGTCCACCATATTAAAGGAAATCTTTGATTTTCTCTATAGAAAATATTGGAAAACTGTCATTTGAGAAGACAATCGAAATATTTGTAGCTAGAAAATATTGGGGGGAAATATTTTTAAAATGTTATAGAAATATGCCAATCGAATAATATTGGGCCTAATTAATGTTATTTTTCTGTATATCATTTTGTGATGCTTATATAGCATTTTATCATTTATTCTGCTTTCTATTATCATTCTAAATAAATACACACATTCATATCCAGTTTTTTTTATTTTATTTTTTAACTTTACAATATTGTATTGGTTTTGCCATATATCAAAATGAATCCACCACAGGTGTACATGTGTTCCCCATCCTGAACCCTCCTCCCTCCTTCTCCCCATACCATCCCTCTGGGTCGTCCCAGTGCACCAGCCCCAAGCATCCAGTATCGTGCATCGAACCTGGACTGGCGACTCGTTTCATATATGATATTATACATGTTTCAATGCCATTCTCCCAAATCATCCCACCCTCTCCCTCTCCCACAGAGTCCAAAAGACTGTTCTATATATCAGTATCTCTTTTGCTGTCTCGTACACAGGGTTATTGTTACCATTTTTCTAAATTCCATATATATGCGATAGTATACTGTATTGGTGTTTTTCTTTCTGGCTTACTTCACTCTGTATAATAGGCTCCAGTTTCATCCACCTCATTAGAACTGATTCAAATGTATTCTTTTCAATGGCTGAGTAGTACTCCATTGTGTATATGTACCACAGCTTTCTTATCCATTCATCTGCTGATGGGCATCTAGGTTGCTTCCATGTCCTGGCTATTATAAACAGTGCTGTGATGAACATTGGGGTACACGTGTCTCTCTCCCTTCTGGTTTCCTCAGTGTGTATGCCCAGCAGTGGGATTGCTGGATCATAAGGCAGTTCTATTTCCAGTTTTTTAAGGAATCTCCACACTGTTCTCCATAGTGGCTGTACTACTTTGCATTCCCACCAACAGTGTAAGAGGGTTCCCTTTTATCCACACCCTCTCCAGCATTTATTGCTTGTAGACTTTTGGATCGCAGCCATTCTGACTGGCGTGAAATGGTGCCTCATAGTGGTTTTGATTTGCATTTCTCTGATAATGAGTGATGTTGAGCATCTTTTCATGTGTTTGTTAGCCATCTGTATGTCTTCTTTGGAGAATTGTCTATTTAGTTCTTTGGCCCATTTTTTGATTGGGTCATTTATTCTTCTGGAGTTGAGCTGTAGGAGTTGCTTGTATATTTTTGAGATTAGTTGTTTGTCAGTTGCTTCATCTGCTATTATTTTCTCCCATTCTGAAGGCTGTCTTTTCACCTTGCTTATAGTTTCTTTTGTTGTGCAGAAGCTTTTAAGTTTAATTAGGTCCCATTTGTTTATTTTTGCTTTTATTTCCAATATTCTGGGAGGTGGGTCATAGAGGATCCTGCTGTGATGTATGTCGGAGAGTGTTTTGCCTATGTTCTCCTCTAGGAGTTTTATAGTTTCTGGTCTTACGTTTAGATCTTTAATCCATTTTGAGTTTATTTTTGTGTATAGTGTTAGAAAGTGTTCTAGTTTCATTCTTTTACAAGTGGTTGACCAGTTTTCCCAGCACCACTTGTTAAAGAGATTGTCTTTAATCTATTGTATATTCTTGCCTCCTTTGTCAAAGATAAGGTATCCATATGTGCGTGGACTTATCTCTGGGCTTTCTATTTTGTTCCATTGATCTATATTTCTGTCTTTGTGCCAGTACCATACTGTCTTGATGACTGTGGCTTTGTAGTAGAGCCTGAAGTCAGGCAGGTTGATTCCTCCAGTTCCATTCTTCTTTCTCAAGATTGCTTTGGCTATTCGAGGTCTTTTGTATTTCCATACAAATTGTGAAATTATTTGTTCTAGCTCTGTGAAGAATACCGTTGGTAGCTTGATAGGGATTGCACTGAATCATATCCAGTTTTGTATCTGTAATTTTGTATTTTTGGTAAGACCTCCCACCCTATACCTCAGATTGTATAAGCACCAAGCCCCACAAAACCTGTTGCTGGGGTTGAATTTCCTCCACTGGACAAGGAACAAAGTTCAGAAGTGAAGAGGCCTTGAGCCAGCCCTCCTAGTCCCACCCTAGTGACTGTGGCAAAGGTTTACATTTTTATGATCTGCATTCATAGCCAGCTGACTAGACTTTGTGTTTATTCAAGGGACTCAATTCCTTCCACACCTTTCTATCTCCCTGCTGAAACTGACCTGGTGTCTGGGATTCCTTTAACAGAAGTAAGAGAATCCTATTTTTGTACGGTACAGTTTAAAATGCAAATGTTTGGCTTAATTAAATCTTCAGTGTAAATAGGTTTATTTTTCACTGTTTGTAAGGAATGCAATGGGGATCAAATGATTAGGGGAAAGAGGGAGGAATGGGAAGAGAGAAGAGGAAGAAAGAAAGAGGAATGAGAGTGAGCATCCTTCCAACCAAGGGGAGATGGAATGATGCAGAAATGAAATGGGGAACAACTGCACAGACTAACAACTCTTGTGCCCTTACCTTCAGCACAGCGGTGCCAAACAGAGCCAAACAGAGCACACAGTGCCAAGGGATGCTGGCACGTGGCTGCCAGCACGGGTAGCCCAGCTGCATGATTTATGGAGGGTTTTCCAGCACAGCCCTAACATCCTGTAAAGAAGGTTCATCCCCGGGGATTCGTTAATCAGGAGCACTGTGCAAACACCACTTCCTGTGGGATGTTAATAGTGTCTGTAAGCAATAGCGAGAGCACAAGCAGGGAATCATTGTTTAGTGGAGAGAGAAATTAGCTCACCACTCTAAAAGAAAATTTGCCTCAATGTAGAAAAGACCTCTTTGCTAATAAGTGAACAATAAGCAACTTTCTTATGAAGGAACTTGAATATCTGGAAAGCAGATTGTATACTTACTAAAAAGTAAGTACTTTCTTGGATCTCCTAGGCTTCTTGGGGTTAGGATTTTCTTGGAAAGATCGAGCAGGCTGGGCTACCTGATTTCAGCCTGAGAGTTGGACTTCGGCTGTTTATTTACACGAGCTGTTTGTGTACATGGGTTAGTATACATCAAGGAGAAAGATGGGACTTTTAAGGCAATGGTGTGCTACCCATCCCCACTCCCCCTGGGTCTGGCTTTCAGCCCTACAGGGGAGAGGCAGGGCCAGATGTGGAGTGTGCTCCTCCCTGGCAGGTTAGAGGCTCTACTGGGAGAGAAGCAACCTTATCCCCTGTCTTGGGAGCATCAGAAAGTGGTGTCCTGGCCCAGATGCTGGCAGCATCCTGGGCATGAAGACAGCTGCTCTGGTGACATATTGAGGAGCAGAGTAGGGCAGGTAAGAAGGACTTATGAGGACGGAAGAACACAGCAGAATCATAAGCTGGAGGTCGAGCTGGCCTAGGAGTCCCTTTGGCTTTATCCCTTGCCTCCCACCTTCACTAGATCTCACCATTCCTAAGACCAGGAAAACTGAGATGTCCAAGGAAAAGGAGAGAAGAGGCAGTGTTTCTCCCTCACTTAATACTAACTGCCTGCAGTCCACACTGAGGACAGAGACTCCTGCGTGGAGCACAGCCCAGAGCCACCTCATCAGGCCAGTTACAGGGTAGGCACAGTCCAGTATGAGACAGTGGGGCCAGGGCTTCAGAGCCTTCAACACAGAGAAGCCAAAGTGGTGCATTTGAAGAGTGGAATCATCTCCAGGAGACTGGACAGTGCCTCGGACTTAACCCCCGAACCTGGCAGGGAGAAGAGTTTCCTGAGCCCCTGCTTCCCAGATGCTAATCCTAGAACTCATTCTCCAAGACTCACAGATTTCCTCTTCTAAGAAGAGACTGCTGCTGCTGCTGCTGCTGCTGCTAAGCCGCTCAGTCACGTCCGACTCTGAGACCCCATAGACAGCAGCCCACCAGGCTCCCCTATCCCTGGGATTCTCCAGGCAAGAACACTGGAGTGGGGTGCCATTTCCTTCTCCAGTGCATGAAAGTGAAAAGTGAAAGTGAAGTTGCTCAGTCATGTCCGACTCTTCTCGACCCCATGGACTGCAGCCTACCAGGCTCCTCCATCCATGGGATTTTCCAGGCAAGAGTACTGGAGTGGGGTGCCATTGCCTTCTCCCAAGAAGGGACTGAGCAGAAGACATATCTCTTCCTTCTGGCCCCCAGTCCTGCCCCTGGTAACACTGTTGCATCCATCAGAACTCTTATTGTTGCAAATGGCAGAAACATTGAAACTGACTTTAGGCACAAAATTGGTGAGGTAGATTTTTCTTGTCCTGGACCATTTTTAAAGTCTTTTTTTAATTTGTTGCAATATTGCTTCTGTTTATGGGTTTTTTTTTTAATGTTTTATTTTTTTGACCAAGTGGCATGTGGGATCTTAATCACTTAACCAGGGATCAAACCTCCACCCCCTGCATTGGAAGGGGAAGTCTTAACCACTGGACCACAAGGAAGTCTCTTTGTGGACCTTAGAGTCCACAATTTCAGAGACAGACTCTTTCTCTAAATGTAAGGAAGGCAAAAGTAGCAAAGCAGCTTCTTAATGGTCAGGCTTGGGCCATGTGACCAGTTTTGAACCAATCACCGTATCTAAGAGGATGAAACTATCCAGTTGGAAATGAGAATGGAACCAACTCTATTTCAACACATGGACTGAACGTTGGGGTGGGGAGGGGTAATTCCTCACCCAATTAGTACTCATATAAGATTTAGTTTAAATGATCAGAAAAGTCAGCCTTGAAGGGGTCAGGAAGCATCAAAAATGGACATGTGAAAGAGAGAGGGGGCATTCCATAGCTATTTGGTGGCAGCAGAAAGAATTAAATTATGAGCCAGCTGTGTTCACTCAAGTTTCAGATCTTATATGGTTTCCACTGGTGAACAAAGTTGCCATCTTTATCGGCCCCACCCCTCTCCTCACTGTCTGTTCTCATCATGACATTCAGGGTGTCTTTACTGCTTATCATCATGTGCTGAAGGAATGCCCGGTCCTCAGCTCCCTGAACAGAGAGGCAGTGCTGGGCTCTTCCATGCCCAGTGGTAGCCACTGACTGGAGAAGAGATGGGGACAGGATACAAGAGTGGTCCATCTGTGGGCACCTCCATGAGATGTCATGGAGACAAGCGCAATTAACCAAACCAATCAGACTGGGGCTCTGGGAAAGCACCTGGTTCCCGCGGCAGCCTCTGATCTCAGTGGCTTTCTGCCTCCAGTACTAGTTCTAGTCCACATAACTCCTCACAGTAACCACCACTCTGTTTTTCCTTAAGAGGGTCTCAGGAAGTTTTGACAGTTCAGTTTAAACCTCTACTGCAGGGCAACAACTCACTACACTCTAGGAGCAACAGCTTTTATGGTGCCAAATCCTCTCTGGTGACAGGCTAGGTCACAAAACAGCCTAGAGGGAGACACCACGACAGCTAAATTCTCAAGGTTGCTTTCAGGAAACAGATGCTCAGGGTGGCAGACAACACGGTGCATCACAGCAGGGGGTTTGCGCTCTATCGAAAGTACCTGTCCACCGTGCAGACTCTCTTCAGGCCATGAGAATGAACATTCGAGAGGGCAGAAGGGAAATGAGGTCAGGACACCCAGCAACGCACAGTCCTTACTCCAAGAGAGTGGCTCATTAAAAACACTGCTGCCCAAGCAAGATGGAAAGGTGCTTCAGGCCGCTTACCTTTGTCCTGGAACATAGGTATGCTTCAGAAAAAAAGAACAAAAAAGACAAAGCTATGGATAAGAACCAGTATAACAAATTAGAGAAAAAGCTCTTGCTTCCAGGCATATAATATATGAATTTCCTCCACTTGTCAGCTTGTCAAAAATGGAATCCTGAGTCCTCTCAGTCAACATCAAGCCATTGCTGCCTAGTTAACATTAATAGAGGGAGTCAGGGAAGAGGTGAGGGGGAGCATTGGATAAGTGCTGGGGGAGCGCTGCTTTGGAAAAGCACCTTAACCTTTTTGTCTGTTCCAGTTCCTGTGGGGGAGATAGAACAGGTGGGTTTAATTGGCTCTGAACAAAGTCCTTGAAATCCCTGGAAAGCTATGCAACCAGATGTCACTCTTTGGCAATAAGCGTTGAAGAGGCATCTTTGTAACAAGCCCAGAGGAGGGTGGATGGCAGATTTCTTTCAATGAATCTAAGCTCCCACCTTCACTTTACATATATTTTAGGAGGCCCCTCCCCACAAAAAGACAACAAGGTACTTACTGTAAAAGTTTACAATTCAAGTTCTAAGTAGACCATGTAAGGGGTGACATGAAGTTAAAGGACATCTTGTCAAAACAGTATCCATCACAATTGCTCCCCCTTCCCAGCACCATTACACTCTCCTCCACTCCTTGATCTTTAAGGATACTTCACTTTTCTTTATGGAATCATGGAAAGATCACTTTGCCAGGAGACCAAAGTCCTAGATTTGAGTTCTACTTTCATCATTTGCAATGTGTTGGATCCTGGGCACATCGGTTATCTACAACAAGCCTCTGTTTCCTTCAGCAGCAAGAAGAACCAAATGTATTCATCTGCCGGATGTCTGCCAGGCACCTGATTTGTACTGAGTGTAATGAGGAATAGGAAGGAATACAGTTTGAACTAGATTCAGCTCCACCCTTGGGAACTCACGGGACAGCTGATGTCCAGGACTGCGTCTGCAAAGAGCACTTTGCAAAGGGAAACCATTTCTGTTTCCTGTTATGTCCTCTAGATTCATCCTAGATTTTGCCAAGCCCCTGTCCTCGTAGATGGTCTTAGTCTACTTCCTCTTGGTCCCAGCTCCTTTCTTTTTATTTACTTCTAAAGTTGTGGCTTCTAAATGAGCTTCCCTTTGCAAGTAGAGAAGTTTCCAGTTTTTCTTACAGGTTAATCTTTATTGAACACAATCTCCAAAAGAGGTAACTCTTCTACTGTGAGACTCTCCTTTTGGATCCAGGAGAGATTCTCAAACCAAGATGCGCCAATATACAGATGTAGCTTCCATCCAGGCATTCAGACATTGGGACACTGAAAGGGATAGAAACAAGCAGCCACACGCAGGGGTGGCATGTGAATAACTCCTTTCAACAGATGTGTCCCCAGAGCTGTCCCAGAGACTGTTTGGGAGACCTCCCTGCACTGTCTGCTTTATTTCCTTTAGAAGGAGTGGGGTTTTCCTTCTTATGAACAAATGATGTATCTGACATTCTGCCCCAGACAAGCAGGACCCTAGGACACCCACGCTAGGCTGGTCTTGAACAGATGTCTGAGTTTAGCCTAGCAACAAACCGTATGTCTGTGTGCTGCAGTACATGAAGGTATAGCCATGATTTTAAATGAAAAACATGAAAAAGAATCAGCTACTGAATAGCTCACCCAGTATAAACAGTCCCTCAGTGGAAAGACACAGCTGAAAAAGTATCAACCACCAGAGGAAAAAAATATTTAACCCCAGTCAACATTTTAAAAAGATACAGGGGGACTTCCCTAGTGGTCCAGTGGCTAAGTCTCCGTGCTCCCAATTCAGGGGGCCCGGATTCAATCTCTGGTCAAGGAACTGGACCCCACGTGCTGCAGCTAGGACCCAGCACACCCAAATAAATAAGTTAATTTAAAAAATACAGCACCGGTCCAGGCTGGACCTTCAGCTTCTGTTTCCTTCATTGGAATCATTCCATCAGAAAAGTGAGCTTCCACAGGAGCTTTGAGGCTTCACTGGGCCCATGCCAGGCTCCAGAATATAGGAGAAAATCTGTTCTCTCAAGAGGTCTTGCAAAGTGAAAGAAACCTACTTTCAATACATAATCACAACACCATGACAAATACAGCTTTAAAAATGTGTTCCAGGTGGGGAGCTAACAGAGACAGGAGTGACCAACAACATCAGACAGGACGACAGGAAAGGCTTTCTAGAAAAAGCGGGCTTTTGAAAACTGAACAGGAGTTTGTCAGGCAAATTGGGTGAAGTTAGAGGGGGGAGAGGGGAAATTTGAGGATGACAGAGAACAGCACCCACTTGCACCTCAATGCTTTAACCTCCCCTGACTCTCAGGAACACCCCCGCTCTAGTTACTCTAGCCACTCTGCTCTACTTGCCAGAATGGGCGCCCTAGACAGCATGAGAACCGGCCGCACCTTCCGCCTTGCAGACTCAGTGTTTCACATCCTCATCTAGGTCTGCAGCCACCAGCAGACCCCCTTCCCATGTGCGTTTCTCCAGGTCTTGCCTGTGGTCCTGATTTATTCCTCCTCTCCTGGTCCTTCTGAGACAGGCTGGGACCTGGGATCCGTTGTTGCACTGCTGCAATGTTTGTATCTGGACCGATCTCTCCTTCAGCAACAAAATGCAAAGAAACAATAGGGGACTAAAAATAAATGAGTGCCTGGGTACTTGGGGCAAACTCTGGACCCAAAAGCTATACAGAGATCAAGAAACCCAACTGTTGCTTCTGAAGAGCTGAGAGCAAAACTGGGTGCTGGGAGCTAAAGCAGAGTACTGAGCATACTCCCTGCACTCAACACCACCAGAGGGGTAGTCAAAACACCTAAGCCATCCTTCCCACCCTTCTGGCCCAACCCCTGAACACATCCCTACTGTCACCCCATAGAAGAAATAAGCTCACTGCCCCCTCATAAAGAATCTGCCTGCAGTGCAAGAGACCTGGGTTCGATCCCTGGGTTGGAGAAGATCCTCTGGAGAATGAAATGGCAACCCACTCAAGATTTCTTGCCTGGAAAATCTTATGGACAGAAGGATCCTGGTGGGCTATAGTCCATGGGTCGCAAGAGTGGGACACAATTTAGTGACTAAACCACCACCCCTCAGAGAGTGAGAAAGCAAGGCAACATGTAGTTTGTTCTTGCTCCCCCTGCTGCAGCAGGGGCCCCAGTGAAGCCTTGCCTAGATTTCTTGTCTGACCTCTAGTCAATTTCTATTGATCAAGGAGGCCAAGAACCCTGGTCAATAACACTTTACCTGAGATCCCAACATGTTCTGCTTCCAGATTCACCCAAGTTAGGGCCTTGAGATACAGTGAATGTTCCCTGCATTGGGGTGGGGGTGGGTAAGGAAGTAAACTAGGCTTGGAGGATGGTAAGATGTCCCTGGGTGGCAGAGAGGAAAAAATTCAAGGTGGGGATGGAGAGAAGGTGAGCTTACCCTGGGTACTGTGAGCTAGTGGTAACTTTCTCACTGAGCAGTATGAGAGGAAACCTAAGTTTACATCAGAAAAGACACTATTTCAAACAGAAGTTTCCTGGGAAACCCACGACACAAAGGCACCAAGGGCACAGTGTATCCAAACATTCCTGAGCATGACACCTTGTCCCGCCATGCGTCAGAGCTGAGCGACATTCTAAAGCTCCAATTTGTCCTAAGTGAACCAATGTGCAGAACTAACGAGGTCATCAATTTTTCTTCCAGTTAATGAACTCGTCAGAAGGGGTGTGATGCAGCAAGATGATGAGATGAGCAACCAAACCTGATTAAATAGTTCCATCTTCATCAAACAATCAGACTCAGAGCTGAAGCCCCATAATTCACTGTAAGGGGATAATTACACAGAGGGGGCTGCCATCAGGGCCACCCCTCCCCTCACCCAACAGGCTCCATTCCCTTGGGGACAGGGAGGATGTCAGACCTGGGAAAAGGCATTCACTTAATTCAACAACTATTTATGGGCAGCTTGCTCCATGTCAGGTGTGGACCAAAAACCAAGGATGGAGACAAGTATCATGGAACAACAACTAACCAACATATGCTGTGAAAGATGATCCCCCAGCACTTCATACCTAGTGTGAGGGGATAGAGGGGAGCAGGAAAGGGGAGAGGACCAGGGGCATCTTCTCATAAGTGGTCACCCTTGAGCTGGGCTTTAGAGATGAGCAGAATATCATATGGAAAAGAGAGGGGAACTGGAAGGGCATATCAGGCGGAGAGACGAGTTTGAGTAAAGATAAGGTGGTATGATAACATCCAGATAGTCTGAAGAAATGAAACCAAGCAGGACCCTATGAGGCCTTCCCAGAACAGCACTCCCCACCCCCCACAACCTGTCCTCTGATGGCCTTTTGTCCGTAGAAAAACTTTAATTAAAGAATGTATTCAATCAGAGAAGTGCGAAGATGCAGAAAGAAAGGAAAACAATCAAACAGGACCAAATATTAATAGTTTAGCCATTAAGCAAAGTCAAGGGCTGTCATTATCTGCATGAAAATGGGTCTAAACTATGTCCAGGTTTCAGCTAGAAGGGTAGGGAAAGAGAACTTGGAGGACACTTACCTAAAGCCTAGATAGAGAAATGGCATCCAGTTTGCATCTTATTGGCAAGAAGAATGTCACATGACCAACCTAAGTGCAAGGGAGGCTGGGAAATGTGGTGTAGCTAAGATTGACTACAATTACAATATCATGGAAGAAGGGAAGAATGGATTTAGGTGAATAGCTGACAGTTTCTGCAACACTGCCTAAGACTAAAAGGTCTAATTGGTGGACTCGTTCCCACTGTAATTTCTTACGAGGCTCTAGAAAGTCCATAGCAGACTTAAACCTCTTTATTTTCCTCATGACTATAACCTTACTATAGCAGCATACAGTAACCAGTGACTGACTGTACACCACTGTCCGTGGCAGCTGATTAGAAAGGAGTTAAAATTAAAAACAACAGTCTCTCACTACCCTAAACTATAACCAAGAAAGAAATCTGTGCCTTCAAAAAAAGAGCTAGAGATTTATACCATTCGAAAAAATACTCCCATGGAATCCGGGCAAACTTCTGTAGAACTCCAAGATTCCACTGAATACAGTTTGAAACGCTTAAAGCTACGGATAGGACAGGGTTGAATGCTCATTAAGAATTCACCCTTGAAATTTCCTGGTGGTCCAGTGGTTAAGACTGAGTTTCTGATGCAGTGGCCATGGGTTCGACCCCTGGTTAAGGAACTGAGATCCCACAGGCTAAGTGGCATGGTCAAATTGAAAGATAAAGTAAAATGTAAACAAGTAGTTTCAAGTTTTTAAAAGAAAAAGAATTCACCCTGTGATTTAGATTCATGAGCTTCTGCAAACAGAATAGCGCTAGCTTTTTTTTCAGCTGAGGATAGGAGAGCTAAAAGTTTTGACGGGAGCAGAATATTTTGGTATCCGTAAGTGTCTCCCCTGCCTGCAAGATATTCTCCAGTCACCCTACCATGGCAAGCAAGACTCTTTATAACCTGACCACAGCCTAAATTTCCCAATTCAATTCCAACATTTCTTTCCGCCATGCTCCCTGAACCACTTGCTCCTCTCTGAGCATGTCATGTCACCTTTTTACCCTCATGCACATACTGTGTTTTCCCCCTTTATCTCTGTGCATTGGAACTCCACCTTCCTAATGGTCACCACATCTGTCAAATCTTCCCTGATCTTTCTAACTTTGTGTATTTTCTTCACTCTCACATTTCTTTGCTTGTTCCTTACAATGTGTTACAATTCTATCTCATAACATTTGCTGGCTTCCTTGACAAACTCTGTGGCTAGAGTAAGGAACTTCTTCTAGGGTAAGGACAAGTCTCAGTCACCTCTTCCTTCCTGCCATGTCTAGCCTAGTACCTTGAGGTAGTAGGTACACATCAAAAAGCTCCTCCTTTGGTGGGGGGTGTGGCGGGTGGGGTGCCCCACTGAGGTCTTCTGGGATATTAGTTTCCAACCAGGGATCAAACCCAGGCCTCTGGCAGTAGAAACACAGAGTCCTAACCACCGAACCATGAGGGAATCCGCCCTCAAAAAGTTTGTTGAATTACGACTTCAGTCAGAAGTTTTGAGACACTAAGTATTCACTTAAATTCAGTCCTTCTTTAGGGAAGAGAAAGTATTTCCTCAAATGCCAAGGTAACCAGTAATTAATGTGCATTCAAGATATGATTTTAGATTTGGCACTGCATTCCAAACATAAATTTATTCAACTATTCATGTAACATTCTTTGCAAAATATCTGGATTAATAAAAAAATATTTCCTTTGAACAGCTCCCATAATAGGTAGGTATGAGGAATCCAATATTGAACAGACAGGTTTGGCCCTTTTCCTTGAGGAGCTTATGGTGCAACTTGTCAGAGAGCCATCAGATCCATTACCAACTACAGATACTAACTGAGAGCCCATGATATACGGAGGCATCATGCCAGGGGCGGTGGGGTGTTGTGCACTGGTTAGGGTGTGCAGAGTGGAGTATCTGGAAACAGGTCACATACAAAGTCAGAATCTGGTTGAGAAGACAGGACATAGATAAAAACAAAAAAACTGCTAAGTACCATATGCTCCTTAACCAACCAGGAAATCATTCATCAGGGGAGGCAGGTCTTTAGAGGCAGGATTTCTTGCTAAGGCCAAGTAAGTCTGAAAAATGTCATGGAATTGGAGGGACTTGTTCCAGGCCTTGACAAAATACTAGGCTTGGTTACAGGGATATAAGAGAAAAGGAGGGCATTCCAGGGAGTGTCAGAGGAATGCACAGTGAATTCAAGAAAAAACAAAGCAACTTTACAGGAGCAGAGCCTCCAGTCATCCTTCCTATATTAATTCAGCACGCATGATATTATAATGCACTGGAGAGGTGTTGGGTGGTTGTCACATGGGTACAGAGTGTGGCCCTTGCTGTAGAGAAGTCAAGGCAGAATTTCATCTCCTGGTGTCATTCCATTCTCTGCTTTCACTTAAGAGTGCAGAGCATTGTCTCTAAGAGTCCCTTTTCTTCCTGGTGATGGAGGGAGGACACTCAGGAGGCTGGTACATAGCTGGTATTTTGACTCATTAGCCAGCTAGTATGCAGGTATAAGGGCTTCCCTGCTACCTCAGCCGGCAAAGAATCCACCTGCAATGCAGGAGATCCTGGTTCGATTCCTGGGTCAGGAAGTTCCCCTGGAGAAGGGATATGTTATACATTCTAGTATTCTTGGGCTTCCCTGGTGGCTCAGACAGTAAAGAATCCACCTGAAATGAGGGAGACCTGGGTTTGATCCCTGGGTTGGGAAGATCCCTTGGAGGAGGGCATGGCAGCCCACTCCAGTGTTCTTGCCTGGAGAATCCTCATGAACCGAGGAGCCTAGTGGGCTACAGTCCATGGGTTTGCAAAGAGTCAGACATGACTGAGCAACTAAGTATACAGCACATGCAGGTATACATTAAACGATGATGTCAATAGGGACAGAGGATCTAGCTGGATGATCAGGGGCTGGAAATTTGGGTGTAGATTTCAAACATTTCTCTCCCCATTCCACACTGTTAGAATTACTGGCCATTTCTTCTAATTCTTTCTAGAATAGCTCTTCTTCCATTCTCCTCTTGTGCTTAAAATTAACTGTGACTCACAGAACTTAAAAAGAATAGAGTTACTCTAGGGGCATTTCCTGTAGCAAAGGAAAAAGGATAATAATATGTCAGATGAAAGAATGAATCACCTTAGTTTTGAAATATCTCCTTCAAGGAGAAAAATATAATCAACACCTGAGTAAGATGTGAAATATCATGTATATAGAAAAACATATCCCCTCACTTTCTGTTCTCCTTCTTACTCTTTCCAGTCTGCCCAGGCAGGAACAACTGTTTTGTCAATATACTAAATAAATTTCTGTTTACAAATAATAAATGCTGGAGAATGTGTGGAGAAAAAGGAACCATTCTACACATTGATGGGAATGTAAATTGGTGCAGCCACTATGGAGAACAGTGTGGATGTTCCTTCAAAAACTCAAAATAGAGTTACCATATAATCCAGCAATCCCACTACTGGGCATATATATATCCAGGAAAAATCATGATTTGAAAAGACATGTGCACCCCTAGGTTCACAGCAGTACTATTTACAACAGCCAAGACATGGAAGCAACATAAATGTCCATCAGAAGAAAATGTGGTGTGTATATGTATCTATATAGATGCATATACATAGGAAGCCCATATATATATGGTGGCTCAGACAGTAAAGAATCCACCTACAATGTGGAAGACTTGGGTTCAGTCCCTGGTTGGGAAGATCCCCTGAAGGAGGGCATGGCAACCCATTCCAGTATTCTGGCCTGGAGAATCCCCATGGACAGAGGAGCCTGGTGAGCTGCAGTCCATGGGGTCGCAAAGAGTTGGACATGACTGAGCGACTAAGCAAAGCACATATACATATATATGTATATAGATAGATAGATAGATATACACACACTTACCCAATGGGATTTTCCAGGCAAGAATACTGGAGTAGGTTGCCATTTTCTTCTCCAGGGTATCTTCCCAGTCCAGGGATCGAACCTGCATCTCCTGTGTCTCCTGCATTGCAGATGGATTCTTTACCCACTGAGCCATTGGGGAAGTGCTCACAGTGGGATATTACTCAGTCATAAAAAAGAATGAAATATTACCATTTACAGCAACATGGATGGATCTAGAGTTTATCTAGTTATACTAGATATACTAGTTATACTAGTTATACTAACTGAAGTAACTCAAACAGAGAAAGACAAATATCATTATTATATTGCTTATATGTAGAATCTAAAAAAATATATAAACAAACATGTGCAAAATAGAAATAGAGTTACAGACATAGAAAACATAGTTAGCCAAGAGGAAAGGTGGGAAAGGATAAATTAGGAGTTTGGTGTCAACATATACACACTAATATATAGAAAATAAACAACAGAGACCTACTGTATAACACAGAAAACTATACTCAATATTTTATAATAAGTTACCAGGGAAAAGAATCTGAGAAAGAATATATACATACATATACATATACATATATATATATATATATATATACACACACATACATATATATATATACACACAAAAAAACTTCTCTGTATATTTGAAACTAACACATTATAAATCACCCTAAATTTTAAATGCCCTGATTTACTAATTATATAGCAAATTTATTTAATAAGATGATCCAGAGAATTTATTTAAAACACCCTAATTTTAAAATATACTAAATAAAGTTCATAAATTAGAAGCCTTATAGCTCTAGTAATTTTTCTGGATCTTTCTTTTTCTACTCAAATTTGAAATCCACTGTGGTTATAATTTTTTATCAGAATTATTCTAGAATAACATACATTCTCACGAATGACCTCCTGTGTTTTGAAGAGATCATTTTCTTGATAAGCCCCCTGACTCACTTTTTGCAAGTCTGGCAGTGTAGTTTATTGGCTTTGTAATAGGAAGCTCTTGCCATTAGGGACTGAGCTAAGATCACCAAACTAATTCCCATATATTCTTAGTTGAGCTTTGAATCACAAAAGTAGTAGAAGGCCCAGCATGATATCTCCTCTGAAATGAGCAATCCCTTAATTAAACAGAAGTAAATAGAGGTTACAACGTGTTCCTTAATTAAATAGATGTAAATGCCCAATCACTGTGCTTTCCACACACATCAATTTCGCATCATCTCATTTTCCTGTTTGCCCAGTGGAAATGAAAATTCTGAAGCTCTGTTTTGGTTGGAATGTCCCAAGTGTGCCTGTCAGGCTGGGTATTCAATCATGAATATTTACCTACTGGTTTATAGAAATGTGTAGCTGGTGTCTACTCTTCCTTCCTTTAGCATCTGTGAGCTTAGGAATGACTGTGAACCTTACATTACTGGACCATCAAAGAGAAGTGGCCCTGCTTTTGCCCAACAAAGCATCCTGACTCCCATCTTGGGAAAACATACCTGGAGACATGAGGTGAAGTGTGTGGCGTGGAAAGTTTAAATAACATAAAAACTGAGCCCTCTGTGTTGGGTCACAGTGGGTTATCCTGAGACACAACGCCTTGTGTCTGCTGTCTGTCTTTACACCCATCTCCACATTATTCCAGAGAAGGCAATGGCACCCCACTCCAGTACTCTTGCCTGGAAAATCCCATGGATGGAGAAGCCTGTTAGGCTGCAGTCCATGGGGTCGCTAAGAGTCAGACACGACTGAGAGACTTCACTTTCACTTTCCTGCATTGGAGAAGGAAATGGCAACCCACTCCAGTGTTCTTGCCTGGAGAATCCCAGGGATGGGGGAGCCTGGTGGGCTGCCGTCTATGGGGTTGCACAGAGTCGGAAACGACTGAAGCGACTTAGCAGCAGCAGCCACATTACTCTGGGGGATTGTAAATGTAATTCATGGAATCTAAGATGGTTCATTTTTGTGTGACAACTTGACTGGCTACGGTACTCAGTTCTTCAAAAACTAGTCTAGATGCTGCCATGAAGGTATTTTGTAGTTATCATTAACATTTACAAACAATTGGCTTTAAGTAAAGGGGGTTACCCTCCATAATGTGGGTGGGCCTCATCCAATCAAATGAAGACTCTAAAAGCAAAAACTGAGGTTTCCTGGAGAAGAAGGAATTCTGCCTCAAGATTATAACATAGAACTCCTGTCTGCGTTTCCAACCTGCTGGCCTAAATTACGCATTTTAGATTTGCCAGCGTCTACAAATTGCATGAGTCAATTTTTTAAAATAAATCACCCTCTAAGTATATATACATCCCACTGGTTCTCTTTCTCTAGAATCCTGACTGATAGTAGAGAATTTGTCTAAATTAGATGAAACCATTATACTTCTGATTTTCAGAAAGTAGCCCAATTCAATGACAGCTTAAAGCAAGTTGACAGTGCCTTCGAACTGCTAAGTTGAGAGCAGTACTGGGGTGGAGAAGCCAGAACTGAGTCCATGCACTCAAAGCGCTGATCACATTTAGGTAGATATAATCTCCTGGTTAGCTCTGGCATGGCCAGCAACTTGCCACCTATGAATTAGATGGTTATCAGAGGACAGCAGTGGGTTAACAACATTTTAACCGAGTCAAACTGTTAATTGGAATAGAATCCATCTCAATGTATTCCTAGAAACAGTTCTGCTTTTCTGAAGCATTAGGAATAAATTGAGGTGGATCCCATTCCAATTAGAATTTATGATTAAGACCATCATTTCAGGATGACAATCTAAGCAAAGTTGTATATCTGAAAATCTGTATGACTGAGGGATCTTAAAGAAAAAGATTACTTGACAGGAGGTAAAAATTGCAATGACCCACTCTCACTGGTGATTTCTCCCCAGTCCCTGAATTTCCAGCAAAGCAACCGATATTTGAAGGTTAGGTTCAAGGACTATTTTCATTGACTCATCGGAGTTCAGAGGTGGAAAGAATCTTTTATAAGCGGAGGTAAGCTCAGAGAAGAGGAATGACTTGCTCCACAATGATAACAACCAGGGGTGTCTGTTTCACCAACTTCATCTGGAGGGGTGGACATTCCCTCTACTTCAGCCTTAAGAGTAAAATGAGTCAACAGTTGAAACAATTCTCTTTGGGTGCGTGCTCAGTCACTTCAGTCATGTCCAGCTCTTTGCGTTGGGATTCTCCAGGCAAGAATACTTCTTCCCTTTTCCAGGGGATCTTCCTGACCCTGGGATTGAAGCCGTGTGTCCTGCATCTTCTGCACTGTAGGCAGAGTCTTTATTGCTGAGCCACTGGGTGGCCTCTGCTTTTTTCCCTCTAAAATCATTACTGAAAAGCTAAGTACACTTCTCACTTTGGAATAGAGTCAATGGGTAGAAAGATCATGTGCTCAACCTGGCACTGAGGTTCAAGGAAAACCATATCATTAAGACCTACCATGTGTCAAGTGACTTGACCACAATCTGGAGGATATTATCAGAATACCTGCACTTCACCTAGTACTGCGCTAAGTACTTTCAATAAGTCTTTACAACACTTCTGTGAGTAGGTCCTATTTCTATTTCCATTTACACAAGAGAAAATTGAGGTAGAGAGAAGTTAAGCAACTTACCCAAAGGTACACAGAGAGAGGAAGTGCATGACTGAGACATGAACCTGGGCAATGTGAGGCCAGAACTGACACTCGCCAAGTTGGTGATGGACAGGGAGGCCTGGCCTGCTGCGATTCACGGGGTCGCAAAGAGTCGGACATGACTGAGCGACTGAACTGAACTAAACTGAACTGAATGTGTTGTTCCAGGCCAGCTCTCACTGAATCTTCACACTTTCATCGTGGTGATATTATTCTCACCATTTTACAGATGGGAAAGCCAAGGCTCAGAAACTGTGAAGAACCCATCTGAGACCAATGTATTAGCTGCTTTGTAGACCATCTGCCCCCAGCTATTCCTGCTACACAACTTTCCAGTGATTTGTCTCCTAATGATCATTTTCTCTCCCAAATTCTGAGTGCACATATGACTTCAGTAAAGAAGATAAAGTCTCACTGTCATTTTTTCCCCAGCTATTTGCCATGAAGTGACGGGACCAGATGTCATGACCTTAGTTTTTTGACTGCTGAGTTTTAAGCCAGCTTTTCGCCCTCCTCAGTGATGGATTTCACCTTCAGCGACAGATTTTACTTTCTTGGGCTCCAAAATCATTGTAGACAGTGACTGCAGCCTTGAATATAAAAGATGCTTGCTCCTTGGAAGAAAAGCTATGACAAACCCAGACAGCATATTAAAAATCAGAGACATCACTTTGCTGATAAAGATTCGTATAATCAAAGCTAAGGTTTTTCCAGTAGTCATATATGGATGTGAGAGTTGGACCATAAAGAAGGTTGAGTGCTGAAGAATTAAGGCTTTCAAACTGTGGTGCTGGAGAAGACTCTTGAGAGTCCCTTGGACAGCAGGGAGATCAAGCCAGTCAATCCTAAAGGAAATCAACCCTAAATATTTACTGGAAGGACTGATGATGAAGCTGAAGCTCAATACTTTGGCCACCTGATGCAAAGAGCTGACTCATTGGAAAAGACCCTGATGCTGGGAAACTGAGGGGAGGAGAAGTGGGCAACAGAGGTTGAGATGGTTGGATGGCATTAATGACTCAATGGACATGAGTTTGAGCAGACTCTAGAAGATAGTGAAGGATAGAGAAGGCTGGTGTGCTGCAGTCCATGGGGTCACAAAGAGTTGGACATGACTTAGCGACTAAACCACAACCTCAACAACATGACTTCAATAAATAAATTGATTTCCTGGATTCATGTTTACTTAATGTTTCCAGGCAGATTAAAGCCAGTTCTCCATTTGTGGAGAGAGAGGTATATGGGCCAATATCATTATAGGCTTCAGTCTTGAGCAAAGTGCACACAGGTCATTTCTGCTCCCTGGTGTTTCCCAAACTTCCTTGGAAACAATCACCTTGTTAAATATAAACTCCAGGACCCCATCACAGACTCAAGCATTCCTAAACCCCACACAATAGACCTAGAAAGCACCATGACTAACAAGCACCCCCAGGTGGTTCGGTTCCTCGGGGAAATTTGGGAATGCTGGATAAAAGTGCCCTCTTGTTCCCTCTTTCAGGGCCAACATTAAACAGCAGCACAATGTCAGACAGACCTGGCTTTGAATACATGGGCTTTACATCCAAAACACTTGCTTGCTCACTTACCAACTTTACAGTTTTCAGATGACTCATTTGACCTTTTGATACTTCAAGGTTCTTTGCTGTCCAATAGGAATAACAAAAGCATCTGTTTCATGGTGTTGTTCTGAAGAACAGATGAAATAAAACATATAAAACATCTAGCATAGTGCCTGTCACAGAGGCAGGGATCAATAAATGTGAAGTATTCCTTCTTTCTTATTTCTCCTACTTAGGGAATTTACCTTCCAAAGCATTCAGCATGCTTAGTTCTCAAAGGTGCTGTTTCAGCCTTCAGCAGTAGGTCCAAGAGCCAAGTGGTAGAGAAGGGCACTGGAGCTCTAAGCCACTCCTGAAACCATACCACACACCTGTGGGGACAGATGAAGCACAGAAGGGCACCCTGAGCTCCAAGCTGCAGGGGCACCCACTTCCACCTGAGCAGCAGGGCTCACTGTTGCAGTCCAGGACCCGTGTGAACCTGGCACAGTGACATGTTCCTATGAGGACTTGGGTCACATCCACTGATCTTAAAGAGCTCCTAGAGGTCCCGGAGAGCAAAGATCCAGGAGCAAGTGTCTGTTCCGGGTTGGTCCCTCATCATCAAGACTGAGGAAGTTCTGGGGCATGAGCCTCCCCAGCAGTTCTCAGGTTTGGCTCAGTCAGAAGTACCTCCTCTAAGTCAGTTTAAGCCTGAACCCCAGACCTTAACCTGTAACGGGGGTGAGGGCAGACATGTATCCATCCATTCACTTCCTTTTGTCTCTAAGATGGACTGGACCCTGTATTAGACCTTTGGACACCTGGTCCTGTCCTTCAGAAGTTTACTGCCTAACAGCCAAGATCACACAGTGTTAGTTATCATGAGGGATAACCTCGGAGTACCTCAGAAAGTCACTTCCAGTTGTTTCAAATCCTCAACACAGACCACAGGTACTGCATCTCGTGGCTCCTGCCAACACCCACCAGCTTCATCTCACACCCCTTTCCCACCCCACTGCAACTGCACATCAGCCACTGGACTTCTTTATGTTCAGTGAGCAAACCAAGTTCTTTTTAGGCTCAGAACCAGGCCTTCACATCAACCCTTCCCCTTCTCTTGTTGAGACTTTTTTTTTTTTTTGACTGTGCTAGGTATTCATTGTGATGACAGCTCAGTAATTGTGGTACACAGGCTTCTCTAGTTGTGGCATGCAGGCTTAGTTGCCCTTCCTCCCCTGCCATGTGGCATCTTAGTTCCCTGACCAGGGATGGAACCTTCACCCCTGCATTAGAAGGTGGATTTGTAACCACTGGACCCCTAGGGAAGTCCCTGTCTGGACTTCTTAACTATGCCTTCTGAAGGGAATCTACTCTTGATCCGTTTACCAGAGGACCTCCAGTCTGCTTTATCTCTGGGTCCCAGCACTGAGCATGGCACCTGGTGTACATGATGTCAGAACAACCTTTTTTTCTGGATATTGAATAACTTATCATGGATTCCCTCCACTTGATTGTCCATATATCCAAGCGTAGATGTGCCCACATCTCTGCCATCATTAAAAGAAACTTGACAGGTGCCAACCTTTTGCAGCAAAATCCTTGTAGATGTTGTAAAATTACAGATGCTTTCTTAGCAGGAGCCATCTTGGATTCTTCTCTTGGGGTGAGGTTCCCTCCCTCCATAGAAATAGAAGAAAAGCACCACTTTAGTAGGAGAAACAGATCCAGCAGATCTTTCACTTTTGGTTGTGGTGGTGCTTTTAACAGCAAATGTTTTTCTTCATAGTACCCACTTGGTGACCTGGGGCCAATTAACTGAATTTTAGAGTTTTGTGAGCTGATTGTTGGGCCTAGACATTACTAAAAATCCCATAAATGTGCAATTAAATAAGTTACATTAAAAGCAAAGGTTCAGTTCAGTCACTCAGTCGTGTCTGACTCTTTGCGACTCCATGGACTGCAGCATGCCAGGCCTCCCTGTCCATCACCAAACCCCAGAGCTTACTCAAACTCATGTCCATTGCGTCAGTGATGCCATCCAACCATCTCATCCTCTGTCATCCCCTTCTCCTCCTGCCTTCAATCTTTCCCAGCATCAGGGTCTTTTCAAATGAGTCAATTTTTCACATCAGGTGGCCAAAGTATCAGAGTTTCAGCTTCAGCATCAGTCCTTCCAATGAATGTTCAGGATTGATTTCCTTTAGGATGGACTGGTTGGATATCCTTGCAGTCCAAGGGACTCTCAAGAGTCTTCTCCAACACCACAGTTCAAAAGCATCAGTTCTTCAGCACTTAGCTTTCTTTGTAGTCCAACTCTCATATCCATACATGACTACTGGAAAAACCATAGCTATGACTAGATGGACCTATGTTGGCAAAGTAATATCTCTGCTTTTTAACAAGTTGTCTAGGTTGGGTCATAACTTTTCTTCCAAGGAGTAAGCGTGTTTTAATTTCATGGTTGCAGTCACTATCTGCAGTATTTTAGAGCCCCTCAAAATAAAGTCTGTCACTGTTTCCACTGTTTCTCCATCTATTTGCCATGAAGTGATGGGACCAGATGCCATGATCTTAGTTTTCTGAATGTTGAGCTTTAAGTCAAATTTTTCATTATCCTCCTTCACTTTCATCAAGAGGCTCTTTAGTTCTTCTTCACTTTCTGCCATAAAGGTGGTGTTATCTGCATATCTGAGGTTATTGATATTTCTCCCAGCAATCTTGATGCCAGCTTGTGCTTCTTCCAGCCCAGTGCTTCTTATGATGTACTCTGCATATAAGTTAAATAAGCAGAGTGACAATATACAGCCTTGACATACTCCTTTCCTGTTTTGGAACCAGTTTGCTTTTCCATGTCCAGTTCTAACTGTTGCTTCTTGACCTGCATACAGATTTCTCAGAAGGCAGGTCAGGTGGTCTGGTATTACCATCCCTTGAAGAATTTTCTGAAGTTTGTTGTGATCCACACAATCAAAGGCTTTGGCATAGTCAATAAAGCAGAAGTAGATGTTTTTCTGGAACTCTTGCTTTTTCCATGATCCAGCGGATGTTGGCAATTTGATCTCTGGTTCCTCTGCCTTTTCTAAAACCAGCTTGAACATCTGGAAGTTCACAGTTCGCATACTGCTGAAACCTGGCTTGGAGAATTTTGAGCAATACTTTACTAGCGTGTGAGATGAGTGCAATTGTGTGGTAGTTTGAGCATTCTTTGGCATTGCCTTTCTTTGGGATTGGAATGAAAACTGACCTTTTCCAGTCCTGTGGCTACTGCTGAGTTTTCCAAATTTGCTGGCATATTGAGTGCATCATCTTTCAGGATTTGAAATAGCTCAACTGGAATTCCATCACCCCCACTAGCTTTGTTCATAGTGATGCTTTCTAAGGCCCACTTGACTTCACATTCCAGGATATCTGGCTCTAGGTCAGTGATCACACCATTGTGATGATCTTGGTCATGAAGCTCTTTTTTGTACAATTCTTCTGTGTATTCTTGCCACCTCTTCTTAATATCTTCTGCTTCTGTTAGGTCCATACCATTTCTGTCCTTTATCGAGCCCATCTTTGCATGAAATGTTCCCTTGGTATCTCCAATTTTCTTGAAGAGATCTCTAGTCTTTCCCATTCTGTTGTTTTCCTCTATTTCTTTGCATTGATCGCTGAGGAAGGCTTTCTAATCTCTCCTTGGTATTCTTTTGAACTCTGCATTCAGATGCTTATATCTTTCCTTTTCTCCTTTGCTTTTCACTTCTCTTCTTTTCACAGTCTTTCTCTAGTCTTTTCTCTAGTCTTTCCTCTAGTCTTTCCCATTCTACTGTTATCTTCTATTTCTTTGCATTGATCACTGAGAAAGTGATCAAAAGCAAAAGTATAAATGTACAAAACACATGACTTCCTGTTTATTCTATGGTATGTTTGTGTTATCTACACTCTTGATAGTTTTTAGGAAGCATTACTATGAACAAAGCTAGTAGAGGTGACAGAATTCCAGCTAAACTACTTAAAATCCTTAAAGATGATGCTGTTAAAGTTCTGCATTCAATATATTAGCAAATTTGGAAAACTCAACAGTGGCCACAGGACCAGAAAAGGTCAGCTTTCATTCTAATTCGAAAAAAAGGGCAATGCTAAAGAATGTTCAAACTGCTGTAGAACTTACTCATTTCACATGCTAGTAAGGTTATGCTCCAAATCCTTCAAGCTAGGCTTCAACAGTACCTGAACTGAGCACTTCCAGATGTACAAACTGGAGTTTGAAGACGTAGAGGAACAAGAGATCAAATTGCCAACATCCATTGGATCATGGAGAAAGCAAAGGAATTCCAGAAGAACATCTAGGTCAAGAAGCAATAGTTTGAACTGAACATGGAACAACTGACTGGTTCAAAACTGCAAAAGGAATAAAACAAGACTGTATATTGTCACCCTGCTTATTTAACTTCTATGCAGTGTACATCAGGCAAAATGCCAGGATGGATGAGTCACAAGCTGGAATCAAGATTTCCGGGAGAAATATCAATAACCTCAGATACGCAGGTGATATCACTCTAATGGCAAAAAGTAAAGAGCTTCTTGATGAGGGTGAAAGAGGAGAATGAAAAAGCTGGCCTGAAACTCAATATTCAAAAAACTAAGATCATAGCATCTGGTCCCATCACTTTATTGCAAATAGAAGGGGAGGAAGTAGAAGCAGTGACAGATTCTCTTTCTTGGACTCCAAGATCACTGAGGACAGCGACTGCAGCCATGAAATTAAGACACTTGCTCCTTGGAAAGAAAGCTATGACAAACCTAGACATTGTATTAAAAAGCAGAGACACCACTTGACCAACAAAGGTCTATCCTGTCAAAGCTATAATTTTTTTAGGAGTCTCGTATGGATGTGAGAGTTAATCCACAAAGACGTGCTGTGCTGTGCTTAGTTGCTCAGTCGTGTCTGACTCTTTGTAACTCCATGGACTGTAGCTCCTCTGTCCATGGGATTCTCCAGGCAAGAATACTGGAGTGGGCTGCCATGTCCTCCTCCAAGAGATCTCCCCAACCCAGGGATCGAGCCTAGGTCTCCTGCATTGCAGGTGGATTCTTTACCATCTGAGCCACAGGAGAAGCCCAAGAATACTGGAGTGGGTGGTGTTTTCCTTCTCCAGGGGATCTTCCTGACCCAGAAATTGAACTGGGGTCTCCTGCATTGCAGGTGGATTCTTTATCAGCTGAACTACCAGAGAAGCCCATAAGAAGACTGAGCATCAAATAAACTGTGGTACTGGAGACCTCTTGAAAGTCCCTTGGACAGCAAGGAGATCAAACCAGTCAATCTTAAAGGAAACCAACCCTGAATATTCATTGGAAGGACTGATGAAGCCGAATCTCCAATACTTTGGCCACCTAATATAAAGAGCCAACTCAGTGGAAAAGACCCTAATGCAGGAAAAGATTGAAGGCAAAAGGAGAAGGGGTGGCATAGATAGCATCACTGACTCAATGGGCATGACATGAGCAAACTCTAGGAGATAATGAAGGACAGAGGAGCCTGGTGTGCTACAGTACATGAGGTCTCAAAGAGTCAGATGTGACTTAGGGACTGAGCAACAACAACACTCTCTTGAGTTTATTGACATCTATCATGTCTGTATGGTGGTAGATGTCCTATATTATGGTGTGCAACTGCTTCTCTCTTCCTGACTTTGCATTTAGAGACATCACGTAGATAGATTGAAATCAACATGGTGAGAGCATTTACCAAGGAAACTGACAAATGCTACCAATCAGGGCTTATTCTTTTATTTTAGGGAGCTTGCTTTTAGCATCTACCAGCACACTACTGCCACTAACCAAAGACAAATGAGATCAGTCCTTGAGTCCCAGAAGTTTGCAATTCAGTGGTAGAAACACTACACACACACACACATACAAGTTTAGCATGAACCAAGGCAGAATGGAATGTATTAAAAAGAGCAATGGACAGCAGCCAGGAAGTGGGTGGCGGGGGTCTGACTGATTTGCCTTCAGATGTGGGACATAAGATGTAAAGATTCATAGATGAGACCCAGAACATTTGCTTTGCTATCTAATTTTTTGGATCCTTACTAATGAATTATTCAGAAAGATCTTTCTATAGACACTAACTTTCAGCCTGTGATCAATTCATGCACTTACCTTAAGGTGATGTGCTTAGCTTCTTTCTCTGTCAGGAGAAGATCAGTAGGTACAGGTCAGACTGTTTGAATATATCAGAGAGCTTGGAATGCCTCCAAAGATGGTATTCCATCTTTGTGCTGAGAACTAGGCCCTCCCCATGGTTAGGAATCACTTGGCCTGTTCATTACTGGAGCTCAGTAAAGTGTGTATTGATTTTTCTCCAAAAGATTTACCAGTCTGAAGCAGAAGCCCTCTAACAAAGATAAAATATTAATAGCATTAAAAAGGTACCAGACTCAATTTTTGTTATTATAAAGGCCAAGAAACTGTTAAAAATGTTAAAAGACGGGTGGGGAGTTCTAAGCCAACCAAGCTGCTAGTAGTCTAAATCTGAGTCGATGAGAGGATTCTCAGCTTGTTCTTAACACGGTTGTCAGGGGATGCTTTGTTGAACTTTAACAGTTATGTTCCAATTTAACTTACATGTTTGTAGCATTTTAGAGAAATAGTCCAGTTATTTTCAGGTTTTAAATTATATCTGCCCACCTACATGTATCTATGTCTATCTGTGTATCTATTGGCTATCTGTCCATCTATCTAAGAGTGAAAGGAAATATGTTAGGGAGGACAGAAGAGTGGGAGGAGAAGCAAAGATGAGGGACAAAGGGAGAAGAGAGGGAGGAAGTTAGGAGGGAGAGGAGGACAGTGAAGGCAAAGGGGATTGGAATCCCAGCTCTTCCACTTCAAGGGATGCCAAACCAGTGCAAGTTTTCTCATCCCCATTTTTAAAAAATTAATTTATTTTAATTGGAGGATAATTACTTTACAACATTGTGATGGTTTTTGCTATACATCAATATGAATCAGCCATAGGTATACACGTGTCCCCTCCCACCTCCCTCCCCACCATTTTACAGATAAGAAAACCAAGGCTGAGACTGGAAATTATAAAATGAGGATGAGAAAACTTTCACTGCAGGGTTTTCCAGAGAATTAGGCGAGCACAGATGCGTGAAGAGGAGTCCCAGCACATCCATCAGTTAAGTGTGGACGCCATGATGACTGGTGCCAGCAGGAGTTACGTATCTCTTTGAAAGGACGTGCTTTCTTCCCTGGGGCCTGGGCTTGGAATCTCTTGAAAGTGGAGCCCAGGTGTCAACCCACCTGAAAAGGTAGTACTGACGTGCTGGGTGCCAGGGCATTTCTGCTGCAGAGGATGCCAGGATTCCTGTGGTTTCATCGGGTGCACCGCGGAGGTGCCGCCAACCACCAGTGAACTTTCCACAAAGACAGTTTGCTTCACACGGATCTCCATCCATAACCTTTACTGGTCTCTGTAGAGTCATTACGACCATTAGGCTGTGGACTCAGCACTGCTTTAGCTCTTAAGTTAATACAACCGAGACTTTTTTACTTTCCTATTGGGAAGGAACATGTGCCATTTTAGTGATTTCTTAGATCATTCCATAAGTAAATCAAATATTCTTTCAAGCCCAGTTATCAAAACTGTGTCCTCTGATACCACGTCTTCCATCAAACTGCAGTAATCCAGACCAACACATTTTAAACCTCTGCTATCTCCTAATACCATCCCTACTAGATAGAGTAATTAAATTTGTACTTTTTTTTTTACAAGTCGTACTCAATAAATCTGAATAAATTAACAACGCATTACTAAGACTGCTACATTAAATTTGCATAGTGCATTTAATGAATATGCAACTGCAAGTGAAAAGGTCTGCTACTGCGAACCTCCCACATTAGCATAACTACTTCCAGCATGTTTCTTAAATAATGCACTCATTTGCACATCACTGACTTGGCTAATTCTAACTTCAGTCAGGGTAGCCTTGTAATTAAGACTCTTGCTTTAATTTTTAATGAAGTTTATGTTACATCAATCCTGACAGTAATGAGGGGACATGGAAACAAAAAGGCTGCTAATAATTAAATTCACAAACCAGTTTGAGGGATAATAATTCCTGAGGAGAAATTACATGACTAATTATTAATTAAATATTCATACTATTGCACAGCCATCTCACTTAACTGCTCTTCTTGTTGGTAATAATATTGAGCTGTGGATGACTTTTGCCAACCATTCAGAGTTTAAGGTCTCTGGTTAATTTTAGTGCGCCATTAATCAATATGACACAAAAAATAAAATTGTTTTAATTGGTATCATTTTATTGTGTCTAAATATTACTACAGTTGGTTTAGTTTGTGGAGAATTAATCTAGTTAGTCGGTGCCTGTTTTATGGAAACATAAATCCAGTTTATATCCATAAACATCTAATGGCAGGACAACTTGACCTTTTTTTTTTGTAACATTACTGTTTACAGATAATTACACCAACTCTTTAAAAGGTTATTTAATAGCTTTGCATTCATCACAGTAAAATGAAAAACATGCAATATTATTTAACTCCAGCCTGTTCTGAGGAGGTCTCTAAGACCCCCATTTACCCCCGCTGAAAAGTAAGCAATATTAATGTGTGGGTTTTTAGGAAACGTATGAGCGTTTTCTTTGAATGTGTACAGATTTACTGTTTGGGTCTGGATCGGCAAATGTCTAACTCATAACTGAGATGTGATCTGATAAAGAAGAAAATGTTTATTATTGTTATAACTTCCCATTGCAAGAAAACATAAGGATGGAGGTTTTATGAGTCTGGAGATCAGAAGTGGCAACAATTTCCCTACAAAATTCAGTAAACAAACATTACAAAGCCAGAGAAATTACTATGATGAGACCTAATTGGCTGCAGTATTTATTGTAGACATGCTTTTTTCCCCTTCTGTTTTCAAAGCAGTATTTAGGCATCTGCATTTCTAACGAGAAAGTCCCCATCTGTAGGCAAGTTTAGCAATGACAAGAAAAGATCAACAATATTTAACTGGATAACATTAAACATTAAATTTAAACAGATCATGACATTCGTTTAAAGCTCTGATAAATTCAGAACAAGAAGCTTCACGAGACCATTATGCGTATTATAAAATTAAATACTCATAGGAAAGGGATCATTCTATCCTGCAGGGGCCTTTGGAAATTCTGGGCCAGGGCAAACATTTTGTTTGTCTAATAATTCAAACTAGGTGATTCATCAAAGTGGACCAAGTCTATGACCGTCAACCGAGGGGCAAGGATTTCCCTCAGCTACTCTTGTCACTTTAGTGCAAACTGACAGGTTTGTAGGGCATCATTACTGGACTGGTGTGTATCAATTGCTCCGTTTTACTAAATCTTAAAAATCTTTTCAAATTTTCTTTTTTAATCTACTCGCTTAAACTAACACCTGAAGGCAATTGGAAAAGACCACTCGCCGTGAAATAATTTACAGGCATGGGTCAGTGTAAAGATGTAGGGTCTGGGTCACTGGTCTTGCTTTTTAATTCATTCATTTCAGGAAACTTTCTATGCACCTGAATGGCAGTAAGACCTCCAGACTGGGCAAAGTGAAGGCACAGAAGCAACCAGGTTCATGGGTTAAAATCTGGGGCACTTGTTCTGCTCTGGAGGAACATGCAGAGTCCTGCCTTTTTTTCAATTCATTGCTGTGTGCAAGCTGTATCTGTCCCAGGTCTAGAAGATGGAGGGAACCATCCAATACCAAGGAGACCTGCTGACCAGAAAGACCCCATTATATCCTTGTAGGGATGTGACCAGAGTGCCAGAGAGGGTTAGGACTTGGAAACCAGACACACCCAGGTTTCAGTCTCCCTTGGCCTTAGTGAGCAGCTTTAATAACATCACCTCTCTCTGAACTGTGATTTCCTTTTCTGAATGGGGATGCTCATGTCACCTCAGCAGGTTGCTGTGAGAATTAGTCACATAGGCAAGTACTTAACTCTGTGCCAAGCTCATGAGAGACTATCACAAAATGCCAGTGATCCTTATCACACCATATCCTTATCATAAGGATCATCCTTATCCTTCCTTCATCCTCCCAAGGAAGACTGTCAGAAAGTTTGCCATTGGAGTCACTCCTTTGAGATAAAGAACACTGTCTCAAGGAAGTCTTTTTTCTTTTCTTTTTTCAAAATGCAGACTATATACCTTGAAAGGGATTGGCAGATATCAAGTCAGCTCTGGTCACCAAAACCTTTGTGTGAGTTAATGTATCAGTTCCGTTTTTTTCTGTAACAAAGACAGATAAGGCAGTACTAGAGAGGTGAGTTAGTAGAAGGAAAAGGGTTGAAGTGGAAGAGGAGGATATGGAAAGGGGAGGTGGAATTGTGAGGGGGAATATTATGTATGTTTGAGCTGTTTAATCACAAAGGTACAATAAAAGGAACTCTAAGAAAAAAAAAGAAAACAAAAACCTACCTGGCGGATATGGATTCCAATGTTCTTGAGCTTCGGTCCTGTAAAATGACAACTATTAAGAGTCTGATGACCACGCATCCCTATTTTTCTAGAATGGCTTAATTTCAGTTACTCTGGTATCTCTCAGGACTTGTTTGGGGGAAGGGGGAAGAGGTAGTATGTCATAAATTGTCTCCAGTGACAGGCCCATGTTGTGATGGGCAAAGAAGGAAGGGCACATGGCTTCAGTAAGTATTTAATGAGCATCATCAGATACCTATCTTAAATGCCAAGTACCCCAAAGAGAAAGCCTTTTCTCCCACCTGTTTTCTCCACACTCCTTAGCAGATTGTCCAAGAGATCACCATACACAGCTACTTTACCTGTAGCCAAAGCAGGGCAGGGTAGCTTGAGGCAAGTTCCTGGTGTCTGGCTCTCCCTGGCCCTTTTCTAGGAAGACATGCAATGGAGAAATAGATTCTGAGTTGGATAAATTCCAGCCCCCTCACTCTACTTGCTGTGTGACTTGGATAACTTGTTTGACCTCTCCAAGCCTCACGTGTAGATGGGGAGACCACCGTGTACCTCACGGCTGATGCTGAGGGTTACAGGACATCCGTGTGAAAAGGTCCAGGTAATTGTACATAGCAATCCCTTTTCTCTAGCTCAGGATCAAGCCCGATCTCCTTGTGAGGCGTAAGGACTTATTGCTGGAGGAGATTTACATATGGATTTCAACGTTCTTGAGTCTGTTTCTATAATACCACATTTATCATTTTTTTTCTTGACCAATCATCTAGGTTTTCGAGGTGAGGCTTTATTTCAATTCTGCAGTCCAGTGGTTTGTCTAAATTGTCATGAGGATTAGAAAAGTATTTGTAAAACAACAGTATCTGGTACATAGCAAGTGTAGTGTTAAGTCGCTTCAGTAAAGTTCAACTCTTTGCAACCCTATGGACTGTAGCCTGCCAGGCTTTTCTGTCCATGGGATTTTCCAGGCAAGAATACTGAAGTAGGTGTAAATAAATTAAAATTTCAAAACCATGAATCCAATCCATTCTTATTTTTACCCTTTCTTCATCTGTCCACATAGTCCATGATCAATAAATGGCAGACATATATACAATTTCTTACCTCTGTGCTTTTGCAAATGTGGTTCCCTTTGACTTGAGTGACTTTTTCTACTCACCCACCTGTCAAACTCCTATTCATACTTCAAAACCCAAATAAACAACTACTTCTTCCATAAAGGCTTCCTTAACATTTCTTCTCTTGTCACTATTTTTTCTGTGCTTCCTCTGTGGTGTGCCCATCCTTCTATTACATTTTGCCCTCTGGGCTATAGGTGATCTATTTTCCCTCTTCCTACAAGAGAAGGACTATGTACAGTATTTGTATCCCCAGTTCCTTGTATACTGCAGGGCACACTTGTCACTGCTCAGATATTTGTGGACTCAAAATTGAATTCATGTGACATACAGCAATTCCATGATTATTTCATAAACATGAACATTTGAATTTCAATATACATCTTATGGTAACACAGTAATTAATGGACAAAATGTTTCTTCTTTTTCTTTTTTTAAGAGGCCATGGTAATAAGATACAAGTAGATGTGTGAGTGGAATGAAGGTGGGAAAGGTGAGGAAGAGAGTACATTATAAACAGCAATTTCCTACAAGTTAGGATCAATGAAACATTCATTGACATCATCAGTGGTTATGCAGTAACAAATTTAAAATTCCTGTCTGAGTTTTAATTAAAAGAACCACTAAATGTCCCAAGTCAGTTGGCGCATATGTACATTTTTTTCCATGGTTATAAAATTATCTGTCATGATGTTGAGCCTGAATCCAAGAGTGTTTGTAGGCTACAATGTTGACATCTTTCCTCATTAATCCAAGAACCAGAAGCTGCTTGATGTGAAAGCAAACAACAAGTAATGATTTTAACTCAAGATGCATGGATGCTTGCTAGGAATGGACAGGTAGATTATACACTCTCAAAGCAGCTGACCAACCACCACCATCTCCTGAGCATTTATGATATGGCCAACATAGGAGATACGGAGCCCACAGTCCACTGGCTGCACCTTTTCACGGCGAGACAAGTCTTCACAGAGGATGTCTGAAGTCAGGAAGAAATGCTGGAGTTCAGAATGAAGAGGGAAAATCACCAAAGGCTAGCATGCTCTTGTCCCTGAAACATGGATCAGCTCCCTTAGATCAGTTCTCTGCCTTCTTCTCTTCTGTCAAAGACAGTCATTTGCAGAGGTGAAGAGCTCAGATCCAGGAATTTCCTGGTGGTTAGGACTTCACACTTCTATTGCAGGGAGCACCTTTTTGAGCCCTGGTTGAGGAACTCAGATTCTGCAAGCCACGGAGCTGCCAAAAAAAGAAAGCTCAGATCTAGAGTCACCTTTCTCGGTTCAAATCCTAGCTCTTCCCATCATTAGCTGTGTGACCATAAACACATTACTTCATCTCTGTGTGTCATCTCTTGAATAGACATTGCTAAGAGAATAATACTTTTAGTGTAGTATCATTTTCAAATTGGAAAAAACCCTATATTCTTGTGTGAGAACAGAGAAAGAGTGGTAGGATACAAATTATGTATTAACACTGAATATCTGTGAGTGGGGAAAATTGTTAATATTTTCTATATTCACCTTGATATTATTTTAAAAATCCAATAAAATAACTAACAAGAAAAGAATGGGAGATTGAGGAACTGATATCCCTTCTGTTTCTAAAGAGGATTTTTGACTGGTTCCAGGAAAAATAAACATATGATAATACTGTGAATATACACAGTAACTGTTGACTCCTGGTTTTCGGCCTGCTTGCTACAATCCCAGCCAGCTAACATGGAAGGTAGCTTGTATAGCACATGCCTTCCAGGCAACAGTTCTCTCAGTGTGTCCCAGTGACTGTGTGGAGGGAAAAATATCGGATTGAATGCAATAAAACCAAGGGAGAAGCAACAAATCTGCAGTCTTCTGGCACATGTGGATACCTTCTTTTCACGGTTAGAAACTGTCTGTCAAGATATTGGCGCCTGTGCCTCTCACATTCCTCTCACATTTACACATGGAATTTCTTATCATAAGGAAGGTGCCTCATTGTCAGAGCCACTGGGCAAAGGGAGTGCTCAGTGTAGCTGATGTTTTTTTAAATTAATTTTTATTGAGTATAGTTGCCTTATAATGTTGTTAGTATCTACTGCATAGCAAAGCAAATCAGCTGTACGTATACATATATCCCCTCATTTTGGGATTTCCTATTTAGGTCCCACAGAGCACTGAGTAGACCTCCCTGTGCTATACAGTAGCTTCTCATTAGTTACCTGTTTTATAGTGTGTACATCTTAATCCCAATTCGTCTTAATCCCAATCAGCTATATTCGCCCCAGTACAGCTGATATTGAAGCCAGAACCTTACTTTGCAAACTCCCATGATGTTCTTAGCCTCCTCACTCCTGGAGTCAAAAGTGTACAAATTATTCCAACTTTGCCCACCTCTCCTTGATTTGTTTATCTCTCCACAAAGTGCTATGGAAATTCACACCTTTTTATAAATTTCTTAACTTAATTCATTTTATATCTACTGATCTACTTCGATCTCTTTCCTTCCTCCAATACAGTCGATTCCTACTCTGAATCCTCTCTTTGATCAATGCCATCCATACGTACACACATACAGTGTGGTCCTCCTTCCTGCTTCACTATGACAAAAGCATTTGCTGATCTTATTCATCATCTCAGTAATACCACTTGCAGTGGTTATACGTTTGATAGACTAAGTCGTGGTTTACTCAAATATCCTCTAATTGGTTGAACACGTGCATTGTTCCAACTCTCCACTGTTGGGAACGGAATTCTAAAAAATATTTTATAGCATGAAACTTTAAAGAATTTTTACTATTTATCTCCCTTTAGAACAGGGTCTAAAAAGTGAAGATGATGTTAATGTTTGATTTTCTTGGGAAAAAAGCTATACCCTCTATTAAAAATCAAGCATTTCTCAAACATATTCATGAATGTTCCAGGTTCTTCTGTAAGAGATGAGGAACAGAAATGCTTTCCTTTCAGTTAAATGATATATTCTTTTCTTTCCCCCTTCTTTCTCCTCTTTACCTTACTTTTTTATTAGAAAATCAAAACAAAACCCCAAAGCACAAACCCTAGGGGAGCACTGTCAGTGCTGTCCCTCCAATCATACAGTTATGGGCCAGTTATTTTACGTCTTTACTGGATTGTTCCCTTTGGTGTAAGCAGGCCCCCCGTCCATGGAATCCTTCAGGCAAGAATGCTGGAGTGGGTTGCCATTTCCTTCTCCAGGGGATCGACCCAGGGATTGAACCCAGGTCTCCTGCATTGCAGGCAGATTTCCTTCCCACCAGCACCACCAGAGAAGCTCATCAATCCCATCCATTGCTAAAGGTCTTTGAATCCTTAAGCCTGTTTTTAGTCTGCTTTGACCCAGCCCTCCTTTTTCAAGTGCACCCCTCTCTGCTTTCATTATTAGCAACTAAGAATGTTCAATTTGTTGGAACTAATTAAGCTAGCAAATACATAAATAGGAAAAGGTACTCTTAAGAAAGGCGTTGGGCAAACACTTTGTCACTTTGACAAATGCTTTGTCAAAGCATTTCCTACTTCTTGCTTCTTTACCTTTTCTACTTCTACGTGGAAAGGTAAATCTTTGTTACAAAAGATTTTCTGGAGAGCTGACAAGGCTGACCTTTATAGGAAACGGTATCTCCTTTTCTTTTGCAAACGTACTCCTGTACCCCAAAAGGTTTACGATTACATTTTCAGAATGGTCCTGCCTTTGGTAGTCTGAGATTTTGGGGCCAGGGAAATCATACCCCTTGCCCATTTTATAAGTCATGACAACAATAACAGTTTCTAATTGACAAGTATTTTATAATGAGAAAAGCACTTCTACCTGTGTTCTGCTATTTATTCTTCCATACAAGTGTACGCGTGAATTAGGTGGTATACAAGTGTTTCTTCCTACTTTATGAAGAAGCCCGAGACTCTATAGAGTTACCTGCTTAAGACATGACAGCCAGGCCTCTTGGATTTGGATTCGATGACTCCAGATTCAGTGTTTTTTTTTGTTTTTGTTGTTTTTTTTTTTCTGGCATAGATTTACCTGGAAAACAACCAAATGTACTTAAGTGAACTGAATAATATGGTATTTATGAACCTTAGAAATCTTAGGAAATATGATATTCTAAATCAGAAATGTATAGTTCTTTCAAAGATTAATCAGAAAATCCTCTTGCTTTCCTCTATTAAAAATGAATCTACAGGGGACTTTTCTGGTGGTCCTGTGGTTAAGACTCCATGCTTCCACAGCAGGGGCATGGGTTTGATCCCTGGTCAGGGAACTAAGATCCCACATACTGTTCAGCATGGCCAAACATTAAAAAAAAAAAAATTTTTTTTAATTCTTTTAAAATGACTCTAAATAACAAGAAAGACAAGAATAATTCACATAATTTAACTTAAAATACCTACTGAAAATTCACTGTGTGCTACCATGTGTATATGGGCTTCCCAGGGGACTCAGTGGTAAAGAATCCACCTGCCAATGCAGGAGATGCAAGAGACCGCGGTTCAGTCCCTGGGTCAGAAAGATCCCCTAGAGAAGGAAATGGCAACCCACTCCAGTATTCTTGCCTGGGAAATCCCATGGACAGAGGAGCCTGGCAGGCTACAGTCCAAGGGGTCTCAAAAAGAGTTAGACGTGACTTAGCGACTGAAACAGCAATCATGTGTACGTACAATAAAAAATTACTAACCTCTCCAAATCTGTTTGTGGATCTGTAAAATAGA
The DNA here is from genome assembly GCF_032452875.1 of Bos javanicus. Lineage (NCBI taxonomy): Eukaryota > Metazoa > Chordata > Mammalia > Artiodactyla > Bovidae > Bos > Bos javanicus. The sequence goes on along the minus strand of NC_083877.1, from coordinate 49,860,456 downwards.
AATAGTATTGCTTTCTTCCCCAAAGAGCTGTGATGTAAGCTGATGTAGTGATGTAGTTGAGATAATAGTTATCTCAGTTTACAGATCCACAAACAGATTGGGAGAGGTTAGTCATTTGCCTGAGTCAGAGACAGAGGTAAGGAAGGGAGGCAGGTCTTGACCTGGGTCTGTTCAACTCCACAGCCGGAGTTTACAGCATGGTTTTCCACTGCCTCTCCAAATCTCTCACAACTGAAAACCAGATTAAAGGATGAGGTGACAAGCTTGGAAATTCTCTGATTGGGGTTGTAGATGGGTTGGGATGTAGGCACCACACTGCTCCCATCAAACACTTGACTCCTTTCTCACTATTCCCATCAGGTTCCTTCAACCCCTGTAAAGATGAAACCGCAGACTGGAATCTTCAGGACAAGTAATTTTACTACTTTTGACCAACTCTGATAGTGAAAAATGTCTTCCTTACATTGAGCTAACCCCCAGCTCCTACTGGACTCCATCCACAGAACCTGGTTTTAGTTTTGAGGCTCCAGAGAAAAGGTCTAATGGTTCATGTAGCATGAAATTTGGAGACAATTACAGTGTGTCCTCTGAGTCTGCTCCCCTTTAGGATAAAAAACTAGTTTTTTCAGATATTTCTCCAATGACATAATTTCAACCTTACTGCCTTGGTGAACGGAGAAGGCAATGGCACCCCATTCCAGTACTCTTGCCTAGAAAACCCCATGGACGGAGGAGCCTGGTAGGCTGCAGTCCATGGGATCGCTAAGAGTCGGACACGACTGAGCGACTTCACTTTCACTTTTCACTTTCATGCATTGGAGAAGGAAATGGAACCCACTCCAGTGTTCTTGCCTGGAGAATCCCAGGGATGGGGGAGCCTGGTGGGCTGCCGTCTCTGGGGTCACACAGAGTTGGACACGACTGAAGCGACTTAGCAGTAGCAGTAGCAGCCTTGGTGAATGTACTCCTTTTAAAGTGAACGTGATTCTCTAGATGTCGTCAGCCTAGAGAAGAATAGAATTATTTCCTTCTCTTCTAAATGCTCTAGATCTGCCCAAGAGACCACTAGGCTTTCTTGCCCTGATACTGTTAGGTTATATTCAGTTCATAATGTACAAAACCCCTGGATCTGTGTCAGAAAACATGCTGATAAGTCATGTGTTGCCAGAGCTGTGCTTGTGCAAATGCCTTTTTTTTAAAGTTTTTATTAGAATACAGTTGCCTTACAATGTTGCATTAATTTCTGCTGTACAGTACAATGAATCAGTTATACATAGGCATGTATCCTATCTTTCTTAGATTTCCTTCCTATTTATTACCACAAAGCACTGAGTCCCCTGTGCTATAGAGTAGGTTCTCATTAGTTTCTGTTCTATACATAGTAGTGTATATATGTCAGTCCCAATTGCCCAATTCAGCAAATGTCTTTTTCTGATCAAATGCAAACATAAACTTTTACTTCTTATATTACTTTATCATCTGTTTAGGTAGATTTGGCTCCCAAATCTAAACTGTTAAGATTCTAAGCCAGTTTTATTCAAGTCATTATAGAAAAATCAAATCCAGCCTTTAAAATAGCCACACTAAGGTCTCTAGAATTAATGAGTCATAGTTTATCAAGTATCCCCTTATTGACAGACTAAAGACATTTGTCTAGTTGCTAATTTGTTTGGTGACTGTAAGCAACACTACAAGAAATAAGTGCATACTTACATATATATCTTCACATAATGGTGTTTCATTTCTAAAAATAGTCTCAGAAGCAGCATTGCTGGGTCAAGGGTGTGTGCTGCTGTAATCCCAGTAGATATCACCAGATGATTTTACTGAAAATTTGTAACTGTTCAGTTATGCTGTCAATATATGGGGTAGTGAGAAGAGTTAGAAATAAAGAAAAAAGTAGGACAGTGAAATCAAGCTAGGAGTGAAATAAGTCTTTGAAGTTTTATATAGTGCACATGTATTGCTTGATAAGCAGGAAAAAACGGTTAAAGAAACTAGATGAAAATTTTCCTCATAAAGCTTTTTGTTAATAAGCCTGCCTCAACAATCATCTCTCCCTCTGTGCTCCTGAAGTATTTATTGTTTGCAACACTCAGAATCTGTTCCACTTATGAGGCAATTAATCATGAGGACATGACCACCAACCCTTCTGTTGCCACAATGAGCTGTCATTCAAGAGCTTCATTGCCATTCACACCTTCAAGACACAAGAGCTCAGACTTGGAATCCAACTCACCAGGGCTCAAATTCCAGCCATTTACCTATTTCCCAAGTGTGTAACTTTGAGACATTACTCAGAAGCTCTAAGTTTCAGCTTATGCATCTGTAAAATGGGTCTGATGTTGCTTTCCTTGCACATTTTCCTTGTTTTCAGAATTAATAACACAATGTACATAAAGCCCCTGGAAGAGCACTCAGCACATACTACTATTGGGTAGTTAATGATTGTACATACTCTGAACACAGAGTCACAGCCAGCATTAACTGAGTGCTTTGGTACTGGGTATTTTGCAAAGTACTTTGTGTGCCCTGTCTTACTTAAAACTAAGCTGTAACTCATGCACGTAGCCACTCTATACATTAAGAATAAGGTAAGCACTATTATGACCTCTGGGTTTCCCTGGTGGCTCAGACAATAAAGAATCTGCCAGCAATGCCAGAGATCCAGATTTGATCCCTGGGTTGGGAAGATCCATTGGAGGAGGGCATGGCAACCCACTCCAGTACTCTTGCCTGGAGAATCCCCATGGACAGAGGAGCCTGTCAGGGTACACTCCATAGGGTCGCAAAGAGTCGGACATGACTGAGCAACTAAAGCACAGCACACCTAATGACCTCTATTTTATACATGAGAAAATAAGAATCAGAAAGGTAAAGTTTAACTTATCTAAGGTCACAGACCTAGTAAATATCAGAATAGGGACTGAAATCCAGATCTAGCTATAAAATCTTCATCCAATAAATGGCAATTATCATAATTACTAACAATATTCTTGACTGCCTTAATTAATATAGCTTAAGCCATGAGCCTTAATGAAAGCTCAGTAATGGAAGGATGGAACTCAGTAATGGAACTTAATGGAGGATGGGTGAGTGAAGGGGATCAGTTCAGTTCAGTTGCTCAGTCATGTCCAACTGTTTGCAACCCCATGAACCCCAGCACACCAGGCTTCCCTGTCCATCACCAACTCCGGAACTTGCTCCAACTCATGTCCACTGAGTCTGGGATGCCATCTAACCATCTCATCCTCTGTCATCCCCGTCTCCTCCTGCCTTCAATCTTTCCCAGCATCAGGGTCTTTTCCAATGAGTCAATTTTTCACATCATGTGGCCAAAGTATTGGAGTTTCGGCTTCAGCATCAGTCCTTCCAATGAATATTCAGGACTGATTTCCTTTAGGATGGACTGGTTGGATCTCCTTGCAGTCTAAGGGACTCTCAAGAGTCTTCTCCAACACCACAGTTCAAAAGCATCAATTCTTTGGCGCTCAGCTTTCTTTATAGTCCAACTCTCATATCCATACATGACCACTGGAAAAACCATAGCCTTGACTAGAGGGTCCTTTGTTGAAAAAGTAATGTCTTACTATGCTGTCTAGGTTGGTCATAGCTTTTCTTCCAAGGAGCAAGTGTCTTTTAATTTCATGGCTGCGGTCACCATCTGCAGTGATTTTGGAGCCCCCAAGAGGAAAGTCTCTCTGTTTCCATTGTTTCCCCATCTATTTGCCATGAGTGAAGGGGATAACCTTGTTTAGGTTGTAGTCAGCCCCCACATTGCAAAGGGCTAGCACAGTCTAGGCAGGGCATTATACTCCTCCACGGAGTCTAGGTACGGACTGTACCACAGACTGTAACTTCTGTACCACCAGAAAGTGGCAGCGTGGAGGGACCTGGTGAAATCTGAGGGACCAGAAATGGGGTTGGTGAGATGGCCCAGTCTCTAGGGAGAGGGGGTTGGGAAGACTTCAGCTCTAGTCATGATGGGATTTTCATCCCACAGACTCAGGGGTCAAATCAGAAACAGTGTGAAAGCTCAGTGGTGATGACATGGCCATGGTGGGGGCTGGAGAGGACCAGAGCTCTGGATCCATGGTACCAACATCCTGCCACGGGCTTTGGTATAGGAAAGCCAATAGCTCCCAGGCCTCCGTGCCTGCTGCCAGGGGAAATCAGGAGTGGAAGGAACCTTTGTTCACCTGGCCCATTCAGTCTCCATCAAACTCAGCCACGATTAATTAGCTCCAGAGAATACGCTGATATCCCAAGCTTTGGAGACTTTACCCTGTGTTTTGTGTTCAGATAGAAGCTTTTGCCTCTTAAAACCTTCCTCTAGCTCTTGATTCAAAAGAATACATCAAAAAAAATACATCAATTAAAAGTTAACACCAAGCAACGTGTCACATATCCCACATGAACAGCAATACCAGTCTCTTAGGTGCTCATCAACAGCAGCTCTGCCTATGATCCTGCACCAGTTTCAGCACCTTCCTGATCTCACGCTCTCTGGCTCTTTCCTCTTAAAGCTCAGAAAACGGTAGTGTGTGAGCCTCAGCGTGCGTCTCTCTGTAAAGCACCCACTTACGTAACTCTTCCAACCACTATCTCAAAATATGTCAGCACAGTTGGCTTGACAGTGTTTTTTAGATTTAAAATTTACACTCAACACTTCAAAAGTCTGCCAGTAAGCCTGTTGAAACTTCCAATGTAAAAGCTCAGAAATTTTAATAAGCACTAGACGACACTCACAAATCAAAAGTGTTTCTTTGAATCCCTTGCTGCAGGGATTCGGGAAGAGTAATTAGAAAAATTGAGATAACACCTCCCTAAATTAAACCAATCCTGCCCTCTCCAGAGGTTTTCATCAAATGCAGGGGAAGGAGTACCGGTTTAGGAACTAGAAGAGCTGGAATTCTTTCCTGGCACTTGCTGGCCATGTGACTTAGGGTAACTGGGCTTATCTTTCTGAGTCTCTGTTTCCTTACTTGTAAAACAGGGGAATTCAAAACCTCATGGAAAGATTGGGAGGATCTAATGGGATGATGTATTTGAAAGCAGCTGTAGACTCGTAGCTGAGGCCCTGCTCTTCCTTCTCCTTTGAGAGTCATTGTACATTAATTTGCTTTCAAGGTAGGAACATTTGTCACCACATTTGAATGGGCAGCTTGGGAGACGAACACTCAGAACTAGTATTCTGACCTTACTGAGTCCTCTGCGAAAGCCACCTTTATCTCTGCATCTTATGACCTGATCTAGGAGAAATGGGGTTTGACCAGATGTTCGTAAATGTCTCCTCTCGATCTGTGATTTGAGGTTTCACCTATTCATTCAGCATCCCCACTTCATGAATTATCTGGAGTAGTGACAAGACAGAAGCCCATCTTTTCTGCCCTGGCAGATGAGCCATCTCACTGGTGGGTTCTGACTTGTCTGTGTTTCTGTCCTGTTCTATGCTGTGACAGCATTTAATTCTCAAAAGTACCTTGTGAGTGTGGTTGGGCAGATATTACTGTCTGGCATCATTTTATAAATGATGCAAGGGAGGAACCAAGTGGGTGGAGAGATCCACCTAGACCACATAAGTAGTTGGAGAAGTTCCCTGGACCATTGAAGGGAGTGACTGTGAGGGGAATCAGTGGACACAGAGAACCCCGTCTTACCACTGCCCTGAGTCAACTTTTGACAGAGTCATCATCATCTCTTGCCTGGGGTAGCTTCATCCCCAATCTGCCTACTTGTACCCTTACCCCACAGTCACTTCTCACTAGAAGCAAAGTGATGCTTTAAAAATATGTTAGTTTGTGTTCCTCCTCTGCCCAGATCACCTCCGAAAGGGCTCCCATCTCACTCAGTGTCACTCCTTACCCTAGTCTCCATGTATCCACCTCTCAACCTCTCTTCCTCCTGCACTCAGCTGCCTCATCTACTCCACTCTGAATCCATTTGTCTCCTTACTGGTCCTTGCAAATGTCAAGTGCCTGCAGGACTTCTGCACTGCAATTCCTTCAGCCCAAAACATCCTCCCCCAGACACCTGCATGGTCATACCCCACTTCCTTCAGCCCTCTGCTCAATATCATTGAATCAGAAAGGTTTTTCCTGACCGCCTGTACAAAGTTATACTCTTAATTATTTCTACCTGCTACTATCCTTTTGACCTGCCAGCAGACATAATTTACTTTTAAAATTCTTATTGCTTATTATCTATATTCTGTTCTAGAATGTATGTTCCCTGAGGGCAGGCATGTTTGCTTGCTAATACACTGGATGTGCTTAGAACTGTTCTGGTACACAGGAAGTGTAGGATAAATACTTCCTGAATGGATGAATAAACCAAAACCAGGCCAAGAAATATGGCCAGAGAAATATATCCATGAACAAATCATGAAAATTATTCATTTCTAAAATAACAAAAGAATTGGCTATGAGAAAAGAAGAATGTTTCTCATAGCTGCAGGATGGGGCTTTCTTCTCTCCCCAAAGAGCTTTATGCAGGAGGAAGACTTTTTCATCACCATATCAAATTGAGACAAGATTGCATTCAGAACAGACGAGGGCTCTGAGAAGCTAGGGTCTTTTGCCTCCCCGCATATCTCTGTACTTCCGCACGTCCTTTTCCCTGGGCCTTCAATGTCCCCTCCTCTTTCATCTTCAGCCCCCAACCCGGTGAAGCCTCCAAGAGGCCCCCTCTAACCTGTCTTTTCCTGAGCCCTCAGGCTGCATTAGCTGGTTTCCTACCTGTACTTGCGACCTTTTGTTAAAGCTATTGGTGTTACAAGTCTTTTTTCCTCCAGAAAGTATGGCTGCTAGGGTCACACTTCCAGTGCTTGAACCAGGACAGTTCCGGGCAAATCAGGATAGTTGGTCACCCTAAGGGTGAGCTCTCTAAAGGATCCTGATCACTTTCCTTTGTTTTTCCAGAGTCTAAATAAGACCCAAAGCCTGGATGTTTAGTTAAGTGGAAAATGTGAAGATGTGTGTGCCAATCTGTAGGAACTAGACTGTGTTCTCTCTGAGCCTTTTGAAGATGAACTCTGCATAGCCCAGGACAAAGTGAGAAATAATAGCACACACAAATCCTGTTAGAAACAGAAGGTCCTTTTATGCTTGCTGTGCATGCAGAAGGGCACAGTCTTAAAATATGCAAACTGAATACCCAGGTGGTTCTCAGCCTTCAGGGTCTCGCTGCTGAAAGTGTGGTCCCTGACCAGAAGCAGCAGCAGCAGCGGAGACTGTGTTGGACATGCAGAATTTCAGGCCCTACCTTAACCCTACCAATCAGAACCTGGGGCTTAAGAAAATCCCTGATTCATGTATACAGTAAAGTCTGAGAAGCACTGCTTCAGGGGACATCAGAAACACCCAAGGAGCAATGTCAACATGTACTTTGCCAGCCTCATCCCTGAAAATGCTGATTTGGTAGACAATTTTGATACTAGCAAAGGTCGAGAACTGCTGGCAATGTCTTTGTCCCATTGCTCTTGTTTTTCAAAACATGGTACTAGGACCACCAGTACCTGGTACTTGCAACAAGGACAGATTTCTGAGTAATACCTGAGAATGTGGAATCAGAATGTTGCAGGTAGGGAAAGGCCCTGAAATCAGTATTTTCAATAAATTTCCCCAGGACTTGCCCACAGGTAGAGTGGTTAAGACTTCACCTTCCCACGCAGGCGGTGCAGGTTCGATCTCTGGTCGAGGAGCTACAATCCCACATGCCTTGCTATGCCAGTACCATCAGACACGCTCAAGGATTGGTTTTCAGGATCAAATTTTGGAACCTTTCCCCAAATCAAATTCAAAGAATGCCACTCAGATTCATCATGTGATGAGGCAAAATGTATCTTTCTATCACTGCTTAGAAGATTCAAAATGACAGAACGAGAAAGTAAAACAGTAACATTTTTCTGATGTAACCCATGCTCTTTCTGCAATCCCACAGGAGAAAGATTTAACAGAAAAAGATAGGTTGCAATACCAGTTTCACTGGGATTGAGCTGTGTGGCCTTAGGTAATTCACACAACCTCTCTTGAACAGTTTCATCAGCTATAAAATGGGTAATAATGCCTATTCTGCATGAGTGTTATCAGGATGAAACATCATAGGATATGCATTTTGAAATGTATGACATGCAAGGCAAACGTGACTTACACTACTTAACTAAGTAATACTACTACTGTTACTACTACTACTATTCTAATAATCTCTGAATGTAAATAAACATCAGGGTATTAAATTGAGAGGGGGAGACACAATGAAATGGAAATTCTTTCCCCATGATGTTTCTTTCATCCAGGTCTTGGAAAAACAAATGAAATTGTCTCTCTTATCCATGATTTGATTTAGGAAAATGACAACAGACGTTACTGAAGTTCTACATCATTGACGAAATGAGTTCACATCTATTACATTATTTCATTAATTCACACAATATTTCCAAGGTCGCTCTCTGTGCTGGGCCCTGCGTTTAGAACTAGTAAAAGCCTTTAATCATGAAACATCTCCTTGGTGAAGAGGACACTGCATGGCAAATCTCTGCCAGGCACAGGCAGGTGACATGCAGGGGCTTGCCAGAATTCCTAAACCTGAATCATACAGTACAATCATTTCACTAAAAAGAGTATTTTTTACAAGGGGATAGTCCTGGTTTCCAACCTTCACCCCCATCTTCTGACCATGGGCCACACCTCATGTTAAAACTATAGACAGCATCATTTTTTATTACTTTGCGATTTCACATATTTTTCCAAATCTAATTTGGTATTCAGTGTCTGCCTCTCTCTCAGAACCAAGATGCAGACACAGGCTCTAAGACGAACTTAGCAATTTAGTTCAACCAACATTTATCGAGTGCCCTTGAATGTGAGGCATGATGAAACTCTACGATCTTTGCCACATGGGTCAACCACTGAGGCCATACATGCAGAGTGCAGCCATGCAGGCGCTCTGAAGCCCAGCGGAGCAAAAGAGCCTCCTTTCATGTGGATAATATACAACCTAAAGGAAAACTTCAGCCTGTGTTATCACAGGTCTTTCTGTTCTGCTGGGCCATGCGTGCCGAGGAACACAGAAATCTCTTTTATTTTAATTGTGAGACATTCCAGCTAAAAAACATCCTCGTGGCTGGCGTGTTTAATTGAGCTCCTGAGAGGCTGTGTTGGTGAGACTTCGGGATGAATCGCCTGCAGTCCCATTGGTCTCACCAAGAACCCATTGATGTTTCATAAATCCAAGTCGGTACAAATCTAATTGAGTTACCATGCTGAATTAGCTCACATCTAAATGGCATTCATGTCTACAAATGGAATAATTAGAGTCTAGAAAATGGGATATATCAAGTGGCATCCCAAGTGACAACAGAGAGGCATTTGTATTCATTCAATCAACTGCTTGAAGAAAAAAAAAGCTGCTGCAAAGCTTGACTTGGGCTGGATGATTAGATGCAGTGTTTGGGCGCTTGGTGTCTCTTCTTTTTTATATTTATATTTACCTGCAAAAGGCCCCTTTATTCATTCTTCAGATATGTGAGAAAGGGATATCAGATGTGAAGTTATTTTTAACCACCTAGCTTAAAAAAGAGAGGGACAGTCCCATTTCAGCCTACAGATCTGTTTGCTTCCATCGATGTCAAGTGGCTTCCTTATTTCATTCCTTTTGAGCTTTCTTTTTCTTCTTCTGCATTTGCTTTGAAGAACCCTGATTAAGATGAATCCACACCCTGGGATGCAGGGAGAGAGGCAAGTGGACTCAAATATGAGTGCCAGACCATCTTCTATTTGAAAAGGGCCAAAATATCTAATTATAAAAAAATAGAGTTCATATCTTGTCCAGAAAGGACCTCATTAAATGGTTTTATTTCCAAGTTATTTTCATTGTGAGATTTTAGGATATTTGAATTTAATGCTTCCTCGATTAATAGTTCAACTCAGCAAATATTCCGAACAGGAAGAAGGCATTTTGACTATACAAGCTAATGGCCGCCATCTAATTCACACTGTAGCCTTCAATCTAATTTACATGCTTAGTTTATTTATTACCCCAATTAAGTTTTGCAAATAGTTTGCAATGAGGTCCCCATGACCTCATAACTCACAATTACTCTTGGGATCTCCTGCCCACTTTGGCACATTTTGAATAATACTGCAATATCTTCCAGGAAAGGGTTGCACTTAAAAAAATGATGGATGGTGATTGTATCTTGTCCATAAAAGACAGGATCTGAAAAGTGTCTTTGGTCTGCTATTTGGTGTGTAGTTTACACACCTCACTATTTGGAATTGGCCACTGATTTTCTCATCACCAGACCTCCCTCTCTTGTCAAGCCTGTGGATGCTTCACTATCAGAATAATTTGCTCATTAAGATTTTGAATCAGTAAAATCCAAACCAAGTCTGTAGACTAGTTCATAACACTGTGCCAACGTTACTTTCTTAGTTTTGACAAACGAACCATGGTTATGTAAGATGTTAACATTAGGGAAAGCTGGGTATATCTTTGCAACTTTTCTGTAAACAGATAATTACTTCAAAATAAATAGTTTTTAAAAAAGCTTTCTATTTGTAATCTAAAAGTCTAGTAATACCTTTATAAGTGCCCCCTATTAAAGTCCACTCAAGGGAATTTCCTGGAGATCCAGTGGCTTGGACTCAGCGCTGCCAGTGTTGTGGGCCTGGGTTCAATCCCTGACTGGGGACTAAGATCCTGCAAGCTGCTCAGTGAGCAACTCGCCCTCCCCTCCTCCACAAAAGGTCCACTCAAGAGTGGGCCAGCCTGAGTCTAAAGCCTGTGGGGTGGTTGTGGTGGGGAATTTGTGCGTGTGTGTGAGGGAGCTAGGTAATGGGAGACAGAGGGGCCCTGGGTTCTGCTGGTGCATGTCCTGGCTTTGATATACACCTCATTATTGATGAGGAAATTGGGGTATAAGCCACTAAATCTTCATGTACCCAAATTTCCTCATCAATAGTGCCACCAACAGGGGTTCAGAAAGGAATAAATGTGAAAATAATGACTATGTTTAGGACACTAAACAGTTGTACAGATTTTTATTAAACACCTCTGAGGAGGCTTTCCAGGTGGTTCAGATAGTAAAGAGTCCACCTACAATGTGGGATACCTGGGTTTTATCCCTGGGTTGGGAAGATCCCCTGGAGGAGGGCATGGCAACCCACTCCAGTATTCTTGCCTGGAGAATTCCATGGACAGAGGAGCCTAGTGGCCCACAGTCCATGGGATTGCAAAGAGTTGGACACGACTGAGTGACTAAATACATATGAGGAGGTGAGTGGGAAGGGCAATATAGAACTATGGTGTGAACAATGCCCTAAGATATTACAGAAATCATGGAAAGAGTCTTTGGTGTTAACTCGCTAAATCTACCTTTACAGAGGAGAAACATGGAGTGAAGAAAATGACCCGTTCAGGGGTCACTGGCAGAAACAGAACTCACCGCTTCTGCTTCCCTAGACTGTGCTCTTCCTTCTGGGCTGCACTTCCCAATGTTGTGTTCAGGACTGGCCCTGACAAACGTCAAGCAAAATGATCTGCTGGGTGTTTCCTTTCCAGTTTTGATTTGAAAAGCACCCCTCCACACTTATAAGATGTTATTAGTATGTAATCACAAGGACTTTCCAAACTAAAAGGCTTGCCTGTTAAGGATCAGTTCAGTTCAGCTCAGTTCAATCACTCAGTCATGTCTGACTCTCTTGTGACTCCACCGACTGCAGCATGCCAGGCTTCCCTGTCCATCACCAACTCCCAGAACTTACTCAAACTCATGTCCATCGAGTCGAGGTGGCATCGCCTGTTAAGGATGGCCCAGTTATTAATGCAGAGAAAATGTGTTAAAGTAAATGGAATCAAAGTACTGCATAGAATTGGGAATTCCAATGGAGTGATAATATCCAGTTATGTGAAACATCTCTACACATATTTCCTACAACAGCTGAGATACCCTGAAATCTAAGCTCATTTAACAGGAGAATCCCCTCCTTGTTTTTCCATTTTCCTTGCAGCATCACTCTCCTCACTGTTTTCCAGATACCAAATCTTGGAGTCACTTTTCTTTTTCTCTGTCACTGTCTTAAGTTAATGTCTTACTGAAACTCCTCTTGAGAACAGAATCTAAGTCTGACTCATTTTCACAAACTCCCCAGCATCTTACAGGATGCCTGATGCCTCCGAAGAAGGCAATGGCACCCCACTCCAGTACTCTTGCCTGGAAAATCCCATGGACGGAGGAGCCTGGTAGGCTGCAGTCCATGAGGTCGCTAAGAGTCAGGCACGACTGAACGACTTCACTTTCACTTTTCACTTTCATGCATTGGAGAAGGAAATGGCAACCCACTCCAGAGTTCTTGCCTGGAGAATCCCAGGGACGGGGGAGCCTGGTGGGCTGCCGTCTGTGGGGTTGCACAGAGTCAGACATGACTGAAGCGACTTAGCAGCAGCAAGACTGTTTCACGAACATGTCTGTGGGAAAGCTCTTACGTGAAATCTTTCAAAAGCTCATGTCAGAATTCCTCAAGGTCCCAAAGAAAGAGGATTTCTCTTTGCTTCTTTTCACATGTGAAACCATACAATATTAAAATATAAATTAATCCCTTTTACTGCAAGTTGGGCCAATGCATTGATTATCCTATGTAAATCAGATCCCCAAAGAATACTCAGAAGAGCATCCCTCCAACTGCCAGGTTAAAGGCGACTTCATTCTTTAATGTTAAATACTTCCACTGTAGGTTACTATACAGTTCATTAATAGATTACAAGTCTCCCTGTATTTTAATCTATGGCTACACCCATTTCTCTCCAATTTACATTGTGTTATTTATCTGTTTTGTGTTAACATCCTATACTAGTGACTCAATACTTGAGTGTTTACTTTCTGAAATAATCATATAATCAAATGCAAGTTGGCTTAACATTTTGAATGCCGCCCCCAGCAAAAGTTCACAGGTATGGAAAAGTAACTTGATTGAAA